>NC_091297.1:23577724-23607724 GCF_038502225.1 Cherax quadricarinatus
ATATATATATATATATATATATACATATATATATATATATATATTTATATATATATATTATTTTTTTTTTATTATCACACTGGCCGATTCCCACCAAGGCAGGGTGGCCCGAAAAAGAAAAACTTTCACCATCATTCACTCCATCACTGTCTTGCCAGAAGGGTGCTTTACACTACAGTTTTTAAACTGCAACATTAACACCCCTCCTTCAGAGTGCAGGCACTGTACTTCCCATCTCCAGGACTCAAGTCCGGCCTGCCGGTTTCCCTGAATCCCTTCATAAATGTTACTTTGCTCACACTCCAACAGCACGTCAAGTATTAAAAACCATTTGTCTCCATTCACTCCTATCAAACACGCTCACGCATGCCTGCTGGAAGTCCAAGCCCCTCGCACACAAAACCTCCTTTACCCCCTCCCTCCAACCCCTCCTAGGCCGACCCCTACCCCGCCTTCCTTCCACTACAGACTGATACACTCTTGAAGTCATTCTGTTTCGCTCCATTCTCTCTACATGTCCGAACCACCTCAACAACCCTTCCTCAGCCCTCTGGACAACAGTTTTGGTAATCCCGCACCTCCTCCTAACTTCCAAACTACGAATTCTCTGCATTATATTCACACCACACATTGCCCTCAGACATGACATCTCCACTGCCTCCAGCCTTCTCCTCGCTGCAACATTCATCACCCACGCTTCACACCCATATAAGAGCGTTGGTAAAACTATACTCTCATACATTCCCCTCTTTGCCTCCAAGGACAAAGTTCTTTGTCTCCACAGACTCCTAAGTGCACCACTCACTCTTTTTCCCTCATCAATTCTATGATTCACCTCATCTTTCATAGACCCATCCGCTGACACGTCCACTCCCAAATATCTGAATACATTCACCTCCTCCATACTCTCTCCCTCCAATCTGATATTCAATCTTTCATCACCTAATCTTTTTGTTATCCTCATAACCTTACTCTTTCCTGTATTCACCTTTAATTTTCTTCTTTTGCACACCCTACCAAATTCATCCACCAATCTCTGCAGCTTCTCTTCAGAATCTCCCAAGAGCACAGTGTCATCAGCAAAGAGCAGCTGTGACAACTCCCACTTTGTGTGTGATTCTTTATCTTTTAACTCCACGCCTCTTGCCAAGACCCTCGCATTTACTTCTCTTACAACCCCATCTATAAATATATTAAACAACCACGGTGACATCACACATCCTTGTCTAAGGCCTACTTTTACTGGGAAAAAATTTCCCTCTTTCCTACATACTCTAACTTGAGCCTCACTATCCTCGTAAAAACTCTTCACTGCTTTCAGTAACCTACCTCCTACACCATACACTTGCAACATCTGCCACATTGCCCCCCTATCCACCCTGTCATACGCCTTTTCCAAATCCATAAATGCCACAAAGACCTCTTTAGCCTTATCTAAATACTGTTCACTTATATGTTTCACTGTAAACACCTGGTCCACACACCCCCTACCTTTCCTAAAGCCTCCTTGTTCATCTGCTATCCTATTCTCCGTCTTACTCTTAATTCTTTCAATTATAACTCTACCATACACTTTACCAGGTACACTCAACAGACTTATCCCCCTATAATTTTTGCACTCTCTTTTATCCCCTTTGCCTTTATACAAAGGAACTATGCATGCTCTCTGCCAATCCCTAGGTACCTTACCCTCTTCCATACATTTATTAAATAATTGCACCAACCACTCCAAAACTGTATCCCCACCTGCTTTTCACATTTCTATCTTTATCCCATCAATCCCGGCTGCCTTACCCCCTTTCATTTTACCTACTGCCTCACGAACTTCCCCCACACTCACAACTGGCTCTTCCTCACTCCTATAAGATGTTATTCCTCCTTGCCCTATACACGAAATCACAGCTTCCCTATCTTCATCAACATTTAACAATTCCTCAAAATATTCCCTCCATCTTCCCAATACCTCTAACTCTCCATTTAATAACTCTCCTCTCCTATTTTTAACTGACAAATCCATTTGTTCTCTAGGCTTTCTTAACTTGTTAATCTCACTCCAAAACTTTTTCTTATTTTCAACAAAATTTGTTGATAACATCTCACCCACTCTCTCATTTGCTCTCTTTTTACATTGCTTCACCACTCTCTTAACCTCTCTCTTTTTCTCCATATACTCTTCCCTCCTCGCATCACTTCTACTTTGTAAAAACTTCTCATATGCTAACTTTTTCT
Source organism: Cherax quadricarinatus (assembly GCF_038502225.1). NCBI lineage: Eukaryota > Metazoa > Arthropoda > Malacostraca > Decapoda > Parastacidae > Cherax > Cherax quadricarinatus. The sequence goes on from NC_091297.1 coordinate 23,579,954, forward strand.
CCCTTACTACTCTCTTTACATCATCATTCCACCAATCGCTCCTCTTCCCTCCTGCACCCACTTTCCTGTAACCACAAACTTCTGCTGAACACTCTAACACTACATTTTTAAACCTACCCCATACCTCTTCGACCCCATTGCCTATGCTCTCATTATCCCATCTATCCTCCAATAGCTGTTTATATCTTTCCCTAACTGCCTCCTCTTTTAGTTTATAAACCTTCACCTCTCTCTTCCCTGATGCTTCTATTCTCCTTGTATCCCATCTACCTTTTACTCTCAGTGTAGCTACAACTAGAAAGTGATCTGATATATCTGTGGCCCCTCTATAAACATGTACATCCTGAAGTCTACTCAACAGTCTTTTATCTACCAATACATAATCCAACAAACTACTGTCATTTCGCCCTACATCATATCGTGTATACTTATTTATCCTCTTTTTCTTAAAATATGTATTACCTATAACTAAACCCCTTTCTATACAAAGTTCAATCAAAGGGCTCCCATTATCATTTACACCTGGCACCCCAAACTTACCTACCACACCCTCTCTAAAAGTTTCTCCTACTTTAGCATTCAGGTCCCCTACCACAATTACTCTCTCACTTGGTTCAAAGGCTCCTATACATTCACTTAACATCTCCCAAAATCTCTCTCTCTCCTCTGCATTCCTCTCTTCTCCAGGTGCATACACGCTTATTATGACCCACTTCTCGCATCCAACCTTTACTTTAATCCACATAATTCTTGAATTTACACATTCATATTCTCTTTTCTCCTTCCATAACTGATCATTTAACATTACTGCTACCCCTTCCTTTGCTCTAACTCTCTCAGATACTCCAGATTTAATCCCATTTATATATATATATAATATATATTATATATATATATATATATATAAATTATACATATATATATATATATATATATATATATATATATATATGTCGTGCCGAATATGTAAAACTGGTCAATTAGCAAGAACTCATTTAAAATTAAGTCTTTTCTGAAATTTTCTCTTATACGTTTAAAGATATATTTTTTCATTAATGTTAATGTAAAATTTTTTAATTTTGCACCAAAAGAATCTTAGAAAACTTACCTAACCTTATTATAAAAAGAACAATTTATTTTAGCCTAACCCAACTTAATATATTTTAGATTTGTTTACAATAATTTAATACTAAACAAACACAGGGAAATATATTTTTATCGTTAGGTTGAGAGTGATTTTGGCGAAATTATTGCATTCACAAATTTTCGCTTGTCCTATATGGCAAGATGAATGTTGCTATTTAAGCCAAGATCGCAAGTTCTGCCTATTCGGCACGACATATATATATATATATATATATATATATATATATATATATATATATATATATATATATATATATGTATATATATATATATATATATATATATATATATATATATATATATATATATATATATATATATATATATATATATATATATATATATATATATATATATATATATATATATATATATATATATATATGTATATATATATATATATATATATATATATATATATATATATATATATATATATATATATATATATATATATATATATATATATATATATATATATATATATATATATATATATATATATATATATATATATATATATATATATATATATACATATGTATATATATTAGTACTTATTTATCATATTATTACAAGTGTGCTAAACACAGGTTATTATTTCGTGTGACATTAGTGTGCATAAACCTGAAAAACGATAAAATATCTCTTAACGACAGAAGTGAAATATATTTTGAAAGAAAAACATGTTTTTGAGAGGAAGCACAAACCCTTCAGAACAGGAATATATCGTTGGGAAAGAAGTGAATATAAGAGTAAGATCTCATATGGAACCGAATATAACCCTCTGAAAAAGAGGAATATTCCTTTGAAAATGGCGTGCATTTATATTTGAAAGATAATGAAATATACCTCTGTGAATCGACACAGACCTTCCGAAAAAATGAAATATTCCTCCTAGAACGGGGCGAATATTTCTTAGGGGTAGACCAGAATAACTTATGAGGAGTGGAAAATATAACTGAGGGCACGAATAGTCATTTAAAAAAACAGATGTACCTATGAGTAATAGTGGAATATACTTCTGAGAAGTAATTTATATCTGAGATTGACTGGAAAATAACTTTGGAAACACAAAGACACATTTGGGAAAGGCCTGAGGACATTTAGTAAAAAGACAAGAATATATATACCCCTGAAGAGAAGAGAAAAATAACTTTGAAAAATAGGGCATGCATATACCTTTGAAAAAAGAGAAGAATATATGAGTGAGAGGATATTCTTTTGAGCAGGCCAGGAATATGTTTCAAGGCAGGCAGAAAAATACCCTAGGAAAGTGAAAGCGCTTGTGAAAATGTTTTAATGCACTGAGAAGAGGAATGGAATATACCCTGCAACGAGAGAATTTGAAGAATGGACTTGATGAACTCTGAGAAAACTTCAGATTGCGGTGGACAAAACTAACTTCTAACATTTCTGTGCTGTAGGCGGAGAGCGAATTTAATTTAGCTGGAATAGGGAGAGCTTTTTCCATGTAAAGATTTCAAAGCCATAATCCCCAGTTGCTGGGGATTGTGAGTCGGTGAAGAGAGCATGAAGGAACATGTGTTGGTGAGCAAATAGACGTGGTACCTCCCTATCTATCTATCTATCTATCTATCTATTTATCTATCAATACATACATACATATATATATATATATATATATATATATATATATATATATATTATATATATGTATATATATATATATATATATATATATATATATATATATATATATATATATATATATAGATATATATATATATATATATATATATATGTATGTATATATATATATATGTCGTGCCGAATATGTAAAACTGGTCAATTAGCAAGAACTCATTTAAAATTAAGTCCTTTCTAAAATTTTCTTTTATACGTTTAAAGATATACTTTTTTTCATTGATGTTAATGTAAACTTTTTTAATTTTACACCAAAAGAATCTTAGAAAACTTACCTAACCTTATTACAACAAGAACAATTTATTTTGGGCTAACCAAACTAAATATATTTTAGATTTGTTTACAGTAATTTAGTACTAAACAAACACAGTGAAATATATTTTTTTCGTTAGGTTCAAAATGATTTAGGCGAAATTTTTGCATACACAAATTTTCACTTGTCCTATATGGCAAGATGAACGTTGCTATTTAAGCCAAGACCGCAAGTTCTGCCTATTCGGCACGACATATATATATATATCATACCTCCGGCCGGGATTGAAGCCGCGGTCATAGAGTCTCAAAACTCCAGCCCGTCGCGTTAGCCACTAGACCAACTGGAGTTTTGAGACTCTATGACCGCGGGTTCAATCCCGGCCGGGGGTATGGTTTGTTTGCAATCGTGTCATTACGATTTCTTGAGTTATATATATATATATATATATATATATATATATATATATATATATATATATATATGGAATGGAGATTGCGCCAATTTAGAAGCCCGAGGCACCATCCAAGCATGGCGCAAGCTACTCCTGTTCGGCAATGTCTGTCTCGCAGTTCCTGAAAGACGAGGCAAACTGCTAACCACATCAGTCATCAAGGCAGTGCGCAAGTACCCAAGAGCAGATAATTGTGTCTCTCTGCCCCATCATCGAACGAATCACAGAGGAAGACGAAAGAAAAATTCCACGGAAAACGAGAAAATTTGCGCACAGGTTTGTTAAAAAAAAAAATCGAAGAAGGTAACACAGTCGGAGCAACCAGAATAATTACAAGTAACGACACTGTAGCTCCCAAAGATGAGGCCACAGCCCAAGCACTAAGAGAGAAGCACCCAACAAAAGACACCATACTCTTTAACAACAACCCTATGGAAGACCTCAGCACTGGACAATTAATTTTCCCAGAACCAGAAGTCTATAAGGCGATATTGTCATTTCCAGCAGGATCTGCAGGTTACATTGGAATTCTACTACAACACCTCAAAGAGATGGCAAATCCAGTACTCGGCACATCTGCATCAATTGTTCTCTCCGAGTTAACAACATGATGTTGCAGTGTCAGATGTTGTACATGTGTCTTAATTTCATCTTGTCGGTATTATATACCATTCTTGCATAACTTGCCAGACACTGCAACATCATGGAATCTTGATTCTGAGGATATGTACATAACCTTCCCTACTACTGCAACTAACCCATCTCTTTGGGAAGGACCTACTTCCACTGGGGAATCCCGCCTACCAGTGACTATGCCCTCGTCTGCTACACCTGACGTTACTATATAAGCGCCAGGCTCTTTGCTTCTGCTTCAGAATCTCCACGACTACGGTGCTCTTCGCACCTACTCCAAGGCTGAGGGACTGATTACCTCATCTTCTGTATATAGTCCTACTGTCTTCAAGTTATGTCCTGGAATTTGTATTGATAAAGCCACTAGATGGCGAAACGTCTACAATAAAGATACCCAGATGTTGCACATGTGTCTTAATTTCAAGGCTTGTTTTACCACTCTCCGTTAGTCATGCAATGGATAGCCAAAAATATGGTCACGATAAAGATATTTCTTTGAATTTGCATTAATATTCGACTCTGAAGTCGTTTCCAAGCTAGAGAAGACTCGAACCTGGTGAATAATGTGCTTCCTCCTCTCTCCTTCACGTAGCGGACATTCAGTGTAGTCTAGTCAACTTCTCTCCGTCTTTTCATCTCTTTCAGAAGAAAAGTTTTTCTCATTCTGGACTTGAAGCTGTTTAAGCCGACTCATTTAAAATTCCCGATAAATCTTAATTCCAGTAACTTTACTTGAAACTTAGAAAAAAGTATATATTTTTTCTTCATTTGGAGATCGAAAAGTGTTTTGTGAGAGTGACACTGGCTTTATGAGTCAAAATAATCATAACGTAAGTTATGTTTATAATTATTATATTTATTGGGAGTCATACAGCACCTAGGAGAATGGGAGGCAATTGAACATCGATGCAAGTAGAAAGATGACAGGTCCAGTTCCTTACATGAAAAGCCCATCGTCAGCACTGAGGAACCTTCCTTTAGGAGTCAATTTGGGAAAACACGTTTCTTTGTTTTGGGTGCTGGAGCGGACACGAACTATCATACTTTTACACATTCGTAGTTTCTAGAGAGAATGATATATATAGTACAAGAATAATTCTAATACAGACGATGCATAGATAGACTGAGGAACGAACTACGGTTCTAAAACAATACAGGATGCATTACAATATTGGGATATAGACCCAACAAATGAGGGATTAGACGTACATGTAACACCTGGGTATCTATCTTTAAAGAAGTTTCTCCAAAAACTAGCTTTACCAATGGCAGAAAGTAACCGAACGTGTTGTAACTAGAGGCAGTGGAAGATGAGGTAACCAGTCCCCCAGCCTCACCTTCACTGGCTACAACACTTAGGGGGCTAATTAATCAATCATCTACTGTCTCCAGTTTCAACACATTCAGTTTATCTCTGTACAGATGTGATGAAGCCACTGGTTATCAACACAAAGGTAACCCAGGTGTTGCAGTCACTCAGAGCAAGCTTCTTCACATGATGACATAAAGGCTGAAGATGCTGCTTTAGGGAAGCTGATATTACAAATACAGTACGACACAGGTTGTGGTTCATCATTACACAGGTTGTGGTTCATCACTACACAGGTTGTGGTTCATCATTACACAGGTTGTGGTTCATCATTACACAGGTTGTGGTTCATCACTACACAGGTTGTGGTTCATCATTACACAGGTTGTGGTTCATCATTACACAGGTTGTCGTTCATCATTACACAGGTTGTGGTTCATCACTACACATGTTGTGGTTCATCATTACACAGGTTGTGGTTCATCATTACACAGGTTGTGGTTCATCACTACACAGGTTGTGGTTCATCATTACACAGGTTGTGGTTCATCACTACACAGGTTGTGGTTCATCATTACACAGGTTGTGGTTCATCATTACACAGGTTGTGGTTCATCACTACACAGGTTGTGGTTCATCATTACACAGGTTGTGGTTCATCATTACACAGGTTGTGGTTCATCATTACACAGGTTGTGGTTCATCACTACACATGTTGTGGTTCATCATTACACAGGTTGTGGTTCATCATTACACAGGTTGTCGTTCATCATGGCACAGGTTGTGGTTCATCATTACACAGGTTGTGGTTCATCATTACACAGGTTGTGGTTCATCATTACACAGGTTGTGGTTCATCATTACACAGGTTGTCGTTCATCATGGCACAGGTTGCGGTTCATCATTGCACAGGTTGTAGTTCATCATTACACAGGTTGTCGTTCATCATGACACAGGTTGTGGTTCATCATTACACAGGTTGTGGTTCATCATTACACAGGTTGTCGTTCATCATGACACAGGTTGTGGTTCATCATTACACAGGTTGTGGTTCATCATTACACAGGCTGTCGTTCATCATGACACAGGTTGTGGTTCATCATTACACAGGTTGTAGTTCATTACACAGGTTGTGGTTCATCATTACACAGGTTGTGGTTCATTACACAAGTTGTGGGTCATAATGACACAGGTTGTGGTTCATCATGATACAGGCTGTGGTTCATCATGACACAGGTTGTGGTTCATCATGATACAGGCTGTGGTTCATCATGACACAGGTTGTGGTTCATTACACAAGTTGTGGGTCATCATGACACAGGTTGTGGTTCATCATGATACAGGCTGTGGTTCATCATGACACAGGTTGTGGTTCATCATGACACAGGTTGTGGTTCATCATGACACAGGTTGTGGTTCATCATGAAACAGGCTGTGGTTCATCATGACAAAGGTTGTGGGTCTTCATGACACAGGTTCTGGTTCACCATGATACAGGCTGTGATTCATCATGACATTGGTTGTGGTCCATCATGACACTGGTTGTGGTCCATCATGGCAGTGGTTGTGGTGCATCATGACAGTGGTTGTGGTCCATCATGACAGGGGTTGTGGTCCATCATGACAGTGGTTGTGGTCCATCATGACAGGGGTTGTGGTCCATCATGACAGGGGTTGGGGTCCACCATGACAGGGGTTGTGGTCTATCATGACAGGGGTTGGGGTCCACCATGACAGTGGTTGTGGTCCATCATGAGAGTGGTTGTGGTCCATCATGACAGTGGTTGTGGCCCATCATGACAGTAGTTGTGGTTCATCATGACAGTGGTTGTGGTCCATCATGACAGAGGTTTGGGTCCATCATGACAGTGGTTGTGGTCCATCATGACAGTGGTTGTGGTCCATCATGACAGTGGTTGTGGTGCATCATGACAGTGGTTGTGGTCCATCATGACAGTGGTTGTGGTCCATCATGACAGTGGTTGTGGTTCATCATGACAGGGGTTGGGGTCCACCATGACAGTGGTTGTGGTCTATCATGACAGGGGTTGGGGTCCACCATGACAGTGGTTGTGGTCCATCATGAGAGTGGTTGTGGTCCATCATGACAGTGGTTGTGGTCCATCATGACAGTGGTTGTGGTCCATCATGACAGTGGTTGTGGTCCATCATGACAGTGGTTGTGGTCCATCATGACAGTGGTTGTGGTCCATCATGAGAGTGGTTGTGGTCCATCATGACAGTGGTTGTGGTCCATCATGACAGTGGTTGTGGTCCATCATGACAGTGGTTGTGGTCCATCATGACAGGGGTTGTGGCCTATCATGGCAGTGGTTGTGGTTCATCATGACAGTGGTTGTGGTCAATCATGACAGTGGTTGTGGTCGATCATGACAGTGGTTGCGGTCCATCATGACTGTGTGTTTCGTCATGGCGAAGCAGCGGCACGAAAATACCTAATCAGTTATCCCAGCGCTCCCACTGATAAAATATTTTCTGGCATTTACACAGGTCTCAGGACAGCTTTAAGCAGACTGAATTTTAGATTACATTTTGTGGTCAATATACTGAACAAACACTGTCCCCCATGTACTCGTGCAAGTGTGTACTCACTTATATATGGTTGCAAGGTTCGAGTCACAGCTCCTGGCCCCGCCTCTTCTCTGGTCGATACTAGGTCCACAGTCTCCCGGCTGAAAGGGGCTTGTCGTACCTCTTTTTAAAGCTATGTATGGATCCTACCTCTAATACTTCACTCTCTACATTGTTCAGATTTCTTGCAACACTAAGGGTGAAGATATACATCCTAGCATATCTATAATTCATCGGAGTTTTCAACTTGTAGCTGTGTCCCCATGTTCTTGTATCCCATCTCCGAAACATTCTGGCCCTGTTCACCTTTATCAATTACTCTCCCATCTCTGTCCTACAGTGTCATCAAGATGTTAACTTCTCCTCGTAGGACATACCCCTTAGCTCCAGGACTACTCTTGTTGCAAATTTTTGAACTTTCTCTAATTTCTAGAAGTACTTTACCAGATGTGGGTTTCATACCGGTGCTGCATACTCCAGTAAGAGCCTGATATACACGGTGTACACTATAGTGAATGACTCCTTACTAAGATGTTGCATCGTTATTCTTAGGTTTTCCAGGCGCCCATAAGCTGCAGCTGTTATTTGGTTGAAAAGCGCCTCAGGAGATGTGTCCGGTATGATGCTCACCCCATGATCCATTTTCCTGAGTGAGGTTTGCAGCCTTTGACCCCCGTACTACATCTGCCTTCTTCTATACCTTCCCTAAGCGTCATGACTTTGCAGTTGGTGGCGGCTGTTAGTGGTGCTGTGAGTGTGTGTATGTACTCACCTAGTTGTACTCACCTAGTTGTGGTTGCAGGAGTCGAGTCATAGCTCTTGGCTCCGCCTCTTCACTGGCCGCTACTGGGTCACTCTCCCCGCACTAAGAGCTTTATCATACCTCTGCTTAAAGCTATGAATGGATCCTTCCTCCACTACATCGCTTCCCAAACTATACCACTTCCTGACTACTCTGTAACTGAAGAAATATTTCCTAACATCCCTGTGATTCATCTGTGTCTTCAATTTCCAACTTTGTCCCCTTGTTGTCTGTGTACCATCTCTGAAACATTCTGCCTGGAACATTGCGTGTGTGTGTGTGTGAGTGTGTGTGTGTGTGTGTGTGTGTGTGTGTGTGTGTGTGTGTACTCACCTAGTTGTACTCACCTAGTTGAGGTTGCAGGGGTCGCGTCCAAGCTCCTGGCCCCGCCTCTTCACTGATCGCTGCTAGGTCCTCTCTCTCTCTGCTTCCAGAGCTTTGCCATACCTCGTCTTAAAGATATGTATGGTTCCTGCCTCCACTACATCACTTTCTAGGCTGTTCCACTTCCTGACGACTCTATGACTGAAGAAATACTTCCTAACATCACTCTGACTCGTCTGAGTCTTCAGCTTCCAATTGTGACCCCTTGTTTCTGTGTCCCCTCTCTGGAACAACCTGTCTCTGTCTACCTTATCTAGTCCACGCAGTATTGTACATGTCGCTATCCTGTCTCCCCTGACCCGCCTGTCCTCCAATGTAGTCAGTCCGATTTCCCTCAACCTTTCTTCGTAGGACATACCTCTGAGCTCCGGAACTAGCCTTGTTGTAAACCTTTGCACCTTCTGTAATTTCTTGACATGTTTGACCAGGTGTGGGTTCCAAACTGGTGCTGCATACTCCAGTATGGGCCTGATGTACAAAGTGTACAGTGTCTTGAACGATTCCTTACTAAGGTATCGGAACGCTATTCTCAGATTTGCCAGGCGCCCGTATGCTGCAGCAATTATCTGGTTGATGTGTGCCTCCGGAGACATGCTCGGTGTTATGGTCACTCCAAGATCTTTCTCCTTGAGCGAGGTTTGCAGTCCTTAGCCACCTAGTCTATACTCTGTCTGCGGTCTTCTTTGCCCTTCTCCGATCTTCATGACTTTGCATTTGACAAGGTTGAATTCAAGAAGCCAGTTGCTAGACCACATGTCCAACCTGTCCAGGTCTCTTTGAAGTCCTGCCTGGTCCTCATCTGATTTAATTCTCCTCATTAACTTCACATCATCTGCGAACAGGGTCACCTCTGAGTATATCCCTTCCATCATGTCATTCGCATATACCAGAAACAGCACTGGTTCTAGGACCGACCCCTGTGGGACCCCGCTCGTCACAGGTGCCCACTGCTATACCTCATCCCGTACCATGGCTCGTTGTTGCCTCCCTGTCAGATATTCTCTGATCCGCTTCAGTGCCCTTCCTGTTATACGCGCCTGATCCTCTAGTTTCTGCACTAGTCTCTTGTGAGGAACTGTGTCGAAGGCCTTCTTGCAGTCCAAGAAAATGCAATCAACCCACCCATCTCTCTCGAGTCGCACTTCTGTAACTTTGTGCGTGTGTGTGTGTGTGTGTGTGTGTGTGTGTGTGTACTCTCCTAGTTCTCACCTAGTTGTGGTTGCAGGGGTCGAGTCATAGCTTCTAGCCCCGCCTCTTCACTGGTCACTATTGGGTCACTCTCCCTGAACCATGAGCTTTATCATACGTCTACTTAAAGCTATGTATGGTTCCTGCCTCCACTACATCGCTTCCCAAACTATTCCACTTCCTGACTACTCTGTGACTGAAGAAATACTTCCTAACATCCCTGTGATTCATCTGTGTCTTCAGCTTCCAACTGTGTCCCCTTGTTGTAGTGTCCCATCTCTAGAACATCATGTCTTTCTCCACCTTATCAATTCCTCTCAGTATTTTATATGTCGTTATCATGTCCCCCCCTATCTCTCCTGTCATCCAGTGTCGTCAGGTCGATTTCCCTTTACCTCTCCTCGTAGGACATACCCCTTAGCTCTGGGACTAGTCTTGTTGCAAACCATTGCACTTTCTCGAGTTTACGTGCTTGGATAGGTGTGGGTTCCAAACTGGTGCTGCATACTCCAATATGGGCCTAACGTACGCAGTGCACAGGGTCCTGAACGATTCCTTATTAAGATGTCGGAATGCTGTTCTTAGGTTTGCTAGGTGCCCCTATGCTGCAGCAGTTATTTGGTTGATGAGCGCCTCAGGAGTTGTGCCCGATGTTACATTCACCCCAAGATCTTTTTCCTTGAATGAGGTTTGTAGTCTCTGGCCCCCTAGACTGTACTCCGTCTGCGGCCTTCTTTACCCTTCCCCAATCTTCATGACTTTGCACTTGGTGGGGTTGAACACCAGGAGCCAATTGCTGGACCAGGTCTGTAGCCTGTCCAGATCCCTTTGTAGTTCTGCCTGGTCCTCGTCCGAGTGAATTCTTCTCATCAGCTTCACATCATCTGCAAACAGGGACACTGTGGAATCTATTCCTTCTGCCATTTCGTTCACGAATACCAGAAACATCATTGGTCCTAGAACTGACCCCTGTGGGACCCCACTAGTCACAGGTGCCCTCTCTGACACCTCGCCACGTACCATGACTCGCTGCTGTCTTCCTAACAAGTATTCCCTGATCCATTGTAGTGCCTTCCCTATTGTCCCTGCCTCGTCCTCCAGTTTTTGCACTAATCTCTTGTGTGGTACGGTGTCAAAAGCCTTTCTACAGTCTAGGGAAATGCAATTTACCCACCCCTCTCTCTCTTGTCTTACTGCTGTCACCCTGTCATAGAACTCCAGTAGGTTTGTGACACAGGATTTCCCGTCCCTGAAACCATGTTGGCTGCTGATGATGACATCATTCCTTTCTAGATGTTCCACCACTCTTCTTCTACTATACACGTCAGTGACACTGGTCTGTAGTTTAGTGCTTCATGTCTGTCTCCTTTTTTAAAAATTAGGATTATATTTGTTGTCTTCCATGTCTCAGGCTGTCTCCCTGTTTCGATAGATGTGTTGAATATTGTTCTTAGGGGTACACATAGCGCCTCTACTCCCTCTCTCAGGACCCATGGAGAGATGTTATCCGGCCCCATTGCCTTTGAGGTATCTATCTCACTCAGAAGCCTCTTCACTTCTTTCCCGGTTGTGTGTATTTGGTCCAAAGCTTGGTGGTGTACCCCACCTCTCCGTCTTTCTTGAGTCCCTTCTATCTCCTCTGTGAACACTTCTTTGAATCTCCTGTTGAGTTCCTTACATACTTCGCGGTCGCTTCTTGTTGTTTCTCCTTCTTTCCATAGCCTGATTACCTGGTCCTTGAATGTTGTTTTCCTCCTGATGTGGCTGTATAAAAGCTTCGGGTCAGATTTGGCTTTTGCTGCTATGTCGTTTTCATATTGTCGTTGGGCCTTCATTCTTATCTGTGCATATTCGTTTCTGGCTCTACGACTGCTCTCCTTATTCTCCTGGGTCTTTTGCCTTCTATATTTCTTCCATTCCCTAGCACACTCGGTTTTTGCCTCCCTGCACCTTTGGGTGAACCATGGGCTCATCCTGGCTTTTTCATTATTCCTGTTTCCCTTGGGTACGAACCTCTTCTCAGCCTCCTTGCACATTGTTGCTACATATTCCATCATCTCATTAACTGGCTTCCCTGCCAGTTCTCTGGCCCACTGAACCTCGTTCAGGAAGTTCCTCATTCCCGTGTAGTCCCCTTTCTTGTAGTTTGGTTTCAATTGTCCTGGCCTTCCTGTTTCCCTCTCCACTTGTAGCTCTACTGTGTATTCGAAGCTCAAAACCACATGATCGCTGGCCCCAAGGGGTCTTTCATATGTGATGTCCTCAATATCTGCACTACTCAAGGTGAATACTAAGTCCAGCCTTGCTGGTTCATCCTCTCCTCTCTCTCTTGTAGTGTCCCTTACGTGTTGGTACATGAAGTTTTCCAGTACCACCTTCATCATCTTAGCCCTCCATGTATCTTGGCCCCCATGTGGCTCCAAGTTCTCCCAGTCGATCTCCTTGTGGTTAAAGTCACCCATGATCAGAAGCTTTGCCCTGCATGCATGAGCTCTTCTGGCCACTGCAGCCAGTGTGTCAACCATCGCTCTATTACTCTCGTCGTACTCTTGCCTTGGCCTCCTGCTGTTCTGTGGTGGGTTATACATCACTGCAATTACCACCTTGGGACCTCCAGTGTGAAGCGTTCCCGCTATGTAATCACTTTCTTCTCCGCTGTCTCCTCTCTCCAGCTCGTCAAAATTCCATCGGTGTTTGATCAGCAGTGCCACTCCTCCACCCCCCTCCCTGTTCCTTCTGTCTTTCCTCAAGATCTGGTATCCCGTTGGAAAGATGACATCTGTTATCATACCTGTAAGCTTGGTTTCTGTGAGCGCTATGTGTGTGTGAGTGTGTGTATGTGCGTGTGTGTGTGCGTGTGTGTGTGTGTGTGTGTGTGTGTGTGTGTGTGTGTGTGTGTGTGTGTGTGTGTGTGTGTGTGTGTGTGTGTGTGTGTGTGTGTGTGTGTGCGTGTGTGTGTGTGTGTGTGTATGTGTGCGCGTGTGTGTATGTGAGTGTGGGTGTGAAGCTGGGTGTTTGTTATAGGAAGGGAATATGGCGGGGGTAGGGAGGGGGAGAGAAAAATATAGAGTGGGGAGGGGGACAGTGGCAGAGTAGAATATGGATCAGGGGGTCAAGGGGGTACAAGGGGAGAGAGGAAAGAGATGTCTGTATGGGTCCTTATTACCCACGTATATACTACATATGTGCTACATATGTACCCAGTCTCTTGGTTCCCACTGTGCACTGTCTTTGTGTGCTTAAAATTACGGTCAGTTCTGTAGTCGCTAGGCCTCACCTACTCCTGAGTACGCACGTATCCTACCAAGGCTACCTTCCGTTCACCTACTAATTGTCTTTCTTCCATATGCTAAGTGTTGTATGTATGATAAACACTCTGGAGCAGGGATTGTGACCCGCAGCTATCAGCAACCCAGGGAAAAAACTGTATCTCAACATGCACCTGATACCACGAACATAGGTATTTTGTACATTACACCTTGCAGAAGTCTTCTATCTCGGCTGAAGCTGTATGATGACTCGTGCTGCTCCTGCCTGGTTCTTCTGTTCTTCGCTTCAGTTATTCTGTTCTCATTACCCGTTTGAGTCCTTATTTACCACTCTTATCACTTGTTATATGCTATGTTACGTATGACTATATGAGTGACAATCCTTCAGGATACACACGTCGTACTGTGGCAACACCTGTAGGCTTAGTTACCAAGCGCTTCCCTGCTCCTGGCACTCTCCTACCCTTAATTCTACAGTAATATGTTACTTTTTCTCCACGGTTTTGTTACTGGTCCTTTTTTTTCTTCTTTTTTTTTCCTCTTGGGAAATATGCTAGTCACTGGTCTTTAATATTGATCAACATGTCCTCGTTAATAAGGGCAGGTTGATCAATTTGAAAAACTGTGTGATCTGATGATCACACTATTTTCCAGTCTGCTGTTCCACCTGGAGTAAACTAATAAAAAAATACTATTTTCATTGACAGATGTTCTATGACTAGTCACTAGGTACAAAAAATACCATGCAAGGTTTTCAACATGCTCCATATTACCACAAACCATGAATTAAAAGGCAACACTTTGTTTTCACTTTATTTCTGTTATATCCTAAACAGAACCTGCCGAGTTTTAATTGCTCTTTTCTTTTTTTAATATTTCACGCCGAGCTGATTCAAAAGTTTCTGTGAAAAAAGTCTCTTCATTTGCTGCCAAACACACACGAATGTAAATTATTTTCAAGTCGTAAAGTATTATGTGTTAGTTCATTAAAATATTTTTCTTATGGTAAATTGTTCGTGAAACTATGAAGAATTTTTTTTTCTAATGTTGGGAAAACAAACAGAGAGCATTTTGTTGTTCGTCGTCAGCTAAGTGTAATGTCCATGACAGTTCGACAGGGAGATGCCTTTATAAACCACAGCGTTTCACTCATATGTTGACTGTAAAGGAAGGTAAGATCACAAGCCTAGACTCCATAGAGAAACAGCGCACACACCTACTGGCCCATACTTAGCAATTCTTCTCAAATCCAACAAATTATTCAAATAATTGATTAAATAAAGCTCATTGTGTGGGAGGAACGTTGTCATTAATAATGATATCCACTTCATCTAGGTAATAATTACTTAGCCTATTAATATTTATATTGCATATCAGCTGGTGTAATACCCATATGTTAGTTTAACACTGTTGTGCCAATGTCCACAAATCATTTGCCAAGCCCATGCATTTTGTAAATAAAATTATTTTTTTTGTTAATATTTTATTAACACATCGGCCGATTCCCACCAAGGCAGGGTGGCCCGAAAAAGAAAAACTGTCATCATCATTCACTCCATCACTGTCTTGCCAGAGGGGTGCTTTACACTACAGTTATAAAACTGCAACATTAATACCCCTCCTTCAGAGTGCAGACACTGTACTTCCCATCTCCAGGACTCAAGTCCGGCCTGCCGGTTTCCATGAACCCCTTCATAAATGTTACTTTGCTCACACTCCAACAGTACGTCAAGTATTAGAAACCATTTGTCTCCTATCAAATACGCTCACGAACGCTTGCTGGAAGTCCAAGCCCCTCGCACACAAAACCTCCTTTATCCCCTCCCTCCATCCCTTCCTAGGCAGACCCCTACCCCGCCTTTCCTCCACTACAGATTTATACACTCTCGAAGTCATTCTGTTTTGTTCCATTCTCTCTACATGCCCAAACCACCTCAACAACCCCTCCTCAACCCTCTGGATAATAGTTTTGGTAATCCCACACCTTCTCCTAATTTCCGAACTACGAATTCTCTGCATTATATTCACACCACACATTGCCCTCAGACATGACATCTCCACTGCCTCCACTCCCCGTTGCAACATTCATCACCCATTCTTCACACTATTACAAGAGTGTTGGCACAACTATACTTTCATACATTCCCCTCTTTGCTTCCACGGACAAAGTTATTTGTCTCCACAGACTCCAAAGTGCACCACTCACCCTTTTCCCCTCATCAATTCTGTGATTCGCCTCATCCTTCATAGACCCATCTGCTGACACGTCCACTCCTAAATATCTGAATACATTCACCTCCTTCATACTCTCTCCCTCCAATCTGATATCCAGTCTTTCGTCACCTAATCTTTTTGTTATCGTCATAACCTTACTCTTTCCTATATTCACTTTTAATTTCCTTTTTTTACATACCCTACCAAATTCATCCACAAACCTCTGCAACTTCTCTTCAGAATCTCCTAAAAGCACAGTGTCATCAGCAAAGAGCAACTTTGACAACTTCCACTTTGTGTTTGATTCTTTATCTTTTAACTCCATACCTCTTGCCAAGATCCTAGCATTCACTTCTCTTACAACCCCATCTATAAATATATTGAACAACCACGGTGACATCACATATCCTTGGCTAAGGCCTACTTTTGCTGGGAAATAATCTCCCTCTTTCCTACATACTCTTAACTTGAGCCTCACTATCCTCGTAAAAACTTTTCACTGTTTTCAGTAACCTACCTCCTATACCATACACCTGCACCATCTGCCACATTGCCTCTCCTATCCACCCTGTCATATGCCTTTTCCAAATCCATAAATGCCACAAAAATCTCTTTACCCTTATCTAAGTACTGTTCACCTATATGTTTCACTGTAAACACTTGGTCTACTCACCCCCTAACCTTTCCTAAAGCCTCCTTGTTCATCTTCTATCCTACTCTCCGTCTTACTCTTAATTCTTTCAGTAATAACTCTACCATACACTTTACCAGATATACTCAACAGACTTATTCCCCTATAATTTTTGCACTCTCTTTTATCCCCTTTGCCTTTATAAAAAGGAACTATGCATGCTCGCTGCCAATCCCTAGGTACCTTACCCTCTTCCATACATTTATTAAATAATAGCACTAACCACTCCAAAACTATATCCACTCCGGCATTTAACATTTCTATCTTTATCTCATCAATCCCAGCTGCTTTACCCCCTTTCATTCTACCCACTGCCTCACGAACTTCCCGCACACTCCCAACTGGTTCTTCCTCACTCCTACAAGATGTTATTCCTCCTTGCCCTATATGTGAAATCACAGCTTCCCTATTTTCATCAACATTTAACAATTCCTCAAAATATTCCCTCCATCTCCCCGATACCTCTAACTCTCCATTTAATAACTCTCCTATTTTTAACTATCAAATCCATTTGTTCCCTAGGCTTCCTCAACTTATTAATCTCACTCCAAAACTTTTTCTTATTTTCAACATTATTTTCAACAACTCTCTCATTTGCTCTCTTTTTACTTTGCTTCACCACTCTCTTAACCTCTCTTTTTCTCTCCATATACTCTTCCCTCCTTGCATCACTTCACTTCAAAGGTCTCCCCTTATCATTTACACCTGCCACCCCAAACTTACTTACCAAACCCTCTCTAAATGTTCAGCATTTAGGTCCCCTACCACAATTACTCTCTCACTTGGTTCAAAGGTTCCTATACATTCGCTTAACATTTCCCAAAATCTCTCTCTCTCCTCTACACTCCTCTCTTCTCCAGGTGCATACACGCTTATTATTATCCCACTTTTCACATCCGACCCTTATTTTAATCCACATAATCCTTGAATTTATATTCCCTCTTCTCCTTCCATAACTGGTCCTTCAACATTATTTCTACCCACTCCCCTTAGCTCTAACTCTCTCAGATACTCCTGACTTAATTCCACTTATTTCTCCCCACTGAAACTCCCCTACCCCCTTCGGCTTTGTTTCGCTTAGGGCCTGGACATCCAACTTCTTTTCATTCATAACAGCAGCAGTCATCTGTTTCTTGTCATCCGCACTACATCCACGCACATTCAAGCATCCCAGTTTTATAAAGTTTTTCTTCTTCTCATTTTTAGTAAATGTGTACAGGAGAAGGGGTTAATAGCTCATTGCTCCCGGCATTTTAGTCGCCTCATACGACACGCATGGCTTACGGAGGAAAGATTCTTTTCCACTTTCTCATGGACAATAGAGAGAAAAAAGAACAAGAGCTATTAAGAAAAAGAAGAAAAACCCTAGATGTGTGTATGTATGTATATATATATATATATATATATATATATATATATATATATATATATATATATATATATATATATATATATATATGCATGTGCATGCCTGCGTAGTGTGACCTGAGTGTAAGTAGAAGTAGCAAGAATAACCTGTTTTCCAGCGTGTTTATGAGACAGAAAAAAGACACCAGCAATCCTATCGTCATGTAAAACAGTTACAGGCTTCTGTAACTGTGGTTGCTGTCTACCAAACTACTTCCTACATAAAAATCACAACTAATTCATGAGCGTTAGATGTGTTTCACTCGTTTAAAGACGTAGAAATACCTTTCTAATAGGTTAATAAGTAAGACACATGTGCAAGACTACCAATCTACCAATCTTTATTCAGGAGGCATTTTCCCTGCTCTCCAGGTTTCATCAGCCGCATACAGAAATGAAACACTCTCCTGTATTCGACTGATGAAGCCTGCAGCGCAGGCGAAATGTTTTGTCGATAACGAAAAATACATCATAATCTACATCTGCAAAAACATAGTGGAGATGGTTCCAAAACTACACAAAGAAATCGTTTTCTACGAAAGGGCGAGCAGAGAGTGAAACATATCCCCAATGAAAAGCAGGGATGCCATGAATACATTAAGAAAGAAGACAACAAGTGTCCTGGGCCCATGACTGTTAAACAGCCTCCCACCATACATAAGGGGAATTACCAAGAGACCTCTGGCTGCCTTCTAGAGGGAACCGGACAGATACCTAAAGTCAGTGCCCTATCAGCCGGGCTGTGGCTCGTAAGTTAGGTTATACACTGGTCAGCAGTTTTTGAAAAGTTGTATGCTTCTTCAATTAGATTAGTTAACTTTTATGTATTTCCATGTCCTGAATCCAAATATCACCTTGAAAAATGCTTATTGGCTATAGGCTTAAAGAAAAGAGAAATGTAATATTCGATTATTTTTTTATAACGTTCAATATGTGTCAGTAAGTTTTCAACTCTAATCCGTATCTACTCGCTACCTTTTTCCTTGACGCTTATAGTGGGCTGAAGAATCATCTCTTGCCAATGTCCAGCAATAGTCTGCAAGCATTCTTGTGCCTCGTTTACCATGCTACCATTTTTCCATGGTTGAAATATCTTTGCGAAACCTTTCACCATGCTCGTCACTAACTGCCTCACAGTTCACTGGAAAAAAAAGTCTGTGAGTCCAAAAAGTGGATTTTAAGTGACATGTTACATCCCATGTTCTTGTAAGCCTTGATGTGGTTTTCCACCAATTCTTCATAGTTACCTTCCCTTCTGTTTCCAAGAAATCCCTTCGCCACTAACCTGAATGCTTCCCAAGCAGTTTTCTCCTTACCATAAAGTTCTAATTCAAAGTCATCAGCTTTAATCTTTCAAATCTGAGGACCATTGAAGACTCCCTCTCTTATCTAAGCGTCACTCAGTGAGGGGAATTTTGATGTTCAATACTTGAATCCCTGACCGGATTTGTTCATAGCTTTTACAAAGGTTTTCATGAGCCCCAATTTTATGTGTAGCATATGTGTGGAGCCCAGTTCTTATCCCAGTCACCAATCTTGCATCCAAAATATAGGTGATATGCCTTTCTAACCATAGCAGTTAGACGGAGCTTCTGTAATGCAAAGGTCACCTGACCACAAATGTAGCAGAAGTTGTCTGCCCTGTTTAGATTCCCCTAGTAGTCTTATCTGATCCTCGTCTGCTCGTATTCTCCTCAATAGTTTCACATCATCAGTGAATTGGAACACCTCTGACTCTATTCCTTCTATCGTCTCATTCACATATTCAACACCACCAGGACCTAGGGCTGACCCTTGTGGAATCCCCCACTCGACATTGAAGCCCACCCTGACACCTCATCACATACCAACACTCGTTATTTCCTTCCTGTCAGGTATTTTCTGATGCATTGCATTGCTTTCCCTACTGTTCCTGACTGCTCTTCTAGTTTCTGAACCAGTCTCTTGTGCTCGGTATAATGCTCACCCCAATATCCTTTTCCTTAAGTGAGACTGGCATCCTTTGATTCCCTAGCCTGTACTCCATCTGAGGTCTTTGTCCTTCCCCAAGCTTCATGACGTTGTAGTTATTGGAGTTAAACTCCAGAAGCCATTTGCTTGACCAGGCTTGCATCCTGTTTAGATTCCCCTTGAAGTCGTATCTGATCCTCGTCTTATGGTATTCTCCTCATTAGTTTCACATCATAAGCGAACTGGAACACCTCTAACTCTATTCCTTCTATTGTGTCATTCACATATACAACACCATCGGACCTAGGACTCCACTTTGACATCTCATCACGTACCAACACTCGTTATTTCCTTCCTGTCAGGTATTTTCTGATGCATTCCATTGCTTTCCATCCCTCTCTCTCTCTCTCTCTCTCTCTCTCTCTCTCTTTTTTTTTTTTTTTTTTTTTTTTTTTTAAACAGCAGCACTGGACATTGCTGGCGCTTTCGACCGGGTGTGGCACCAGGGCCTCTTAGCAAAACTTCAAGCACTGGGAATTGCAGGCTCTACGCTATGTCTCCTCAGTGATTACCTTCATGGTAGATCTCTAAGTGTAGTTCTCAATGGAACGGAATCAGCAAGACATCCTATTGGGGCAAGTGTTCCACAAGGAAGCGTGCTGGGTCCATTGTTATGGAATGTCTACTTCAACGACCTTCTTCATCTCATCCCAGAATCACATGCATATGCAGACGACTGTATACTGACATTCACTTATCCAAGAGAAGAAATGCCAGCTGCTCTAAGCTACATCAATCACCAGCTGAGAGCTGTATCAGCTTGGGGAAATAGATGGCAAGTAACATTTGCACCTGAGAAAACGCAAATGATGATCGTCTCTAGGCACCATGATGATAATGCTGGGGCAGTAGTAAGGATGAATGGGAGGGTGTTGGCACCTGGAGAAGAAATTGATATCCTTGGGGTGAAATTTGACTCCAAACTAACCATGAAGAACCATGTTGTAAATCTTGCAAACAAGGCAGCCAGGAAGCTTACAGCACTTCGCCGTATCTCGCATCTGCTTGACAGTAGGGGTTGCAAGATCCTGTACGAGGCACAAGTACGCTCACACCTTGAGTATGCTCCACTTTCTTGGTCTGCCTGCCCCCCCATCCCTCTCATCTGCGACTGCTTGACAGAGTAGAGAACAGAGCAAGACGTCTCATCTCTCGCCTGGACCCATCCTGGATAGATCTGTCATTTCAGCAGAGCCTTCAACATAGGAGGGATGTGGGTGGCCTTACTGTTATGTACAAGGCCAATATTGTCAAAATACCACACTTGGATCCACTTCGAGGACAGCGTGAAACAAGCTTTTATGCCACAAGACGGGCAGAAAGCAGCAACTTCACTCTGGCTGTACCCTTCTCCAGAACATCACTCCATCTGAGATCATACATACCCAGGATGACTCGAGTATGGAACACATTTGTACAGCATAATGATGTCAACGAGATAAAGTCAGTTGATCAAATGAAAATGCTGTCCCACAGATGGCTCCAACTTCATCCTGTTCCCTACTTGTATGTCCAATAACAATAAAAATGCTTTCAAATGAGCTGATGTAGGTAACAGCTCTAAGCTTGCCAATAAAGTTAGGAATCCTTAACCTGTAAATAGCTTGTCAATAAAGTTAGGGATCCTTAACCTTGTCTCTCTCTCTCTCTCTCTCTCTCTCTCTCTCTCTCTCTCTCTCTCTCTCTCTCTCTCTCTCTCTCTCTCTCTCTCTCTCTCTCTCTCTCTCTCTCTCTCTCTCTCTCTCTCTCTCTCTCTCTCTCTTTTTTTACACAGGGTTTGACAAGGTTAAGGATCCCTAGCTTTATTGACAGCCATTTACAGGTTAAGGATTCCTAACTTTATTGGCAAGCTAAGAGCTGCTACCTACATCAGCTCATTTGAAAGCTGTTGTTTTCCTCCTGATGTGACATTATAACAACTCTGGATCAGAGCTGGCTATTGGACTCAGGTCCTTGTTTTCCTGAGTCCTTTGCTCTTTATACTCTTTCTATGATCTAGCACACTTGGCTCTGACCTCTAAACACTTCCCTGTAAATCATGAGCTCATTCTGGTGTTCCCATAGTTTCTGTTGTCCCTTGTTACGCATTTCTTATCATCCTCTGTGCACTTTGTGGTCATATGTTTCCTCTAGTTCTTTTTCCTTCTGCACCTCGTGCAGGAATTGCCTCATGGCTCTGTAATTCATTTTTTTTTTAAATTAAGCTTCTTCCTTACTCGTGCTACTTTCCTCTCCATTGTTAACTGTACAATATATTCGAAACTCAGGACCACATGAGTACGAGGTCCAGCCTTGCTGGTTTATCCTCTCTTCTCTCTCTGGTTGTGTCCCTAATATGTTGGTGCATGAAGTTTTCCAGCACCGACTCCAGAATTTTAAACCTCCACATCTCTAGTCCTTCATGTGGGTCCAGGTTTTCCCAGTCAGTCTCGTTGTGGTTGAAATCCCTGATGAAGAGTGATTTTGCCCTACCCATATGGGCATTTTTTGCCACCTCGGCTAGTGTCTCCACCATCACTCTGTTGCTCTCATCGTACTCGTGTCTTGTTTGTGTGGGTGTATCTGCGCGTGTGTACGTGTCATAGCTCCTGGCCCCATATCTTCACTTGTCGCCACTAGGTCCACTCTCTCCCTTCTCCATGAGCTTTATCATACCTCTTCTTAAATTTGATCCCATTTATCAGAAATCTTCCCTATGGAGATAGATTGAGGGCCCTGAATCTGCACTCTCTAGAAAGGCGTAGAATTAGGGGGGATATGATTCGGTGTATATATGGAAAACAGGAATTAAAAAAGAGGATGTAAATAGCATACTATAAATATCTAACATAGGCAGGACTCGCAGCAATTGTTTTAAATTGAAAAAAAAAATCAGATTCAGGAAGGATATAGGAAAGCACTGGTTTGGTAATAAGAACATAAGAACATAAGAACATAAGAACGAAGGAACACTGCAGAAGGCCTACTGGCCCATGCGAGGCAGGTCCAAGTCTCCTACCGGCTTAAGCCAATGCACCCAACCTAGTCAGGTCAGGTCACATTGACTTAAGGGAGGAACACGGCAACCGACCTGTTAGCACAAGCTATCAGGTCTAACTCACACCCACCCACATCTACTCATGTATTTATCCAACCTATTTTTAAAGCTACACAACGTTCTGGCCTCTATAACGGTACTTGGGAGTTTGTTCCACTCATCCACAACTCTATTACCAAACCAGTACTTTCCTATATCCTTCCTGAATCTGAATTTTTCCAACTTAAAACCATTGCTGCGAGTCCTGTCTAGGCTAGATATTTTCAGCACACTATTTACATCCCCTTTATTTATTCCTGTCTTCCATTTATACACCTCAATCATATCCCCCCTAATTCTACGTCTTTCTAGAGAGTGCAGTTTCAGGGCCCTTAGTCTATCCTCATAGGGAAGGTTTCTGATACATGGGATCATCTTTGTCGTCCTCCTTTGTACATTTTCCAGAGAATTTATATCCATTCTGTAATACGGTGACCAAAACTGTGCAGCATAATCTAAATGAGGCCTAACCAAGGATGTATAGAGTTGAAGAACAACCTGAGGACTCCTATTATTTATGCTTCTTGATATGAAGCCAAGGATTCTATTAGCTTTATTGGGAACACTTATGCACTGTTGTCTTGGTTTCAGATTACTGCTAACCAGAACTCCTAAATCTTTTTCGCAATCCGTAATATTAAGATCTACATTATTTAGTTTATATGTGGCATGGTTATTGTCCTGTCCAACATTTAGAACTTTGCATTTGTCTATATTAAACTGCATCTGCCACTTCTCCGACCACTGCATCAGTCTATTCAAATCTTCCTGGAGTGCTCGAATGTCCTCGTCAGAATGAATTCGACGGCCTATTCTGGTGTCATCGGCAAACTTGCCGATGTCGCTCTTTATGCCCTCATCTATGTCGTTTATATAGATTGTGAACAGCAGGGGGCCCAACACTGACCCCTGTGGAACACCGCTCGTGACGCTTCCCCACTCTGATTTCTCCCCATTTATGCAAACTCTCTGCTGCCTATTTGTCAACCATGCCTCTATCCAGGAAAAAATTTCTCCTCCTATTCCATGTGCTTTAATTTTCCTCAATAGTCTCTGATGTGGGACCCTGTCAAAAGCCTTACTGAAGTCCATATACACAATATCATATTCATTACCATGATCTACCTCCTCAAATACCTTAGTGAAAAAAGTTAATAAATTCGTAAGGCAGGAACGCCCCTTTGTAAAACCATGCTGAGATTCGTTGATTAATTTATGCTTTTCAAGGTGGCTACGAACTGCCTCGGCAATTATTGATTCCATAAATTTTCCCACTATGGAGGTTAGGCTTATTGGTCTATAGTTCGAAGCTAACGACCTGTCACCTGTTTTGAAAATAGGTATCACATTTGCCATTTTCCACTTAACTGGCACCATGCCAGTTTGTAGTGATATGTTGAAAAGATTAGCCAAAGGTGTGCTAAGCTCCTCTTTACATTCCTTTAGAACCCTTGTATACAGTTCATCAGGGCCTGGGGATTTGTTAGGTTTTAATTTATCTATTTGCCTAAGGACCATGTCACTTGTGACCCTAATAGTGCACAGTTTATTATCGTCCTGTTCTACATAATTTATCATTACTGGAATATCGCTGGTATCCTCCTGTGTAAAAACTGAGAGGAAGTATGTGTTAAAAATTCTACACATTTCCTTATCACTGTCAGTGAGCTGACCCGAGGAACTTTTGAGTGGGCCTATCTTGTCCCTGATCTTACTTCTGTATACCTGAAAGAATCCTTTTGGGTTAGTCTTCGATTCTCTTGCAACTTTAACCTCATAATCTCTTTTTGCTTTTCTAATTCCCTTTTTTATTTCTCTCTTTAACTGAATATATCGATTTCTTAATTGCCCCTCTCCTCTTTTGATTTGCCTATATATGCCTCTCTTTTGACCAATCAGATATTTTAATCTATTGTTCATCCATTTAGGATCATTTTTGTTTGATCTGATTTCCCTATTTGGAACATAATTTGACTGAGCAGCTAGAACTATGCCCTGGAAAGCATCATATCGGCAACCATCACCACCTACCTGACCCTTAGTCAGGTCATTCCAGTTCAGCCCACCTAAGTAATTTTTCAGTCCTATGAAATCAGCCAAGCGAAAGTCAGGGACGGAGACTTGATTGCCATTATTAGGGGAATTCCATGATATATTAAAACTGAGTGATTTGTGATCACTCTCCCCAAGCTCATCATTAACCTCAAGATTATTAATTAGTGTTTCCCTACTGGCAAGAACCAAGTCAAGGAGGTTATTTCCCCTAGTTGGCTCTGTCACAAACTGTTTTAAAAAACAATCCTGGATCGTATCAAGAAAGTCACCCGACTCTAAATTTCCTGTCAAATTGCTCCAGTCAATCTGTCTATAGTTGAAATCTCCCATTAGCACAACATTTTCGAATGTAGATGCCTTACGAATTTCGTCCCATAGAAGTTTACTGCACTCCCTATCAAGATTTGGGGCCCTGTAAATCACACCCAAAATTAGTTTTTCTCGGCCCTCGAGAAGCTGTAACCAAACAGATTCAGTGGCTGACGCTTCTAATTTAATATCTTGTCTAACACAACACTTTAAATTGTCTCTGACATACATCGCTACTCCACCACCTTTCCTGTTGACCCTGTCAGTGTGGAATAATTTATAGCCTTGTATGTGACATTCAGAGGGCATCTCTCTATCTTTCAGATTGAGCCAGGTCTCTGTTATAGCAATAATATCTATGTTTCCTGCACTTGCAATTAATCTTAGCTCATCTATCTTATTTCTAACACTCCTGCTATTAGTATAGTAAACCTTAAGGGAGCTAGTCCCTTGCTGCCCTCTGCTGTCCCCCTTTGTTTGCTGACCTGTTCTATTGTCTTTATTTATAACTTCATGCTGAATGCCTTTTATACATTTACTGTTTCCAACCCTAGTGTTGCAACCTGCTTGTTTCCCACACACACCCATACCTCTATCTTCCATCAGTTTAAAATCATAGGCATTTCACCAATGGCCTTCTCAATCGAGTCTGCAAGTGCTACCACCCCTGCCCCAGAGAGATGTACCCCATCCCTTGCATACATATCATGTTTTCCATAAAAGTTGTTCCAGTTGTCAATGAATGGGATTGCAAGTTCCTTGCAGTATCTGTCTAGCCAGCAATTTACACCAATTACCCTAGACAACCATTCATTTCCTACTCCCCTTCTAGGCAAGATGCTACATATGATTGGGATCCCTCCCTTAGACTTAATGAAATCTATAGCTGACCTGTACTTATCTAGCAGCTCTTCTCTCCTACCCTTCCCAATATCATTTCCACCAGCACTGAGACAGATAATGGGCTTGTTCCCATTACCTGACATGATATTATCCAGCCTGTTGACAATGTCCCCAACACCAGCTCCAGGAAAGCACACTCTATCTCTCATCTTCTTATTCCTATTACAAAAAGCACGGTCAATATATCTTACCTGAGAGTCACCAACCACAAGAATGCGCTTACCTTCATTAGCAGGGGCAGTAGTACCCTTACCTTCACTGGCCACTGAAGTACATTCATCCTGGAGAACAGAGAAGCGATTTCCTACCTTCAGATGTTCACTCTTAACTTTCCTTACTCTGATGCGCCTCCCATTACTGTGAACAACTCGCCACTTGTAGCAGGTGCTGGGCTGCACCTCACTGCTGGTAGCCGTTGCTACCTCCCCAACTACAGCCTCCTCGCAGCGAGAGACAGACTGCACCTCACTGCTAGAAGTCTCATTCCCCACAACTCCAGCCACCTCACACTCTCTCCCAGACCCATTGAGGTGGACCTTCAGCCTCCTAATCTCCTCCTGGAGAAGCAAGACCTCCTCCTTCAACTCTCCAACCTCAGTTTTTAAAACACTGCAGAAGCAAGCCATGCTTTGTAACCGTCCACGCTAATCCCCAAAGCAGCTCAGGGTCTGTGACCTCACGTGACGACTGACCACTGACGACGTTGTGTAGTTTTAAAAATAGGTTGGATAAATACATGAGTGGGTGTGGGTGGGTGTGAGTTGGACTTGACTAGCTTGTGCTCCAAGGTCGTATGCCGTGCTCCTCCCTTAAGCGATGTGACTGACCTGACTAGGTCAAGGCATTGGCTTAAGCTGGTGGGAGAATTGGAACTGCGTCCCATAGGCCAGTAGGCATGATGTAGTGTTCCTTCTTTCTTGTGTTTTTCCTATATTCTTATGCACCTGTGTGTACTCACTTAATTGTACTCACCTAATTGTACTCACCTAATTGTACTCACCTAATTGTGGTTGCATGGGTCGAGACTCAGTTCCTAGCCCCGCCTATTCACTGAACGCTACTAGGTCCTCTCTCTTCCTGCTCCCTGAGCTTTATCATATCTCATCTTAAAGCTATGTATGGTTCCTGCCTCTACTACATCACTCGCCAGACTATTCCACTTCCTGACAACTCTATGACTGAAGAAATACTCCCTACCATCCCTGTGACTCATCCGAGTCTTCAGCTTCAAAGAGTGACCCCTCGTTCTGTGTCCCATCTCTGGAACATCCTGCCTCTGTCCACCTTGTCTATTCCACGCAGTATTTTGTATGTCGTTATCATGTCTCCCATAATCCTCCTGTCCTCCAGTGTTGTCAGGCCGAGTTTCCTTAACCTTTCTTCGTAGGACATTTCCCTTAGCTCTGGA
>NC_091297.1:23610224-23627724 GCF_038502225.1 Cherax quadricarinatus
TTCCTGACAACTCTGGGACTGAAGAAATGTTTACTGACATCTCTGTGACTCATCTGAGTCTTACAACTTTCAACTGTGGCCCTTGTTGGTGTGTCCCATCTCTGAAACATCCTGTCCCTCTCAACCTTCTCAGTATTTTATGTTATTATCATGTCCCCCCTGTCCTCCAGTGTCGTCAGGTCGATTTCCCCAAACTTCTCGTAGGACATGCCCTTAACTTCGGGACAAGTCTCGTTGCAAATCTTTGCACTTTCTCTAATTTCCTGAAGTGCTTGGCCAGGTGTGGGTTCCAAACTGATGCTGCATACTCCAATATGGGCCTGATGTACACGGAGTACAGAATCCTGAACGACTCCTTACAGAGATGTCGGAATGCTATTCTTAAGTTTGCTTGTCGTCCGTATGCTGCAGCAGTTATTTGGTTGATGTTCACTTCAGGAGATGTGTTCGGTGTTATACTCACCCCAAGTTCCTTTTCCTTGAGTGAGGTTTGTAGTCTTTGGCCCCCTAGACTGGCCTCCTGCCTGGTCCTTCTCAGACTGCATTCTCCTCATTAACTTGACATCGTCTGCCAACAGAGACACTTCTGGAGGGTCTAGTCTTTTCGTCATGTCATTCACATATACCAGAAAGAGCAGCTGACCCCTGTGGAACCCCGCCCGTCACATGCGCCCACTCCGACACCTCGTCGCATACCATAACTCTCTGCTGCCTTCCTGTCAGGTATTCTCTAATCCATTGCACCTGCATGGTCCTAAGAAAATGCATTGTGTCTAGTACTTGGTGGTGTACCCAACCTCACTGTGTTTCAGGAGTCATTCCTGTCTCTGCTGTGAATACTTCTTTAAATCTCATGTTACGCTCCTCACATACTTCTCGGTCATTTCTTGTGATCTCGCCTCCTTCTTTCCTTAGCCTCATTGTCTGTTCCATGGCTGTTGTTTTCCTCCTGATGTGACTGTGCAACAGCTATGGGCCGGATTTGGCTTTCGCTGCTATGTCATTTTCGTATTGTCGTTGGGCCTCCCTCCTTATCTGTGCATAATCATTTCTGGCTCTTCGACTACTCTCCTTATTCTTCTGGTTGCTTTGCCTCCTATATTTCTTCCATTCTCTAGCACATTTTGTTTTGGCCTCTCTACACCTCTGGTTGAACCATGGGCTCGTTCTGGCCTTCTCATTATTTCTGTTGCCCTTGGGTAAAAACCTCTCCTCTGCTCCCTTGCATATTGTTGTCACACATTCTATCATCTCATTACTGATTTCCCTGGCTGTTCTCTGTCCCAATGAACCTCATGCAGGAAGTTCTTCAAGCCTGTGTAGTCCCCTCTCTTGTAGTTTGGCTTCCTCCGCTCTGCCCTTCCTGCTTCCTTCTCCACTCAGAACCACATGATCACTAGCTTCGAGGGGCCTTTCATATGTGATATCCTCAATATCTGCACGACTTAAGGTGAATGCTAGGTCCAGTCTTGCTGGTTCGTCTTCTCCTCTGTCTCTGGTAGTATCTTTAACATGCTGATGCATGAGGTTTTCAGTACCACCTCCAATAACTTTGCCCTCCACGTTTCTGGACCCCATGTGGCTCCAGGATTTCCCAGACGATTTCTTTGTGGTTTAAGTCACCCACAACCAGTAGCTTTTCTATGCCCATATGTGCACTTCTGGCCACTTCAGCCAGTGTGTCAACCATTGCTCTATTAGTCTCATATTCTTGTCTTGGTTTCCCCTGCTATTCTGTGGTGGGTGTTACATCACTGCAATTACCACCTTGGGACCTACAGACTCAAGTGTTCTTATTGTGTAGTCTCTTCCTTCTCGTTATGTCATCAGTGTTGGTGTACCATGCCTTCAGTTTACTCTCCAACACTGTTCTGGGGGGTTTGTAGGAGCTTGGGAACGGAGGACCTGGCAGGGTGCTGTGGGACTCTACTGCACAGTGTAGGGTGGAGGCTCTGAGTGTGGATTGTGGGTTGTATTGGAATAGTATGTCTGGATGAGGTATCCTGAGGGTGGTTCTGTATGTGTTTGCGCTTGTTGCTCTGCCCGGCTCTGGGTGTTCTCTGCTGACTCTACCCGTGACACTCTTTTTAGCCCCTTTCGTTTCTGTGTCTTCTCCCTTAGCTGCTGTCGTTCTGTTCTCGTTCTGTTAGGACCAAGGAATTCCCCCTTGTATGATGATTCCTTCAACCTTGGTTTCTCTTGCATGTGAGTGTTACTGTGATTGTGTGCTTGACTGAGTTTCTGCGGCAGTTGCGTGTGAGTGTTTCTGTGATTGTGTGCTTACATGCGAGAGTGTCTCTACCACTGTGTATGCTTGTGTGAGCGTATCTCTCTCGCCGAGACTCAAACAAAACATATACACAGAAACAGCTAGACAGCCAGATACAGACACACACGCACACACACAGACACACAGACACACAGACACACAGACACATTCACACAGACACACAGACACAGACACACAGACACACAGACACACAGACACAGACAGACAGACAGAGAGACAGACAGACAGACAGACAGACAGACAGACAGACACACACACACACACACACACACACACACACACACACACACACACACACACACACACACACACACACATACACATACACACAAACACACACACACACACACACACACACTCACACACACACACACATACACACACATAAACACACATACACACACACACTGGCTCCTGGAGTTCAATCCCACCAAGTGCAAAGTCATGAGGATTGGGGAAGGGCAAAGAAGACCGCAAACGGAGTACAGTCTAGGGGGCCAGAGACTACAAACATCACTTAAGGAAAAAGATCTTGGGGTGAGTATAACACCAGGCACATCTCCTGAAGCGCACATCAACCAAATAACTGCTGCAGCATATGGGCGCCTAGCAAACCTCAGAACAGCATTCCGACATCTTAATAAGGAATCGTTCAGGACCCTGTACACCGTGTACGTTAGGCCCATATTGGAGTATGCGGCACCAGTTTGGAACCCACACCTAGCCAAGCATGTAAAGAAACTAGAGAAAGTGCAAAGGTTTGCAACAAGACTAGTCCCAGAGTTAAGAGGTATGTTCTATGATGAGAGGTTAAGGGAAATCAACCTGACGACACTGGAGGACAGGAGAGATAGAGGGGACATGATAACGACTTACAAAATACTGAGAGGAATTGACAAGGTGGACAAAGACAGGATGTTCCAGAGATTGGACACAGTAACAAGGGGACACAGTTGGAAGCTGAAGACACAGATGAATCAAAGGGATGTTAGGAAGTATTTCTTCAGCCACAGAGTAGTCAGGAAGTGGAATAGTTTGGGAAGCGATGTAGTGGAGGCAGGATCCATACATAGCTTTAAGCATAGGTACGATAAAGCTCATGGTTCAGGGAGAGTGACCTAGTAGCGACCAGTGAAGAGGCGGGGCCAGAAGCTTGGACTCGACCCCTGCAACCTCAACTAGGTGAGAACTAGGTTAGTACATACACACAAACACACACACACACACACACACACACACACACACACACACACAAATGCAGATGGAATGACAAACAAGTATGAGGAGTGGCACGAAAGAATCAAAGAGACATAATAGCACTCACAGAAACAAAACTCACCAGAATAATAACAGATTCAATCTTTCCATCCGGATATCAAATCTTCAGGAAAGACAGAGGGAGGAGAGGGGGAGGAGGAGTTGCACTGCTCATTAAAAACCAGTGGGATTTTGAGAAAATGGAAGGAATGGATGGCATGGGCGAAAGGGACTACTTAGTAGGAACAATCCAGTCTGAGGGACATAAGGTGATAATTGCAGTAATGTACAACCCACCACAGAACTGCAGGAGGCCAAGAGAAGAATACGATGAGAGCAACAGAGCAAGGATCAACACACTAGCCGAGGTGGCCAGGAGAGCACACATGGGGGGAGCAAAGTTACTAGTTATGGGTGATTTCAATCACAAGGAGATTGACTGGAAAAAACCTGGAGCCCCATGGGGGTCCCGAAACATGGAGAGCCAAGATGATGGATGTGGTACTGGAGAACCTCATGCATCAACATGTTAGAGACACTACCAGAGAGAGAGGAGAGGATGAACCAGCAAGGTTGGACCTTGTATTCACCTTGAGTAGTTCGGACATCGAGGGAATCATGTATGAAAGGCCCCTGGGAGCTAGTGATCATGTGGTTCTGTGCTTCGACTACATAGTTGAGCTCCAAGTGGAGAGAGTAGCAGGAATAGGCTGGGAAAAACCAAACTACAAAAGGGGGAACTACTCAGGCATGAGGAACTTCCTTCAAGACATTCAGTGGGAGAGGGAACTGACAGGAAAACCAGTACAAGAAATGATGGACTATGTAGCAACAAAATGCAAGGAGGCAGAGGAGAGGTTTGTTCCCAAGGGAAACAGAAATAATGGGAAGAACAGAACGAGTCCTTGGTTCACCCAAAGGTGTAGGGAGGCAAAAACTAGGTGTACTAGAGAATGGAAAAGGTACAGAAGACAGAGAACTCAGGAAAATAAAGAAATCAGCCGAAGAGCCAGAAACGAATATGCACAGATAAGAAGGGAGGCTCAGAGACAATATGAAAATGACATAGCATCAAAAGTAAAGTTTGACCCGAAGCTGTTGTACAGCCACATCAGGAGGAAAACAACAGTCAAGGACCAGGTAATCAGACTGAGGAAGGGTGATGGGGAATTCACAAGAAATGACCGAGAGGTATGTCAGGATCTCAACACGAGATTTAAAGAAGTATTTACAGTGGAAACCAGTAGGACTCCAGGAAATCAGAGCAGGGGGGTGCACCAGCAAGTGCTGGATGAGGTACATATAACCAAGGAGGAGGTGAAGAAGCTGCTATGCGAACTTGACACCTCAAAGGTGGTGGGACCAGACAACATCTCTCCATGGGTCCTTAAAGAGGGAGCAGAGATATTGTGTGCACCATTAACAAAGATCTTCAACACATCATTTGAAACTGGGCAACTCCCCGAGGTATGGACGATGGCAAATGCAGTCCCAATTTTTAAAAAGGGAGACAGACATGAGGCACTAAACTACAGACGTGTATCACTAACGTGTATAGTATGCAAGGTCATGGAGAAGATCATCAGGAGGAGAGTGGTGGAGAACTTGGAAAGAAACAAGTGTATAATTGACAACCAGCATGGTTTCAGTGAGGGAAAATCCTGTGTCACAAACCTACTAGAGTTTTATGACAAGGTGACAGAAGTAAGACAAGAGAGAGAGGGGTGGATCGACTGTATTTTTTTGGACTGCAAGAAGGCCTTCGACACAGTTCTTCAAAAGAGGTTACTGCAAAAGCTACAGGATCAGGCACACATAACAGGAAAGGCACTGCAATGGATCAGAGAATACCTGACAGGGAGGTAACAACTAGTCATGGTACGTGACGAGGTGTCAGAGTGGGCGCCTGTGACAAGCGGGGTTCCACAGGGGTCAGTCTAGGACCTGTGCTGTTCTTGGTATATGTGAATGACATAACGGAAGGGATAGACTCAGAAGTGTGCTTGTTTGTGGATGATGTGAAGTTAATGAGAAGAATCAAATCGGATGAGGATCAGGCAGGACTACATAAAGACCTGGACAGGCTATAAGCCTGGTCCAGCAACTGGCTCCTTGAGTTTAACCATGCCAAATGCAAAGTCATGAAGATTGGGGAAGGCCAAAGAAGACCGCAGACACAATATAGTTTAGATGGCCAAAATCTGCAAACCTCACTCAAGGAAAAAGATCTGGGGGTGAGTATAACACCGAGCATATCTCCTGAGGCGCACATCAATCAGATAACTGCTGCAGCATACGGGCGCCTGGCAAACCTTCGGATAGCGTTCCGATACCTCAGTAAGGATTCGTTCAAGACTCTGTATACCATTTACGTCAGGCCCATACTGTAGTATGCAGCACCAGTTTGGAATCCACACCTAGTCAAGCACGTCAAGAAATTAGAGAAAGTGCAAAGGTTTGCAACAAGACTAGTCCCAGAGCTACGGGGATTGTCCTAAGAAGAAAGGTTGAGGGAAATCGGCCTGAAGACACTGGAGGACAGGAGGGTCAGGGGAGACATGATAACGACATATAAAATACTGCGCGGAATAGACGAGGTGGACAAAGACGGGATGTTCCAGAGATGGGACACAGACACAAGAGGTCACAATTGGAAGTTGAAGACTCAGATGAATCAAAGGGATGTTAGGAAGTATTTCTTCAGTCATAGAGTAGTCAGGCCGTGGAATAGCCTAGAAAGTGACGTAGTGGAGGCGGGAACCATACATAGTTTTAAGGCGAGGTATGATAAAGCTCATGGAGCAGGGAGAGAGAGGACCTAGTAGCAATCAGTGAAGTGGCGGGGCCAGGAGCTATGACTCGACCCTTGCAGCCACAAATAGGTGAGTACAAATAGGTGAGTAGAAGATGGACAAAGGATGTTCCAGGGAGGGGACACAGAAACAAGAGGTCACAATTGGAAGTTGAAGACACAGATGAGTCAAAAGGATGTTAGGAAGTATTTCTTCAGTCATGGAGTTGACAGGCAGTGGAATATCCTAGAAAGTGATGTAGTGGAGGCAGGAACCATACATAGTTTTAAGACGAGGTTTGATAAAGCTCGTGGAGCGGGGAGTGAGAGGGCCCAGTAGCAACTGGTGAAGAGGCGGGGACCAGGAGCTAAGACTCGACCCCTGCAACCACAAATAGGTGAGTACAAATAGGTGAGTACCGCCCCCCCCCCACACACACACAGGCTGAAGCAAGTCTCAGGGGCAGTGACCAGAGAAGACACAGCATATGAAGCTGAGAGGCGGAACAGGAAGGAAGGAGATGTCAATTATCCTAAGGTCATATCAGCCTGCAAAGAAGGGCCAAGGAGTGAAAGGGAAGAGCAGCTGGGTGCAGATGGAGAGGGAGATAGGTCGAATGCTGAGGCACAACCATGCTACCAAGAGCCACTGGAAAAATCAAGGGAGAAAATGACCACATACAGACAGGAACCAGAGTCACTGAGGGAGAGGCAATGGGAGGAGGAAAGGGCAAAATCAGTGTTTATCCATGGGCTTTGGGAGAGAGAGGAAAGGACACACACTGAAAGACGGCAGGAAGAAAAAAAGGAGATTGAGAAAATCATCACGGAAATAGGGGGAGAAGACATGGACGAGATTGTAAATTTTCAGAGAATAAGGGGGTACTTGAAGGGGAGAAACTGACCGATCAACATGATTCTCAGGACAGAAACAGTGCGGAACAGGATCCTCCAAGAGAAACCATATTTGAAAAACTCGGAAGAGTACAAGAAGGTGTTCCTAGACAGAGACCGAACACAAACAGAGCGACAGCAGCTGAGGGAGAGGACAAAAAAGCGAAAGGAGCTAGGAAAAGACACAAGGATGGAACCAGCAGAGGTCAGTCAGAGCAGAATAGAGCAGCAAGGGCAAGCACACACACAACTATCCTCAGAACCCCACAACATATCACACCATCCCAACACACACTACAATCCATACCCACTATCTCTGAGTGTAAAGTATATATACTGTGAGAAGTATATCTCTCAGTGTAAAGTATATATACTGTGAGAAGTATATCTCTGAGTGTAAAGTATATATACTGTGAGATCCACCCAACCCCAACCATAGAATCCCACAGTATGCTACCAGGTCTCCCACCCCCACAAGCCCCCCCAAACCACAGTGTTGGAGAGGAAACTGAAGGTATGGTACACAAATGCTGATGGAATAACAAACAAGTGGGAGGAGTGGCACGACAGAGTGAAAGAGGCATCACCGGACATCATAGCGCTCACAGAATCCAAGCTTACAGGTATGACAAAAGATGCCATCTTTCCAACGGGATACCAGATCCTGAGGAAAGACAGAAGGAACAGGGGGGGGGGGGTGGAGGAGTGGCACTGCTGATCAAACACCGATGGAATTTTGACGAGCTGGAGAGAGGAGACAGTGGAGAAGAAAGTGATTACATAGCGGGAACGCTTCACTCTGGAGGTCATAAGTTGGTAATTGCAGTGATGTATAACCCACCACAGAACAGCAGGAGGCCAGGGCAAGAGTATGACGAGAGCAATAGAGCGATGGTTGACACACTGGCTGCAGTGGCCAGAAGAGCTTCATGTACCAACATGTAAGGGACACTACAAGAGAGATAGGAGAGGATGAACCAGCAAGACTGGACTTAGTATTCACCTTGAGTAGTACAGACATTGAGGACATCACATATGAAAGACCCCTTGGGGCAAGCGATCATGTGGTTTTGAGCTTCGAATACACAGTAGAGCTACAAGTGGAGGGGGAAGCAGGAAGGCCAGGACAAATGAAACCAAACTACAAGAAAGGGGACTACACAGGAATGAGGAACTTCCTGAAGGAGGTTCAGTGGGACAGAGAACTGGCAGGGAAGCCAGTTAATGAGATGATGGAATATGTATCAACAATGTGCAAGGATGCGGAGGAGAGGTTTGTACCCAAGGGAAACAGGAATAATGAAAATACCTGGATGAGCCCATGGTTCACCCAAAGGTGCACGGAGGCAAAAACCAAGAGAGGGCCCAGTAGCAACCGGTGAAGAGGCGGGGCCAGGAGCTAAGACTCGACCCCTGCAACCACAAATAGGTGAGTACAAAAAGGTGAGTACAAACACACACACACACACACACACACACACTCACACACACACTCACGCACACAGCGGTAGTGAGGGATAACGTCAGACAATTAAGCTGTGACAAGCTAAATTTTACAACCTAGCTACTTTCTGAATTTTATAAGTAGAATCGATAAGTGTTACAAGTATTGGTAAGATTAGAATTACTGGTATCTACCGGTATTTATTAGCAGTATGAATACTTAGAAGTGGGGGCACACACACACACACACACACACACACACACACATACACACACTAAGATCAAACTACAGGTCCGAAGACAATGAAGGAAATTCAAAGTCAGGCGCAGACAAGGGGATGGTAAGCAACAACGGAGACATGCCATACACGAAGGCCCTTTCAGACCCACGTGGGGCCAGGGAAAAGACGATGAGCACACTAAGATCAAGCGACAGGTCTGAAGACAATGAAGGTTTGTTATATGCAGAGATTCTAACAGCCAACTGCAGTAGCAAGGGACAGCTGGTCAGGAAAGACAGTTCACTGAGAATAGAAGTTTCAGATATGACAGGGACTGAAGGCAAGAACATGTCAATGGAAGGAAATAAAATGCCTCAGAGGAAGCAGATGGAGACTCAGTGGGAGGAGGAAAGGGCGAGGTCAGTTTTTGTGTACGGGCTCCAAGAAGCCAAGGGGGCCAACTTTGAAGAAATAAAACAGGAGGAGAAAAAAATGATTGAAGGCATCATGAAAACAATAGGGGAGGGCAATATGACCCAGGTGACAAATTTTCAGAGAATTGGGTGGTTTGCGAGTGGAAGGATACGGCCTGTCAGAGTAACTTTCAAGGAAGAATCAGTTCGAACCAGGATTCTGCAAGAGAAAGCAAGACTGAGGGACAAAGAGGGGTACCAGAGAGTATACCTCGACCGCGACAGAACACAAGAAGAAAGGACTACACTGAAAGAGAGGGTACAGAGACGCAAGTAGGAACGAGAAGCAATGAAAATGAGCAGGACCCAGACACAGGAGGAAGGGCAAACACACCCCACAGAATCTCCCACCAAAAGACTCCACCCGCGACATTCCCAACACAACTGAGCAACCTATACTACAACCCACTCACTGTTCCCTCTGCCACCAACCCCCATATCACAAACCTCACCCCAACAGCTGTCCCTTATGGGCATTCTGACCCCACCCCCATCAACACAAACCCCACCTACACCACAGCCCCATATAGGCCCCCACCAAGGCTCTCGCTCCCCCAACCCCAATATTCTTGCATGACCACAATGATAGAAAAGAAACTAAAGGTTTGGTACACAAACGCGGATGGAATAACGAATAAACATGAGGAGTGGAATGAAAGAATCAGTGAAAAATCCCCAGACATCATAGCAGTCACAGAAACAAAACTCGCTGAGACAATAACAGACACAATCTTCCCAACAGGATATCAGATCCTGAGGAAAGATAGAAGGAGTAGAGGGGGAGGAGGGGTTGCACTGCTCATAAAACACCAATGGGGATTTGAGGAAATGGAAGGCATGGACATGATTGGAGAAAGAGACTACATTGTAGGTACAATTCGTCCGGAGAACATAAAGTAGTCATTGGAGTGATGTATAACCCACCACAGAACTGCAGGAGGCCAAGAGAGGAGTACAAAGAAAACAACAGGGTGATGGTGGACACACTGGCTGAGGTGGCAAGAAGAGCTCACTCGAGCAGAGCAAAGTTACTGGTAATGAGCGATTTCAACCACAGGGAGATCGATTGGGAAAACCTGGAGCCACATGGGGGTCCCGAAACATGGAGAGCCAAGATGATGGATGTGGTACTTGAAAACTTCATGCATCAACATGTCAGGGACACAACCAGAGAGAGAGGGGAGGATGAGCCAGCAAGACTGGATCTTGTGTTCACCCTGAGCAGTTCAGACATTGAGGACATCACTTACGAGAGGCCCCTTGGAGCTAGCGATCATGTGGTTCTGAGTTTTGACTGTATAGTAGAGTTACAAGTGGAGAAGGTAACAGGAACTGAAGGGGACAGGCCAAACTATAAAAGGGGGGACTACACAGGTATGAGAAACTTCCTGCAGGAGGTTCAGTGGGACAGAGAAATGGTAGGAAAATCAGTAAACGAGATGATGGAATATGTGGCAACAAAGTGCAAGGAGGCAGAGGAAAGTTTTGTTCCCAAGGGAAACAGAAATAATAGGAAGACCAAAACGAGTCCTTGGTTTACCCGAAGGTGTAGGGAGGCAAAAACTAAGTGCAACAGAGAATGGAAAAGGTACAGGAGGCATAGGACCCAGGAAAACAAGGAGATTAGTAGAAGAGCCAGAAACGAGTATGCGCAGATAAGGAGGGAGGCCCAGCGACAGTATGAAAACGACATAGCATCGAAAGTCAAATCTGACCCGAAACTGCTGTATAGCCACATTAGGAGGAAGACAACAGTCAAGGACCAGGTGATAAGGCTGAGGAAAGAAGGTGGAGAACTCGCAAGAAACGATCAAGAGGTATGTGAGGAGCTCAACACGAGATTTAAGGAAGTATTTACAGTAGAGACAGGAAGGACTCTGGGGGGACAGACCAGATGGGGACACCAGCAAGGAATACACCAACAAGTGTTGGACGACATACATACAGATGAGGAGGTGAAGAAACTGCTAAGGGACATCGATACCTCAAAGGCAATGGGACCGGACAACATCTCTCCGTGGGTCCTTAGAGAGGGAGCAGATATGTTGTGCGTACCACTTACCACAATCTTCAACACATCCCTGGAAACTGGGCAACTACCTGAGGTATGGAAGACGGCAAATGTAGTTCCCATTTTCAAAAAAGGAGACAGAAAAGAGGCACTAAACTATAGACCTGTGTCATTGACGTGTATAGTATGCAAAATTATGGAGAAGATTTTCAGGAGGAGAGTGGTGGAGCACCTGGAACGGAACAGGAGTATAAATGCCAACCAGCACGGATTCACGGAAGGCAAATCCTGTGTCACAAACCTTCTGGAGTTTTATGATAAAATAACAGAAGTAAGACAAGAGAGAGAGGGGTGGGTTGATTGCATCTTCTTGGACTGCAAGAAGGCCTTTGACACAGTTCCTCACAAGAGATTAGTGCAGAAGCTAGAGCATCAGGCGCATATAACAGGAAGGGCACTGCAATGGATCAGAGAATACCTGACAGGGAGGCAACAACGAGTCATGGTACGTAATGATGTATCACAGTGGGCACCTGTGACGAGCGGGGTCCTACAGGGGTCGGTCCTAGGACCAGTGCTATTTTTGGTATATGTGAACGACATGACGGAAGGGTTAGACTCAGAAGTGTCCCTGTTTGCAGATGATGTGAAGTTAATGAGGAGAATTAAATCTGATGAGGACCAGGCAGGACTTCAAAGAGACCTGGACAGACTGGACACCTGGTCCAGCAAATGGCTTCTCGAATTTAATCCTGCCAAATGCAAAGTCATGAAGATAGGGGAAGGGCACAGAAGACCACAGACAGAGTATAGGCTAGGTGGCCAAAGACTGCAAACCTCACTCAAGGAGAAAGATCTTGGGGTGAGTATAACACCGAGCATGTCTCCGGAAGCACACATCAATCAGATATCTGCTGCAGCATATGGGCGCCTGGCAAACCTGAGAACAGCATTCCGATACCTTAGTAAGGAATCATTCAAGACACTGTACACCGTGTATGTCAGGCCCATACTGGAGTATGCAGCACCTGTTTGGAACCCGCACTTGATAAAGCACGTCAAGAAACTAGAGAAAGTACAAAGGTTTGCAACAAGGTTAGTTCCAGAGCTAAGGGGAATGTCCTATGAAGAAAGATTAAGGGAAATCGGCCTGACGACACTGGAGGACAGGAGGGTCAGGGGAGACATGATAACGACATATAAAATACTGCGTGGAATAGACAAGGTGGACAAGGACAGGATGTTCCAGAGAGGGGACACAGAAACAAGAGGCCACAATTGGAAGTTGAAGACACAAATGAGTCAGAGAGATAGTAGGAAGTATTTCTTCAGTCATAGAGTTGTAAGGCAGTGGAATAGCCTAGAAAATGACGTAGTGGAGGCAGGAACCATACACAGTTTTAAGACGAGGTTTGATAAAGCTCATGGAGCGGGGAGAGAGAGGATCCTAGTAGCAACCGGTGAAGAGGCGGGGCCAGGAGCTGTGACTCGACCCCTGCAACCACAAATAGGTGAGTACAAATAGGTGAGTACACACACACTTACACACACACACACACACACACACACACACACACACACACATACACATACACATACACACACACACACACACACACACACACACACACAGACACACATACACACACACACACACACACCCATACACACACATACATACATACTCACACACACACACACACACACACACCCGCACACACACACACACACACACACACACACACACACACACACACACACACACACACACACACACACACAGAGGAACAAGCACTTGTAAGCTGTAGTACACACGCAAACACACACATACACAGGATTTCACACCGTCCTGTGAACTGACCATCTGAACCTTGCTCCTTCTCTCTCTCTCCCTCTCTTCCTATCCTAGGTAGAGACCTATCTCTCTCTACCTATCTCTATTTACCTATCTCACTCTTTACCTATATCTCTCTCTCTACTTATCACTCTCTACCTATCTCTCTCTCTCTCTTCCCTCTCCCATCTCTCCCCTCTAACATCTCTTCCCTCTAACACCTCCCCCCCTCTAACATCTCTCCCCCTCTAACATCTCTCCCCTCCCATTGTCTCTCCCTTCTCCCTTTTCCCATCTCTATCTCCCCTCCTCCCCTCTCTCTCCCCCTAGCCTCTCTCTCCCCTCTCGCTCTTCCATCTCCCCCCTCTTTCCCCCTTCTCCCCCTCTCTCCTCCTCTCTCTCCCCCTCTCTTTGCCTTCTCTCTCTCCCTCCCTCTCTACCTCTCTCTCGCCCTACCTCTCTCCCTCTCTCTCTCTCTCCCTTTCTCCCTCTCTCTCTCTCCCTCTCTCTTGCTCTCTTCCCCATTTTCCCTTCTCACTCTCCCCCTCTCCTACCCTTCCCTTCACTCTCTCTCCCCCCTCTCTCACTCTCACTCTCTCTTCCCCTTTTTCCTTCTCACTATCCCTCTCTCTCTTACTACCTTCCCTTCTCTCTCTCTCTCTCCATCTCTTACCCATTTTTCCCTTCTCATTCCCCCCTCTCCTTCCTTTCCCTTCTCTCTCTTTTCCCCTCTCACACTCTCTCTCCCCCATTCCCTTCTCACTCTTCC
The DNA here is from genome assembly GCF_038502225.1 of Cherax quadricarinatus. Classification (NCBI taxonomy): domain Eukaryota; kingdom Metazoa; phylum Arthropoda; class Malacostraca; order Decapoda; family Parastacidae; genus Cherax; species Cherax quadricarinatus. Next base: position 23,624,208 of record NC_091297.1, read on the forward strand.
CCTCTCTCTCTCTCCTTCTACCTTTCCCTTCTCTCTTCTCTCACAAAAAAAAAAAAAAATGGTGGGGACTCGCAGGAACCAAGGATCAGATGAGAATGGTTCTGGTAGGGAGGAGTGGATGGAGGAGCAGTGGAAAAGGATGGAACAAGAGTAGGAGAGAAAATTAGGAGAGCTTTCTGAAAAAATGGAGAAAGAGCTCTCTGTGAAATTGGAAAAGAGGTTGGAGAAGGAGACAAAGAATTGGGAGGCACAAGTCGAAACTGCAGTAGCTAAGATAAGGGTCCTAGAAGTTGAGATAAATAGGCTGAAGCGAGTTACAGGGGCAGTGACCAGAGAAGACACAGCATATGAAGCTGCGAGGCCGAACAGGAAGGAATGAATTATGAATTATGCTAAGGTCATATCAGCCTGCCAAGGAGGGCCAAGGAGTGAAAGGGAAGAACAGCTGGGTGCAGATGGAGAGGGTGATAGGTCGAATGCTGAGGCACAACATGCTATCAAGAGCCACTGGAAAAAAAAAGGGAGAAACTGACCACATACAGGCAGGATCCAGAGTCAAAGAGGGTGAGGCAATGGGAGGAGGAAAGGGCAAAATCAGTGTTTATCCATGGACTTCAGAAGAGAGAGGAAAGGACACACACTGAAAGGCAGCAGGAAGAAAGAAAGGAGATTGAGAAAATCATCACGGAAATAGGTGAAGAGATGGACGAGATTGTAAATTTTCAGAGAATAGGGGGGTACTCGAAGGGGAGAAACCGACCAATCAAGCTGATTCTCAGGACGGAAACAGTGCGGAACAGGATCCTCCAAGAGAAACCACGGTTGAAATACTCGGAAGAGTACAAGAAGGTGTTCCTAGACAGAGACAGAACACAATCAGAACGGCAGCAGCTGAGGGAGAGGACAAAAAAGCGAAAGGAGCTAGGAAAAGAGACAAGGATGGAATCAGCAGAGGTCAGTCAGAGCAGAACAGAACAGCAAGGGCAAGCACACACACAACTATTCTCAGAACCATACAACCTATCACACCATCCCAACACACAATACAATCCATACCCACAGCCTCCACCCAACACCGAGCTATAGAATCCCACAGTATGCTACGAGGTCTCCCACCCTCACAGGCCCCCCAAACAACAGTGTTGGAAAGGAAACTGAAGGTATGGTACACAAACGCTGATGGAATAACAAATAAGTGGGAGGAGTGGCATGAAAGAGTCAAAGAGGCATCACCGGACATCATAGCTCTCACAGAAACCAAGCTTACAGGTATGATAACAGATGCCATCTTTCCAACGGGATACCAAATCCTGAGGAAAGACAGAGGGAACAGGGGAGGTGGAGGAGTGGCATTGCTGATCAAAAATCCCTGGAATTTTGATGAGCTGGAGAGAGGAGACAGCGGAGAAGAAAGTGATTACATAGCGGGAATGCTTCACTCTGGAGGTCCCAAGGTGGTAATAACAGTGATGTATAACCCACCACAGAACAGCAGGAGACCAAGGCAAGAGTACGACGAGAGCAATAGAGCGATGGTTGACACACTGGCTACAGTGGCCAGAAGAGCTCATGCATGCAGGGCAAAGCTCCTGATCATGGGTGACTTTAACCACAAGGAGATCGATTGGGAGAACTTGGACCCGCATGGGGGCCAAGATACATGGAGGGCTAAGATGATGGATGTGGTACTGGAAAACTTCATGTATCAACACGTAAGGGACACTACAAGAGAGAGAGGAGAGGATAAACCAGCAATGCTGGACTTAGTATTCACCTTGAGTAGTGCAGATATCTAGGACATCACATATGAAAAACCCCTTGGGGCCAGTGACCATGTGGTTTTAAGCTTCGAATACACAGTAGAGCTACAAGTGGAGGGAGAAGCAGGAAGGCCAAGACGAATGAAGCCAAACTACAAGAAAGGGGACTACACAGGAATGAGGAACTTCCTGAACGGGGTTCAGTGGGACAGAGAACTGGCAGGGAAGCCAGTTAATGAGATGATGGAATATGTAGCAACAAAATGCAAGGAGGCTGAGGAGAGGTTTGTACCCAAGGGTAACAGGAATAATGAAAAAGGCAGGATGAGTCCATGGTTTACCCAAAGGTGCAAGGAGGCAAAAACAAAGTGTGCTAGGGAATCGAAGAAATATAGAAGACAAAAGACCCAGGAGAATAAGGAGAGCAGTCGTAGAGCCAGAAACGAATATGCACAGATAAGAAGGGAGGCCCAAAGACAATACGAAAATGACATAGCAGCGAAAGCCAAATCTGACCAGAAACTGTTGTACAGCTACATCAGGAGGAAAACAACAGTCAAGGACCAGGTAATCAGGCTAAGGAAGGAAGGAGGAGAGACAACAAGAAATGACCGTGAAGTATGTGAGGAACTCAACAAGAGATTCAAAGAAGTGTTCACAGAGGAGACAGAAGGGGCTACAGAAAGACGGAGAGGTGGGGCAAACCACCATGTGCTGGACACAGTGCACACAACCGAGGAAGAAATGAAGAGGCTTCTGAGTGAGCTAGATACCTCAAAGGCAATGGGGCCAGATAACATCTCCCCATGGGTATTGAGAGAGGGAGCAGAGGCGCTCTGTGTACCCCTAACAACAATATTCAATACATCTATCGAAACAGGGAGATTGCCTGAGGCATGGAAGACAGCAAATGTAGTCCCAATCTTTAAAAAAGGAGACAGACATGAAGGATTAAACTACAGACCAGTGTCACTGACATGTATAGTATGCAAAATCATGGAGAAGATTATCAGAAGAGTGGTGGAACACCTAGAAAGGAATGATCTCATCAACAGCAGCCAACATGGTTTCAGGGACGGGAAATCCTGTGTCACAAACCAACTGGAGTTCTATGACATGGTGACAGCAGTAAGACAAGAGAGAGAGGGGTGGGTGGATTGCATATTCTTGGACTGCAAGAAGGCGTTTGACACAGTTCCACACAAGAGATTGGTGCAAAAACTGGAGGACCAAGCAGGGATAACAGGGAAGGCACTACAATGGATCAGGGAATAATTGTCAGGAAGACAGCAGCGAGTCATGGTACGTGGCGAGGTGTCAGAGTGGGCACCTGTGACCAGCGAGGTCCCACAGGGGTCAGTCCAAGGACCAGTGCTGTTTCTGGTATTTGTGAATGACTTGACGGAAGGAATAGACTCTGAGGTGTCCCTGTTTGCAGATGACTTGAAGTTGATGAGAAGAATTCACTCGATCGAAGACCAGGCAGAACTACAAAGGGATCTGGAGAGGCTGCAGACCTGGTCCAGCAAATGGCTCCTGGAGTTCAATCCCACCAAGTGCAAAGTCATGAAGATTGGGGAAGGGCAAAGAAGACCGCAGACGGAGTACAGTCTAGGGGGCCAGAGACTACAAACCTCACTCAAGGAAAAAGATCATGGGGTGAGTATAACACCAGGCACATCTCCTGAAGCGCACATTAACCAAATAACTGCTGCAGCATATGGGCGCCTAGCAAACCTCAGAACAGCATTCCGACA
>NC_091297.1:23630224-23637724 GCF_038502225.1 Cherax quadricarinatus
TCTCAGCATTCTAAATAATACTTTTACATAATCCACATCTCCTAATTTCCACACTACGAATTCTCTGCATAACATTCACGCCACACATTGCCGTTAAATATGATATCTCCACTGCTTCCAGTCCCACTGCAACACTCACAGCTCATAATTCACACCCATATACATTCCCTTCTGTGCCTCCATGGGTAACGTCCTTTGTCTCCACAGATACCTCAATGCACCACCTATTTTTTTTCCTTGATGAATTCTGTGGTTTACCTCATCCTTCATATACCCATCCGCCAACACATCCACTCCCAAATATCTGAACACATTAACTTCTCCAGTACTTCCTCCCTTCTGATATCCAGTTTTCCCTTACCTAACTCGTTTGATACCCTCATCAGCTTTTATCTACGTTCACTTTCAACTTCCTTTACATACTCTCCCAAACTCGTTCATTTATGTTTGCAACTTCTCTTCAGAATCTTTCGAAAGCACAGAATCATCAGCAAAAAATAATTGTGTCAACTCCCATTTCGTATTTGATTCCCCACAATGTAATCCCACCTCTCTCGCTGACTCCCTAGAGTTTACTCCTTATACAACTCCATCTATAAATACATTAAACAGCCAAGGTGACATCACGCATTCCTGCCTAAGGCGTACTTTTACTGGAAAGTAATCTCCCTGTCCTATATACCCTAACCTGAGCTTCACTATCCTTATACTTTTTACAGCATTTAGTACTTACTACCTATTCCATACACTCGCACCATCTGCCATATTGCTTCCCTATCCACCCAGTCATATGCCTTTTCTAAACCCATAAAAGCAACAAAAACTTCCCTTCTTTATTTAAATATTGTTCACTTATATGCTTCAATGTAAACACTTTGTCTACACATCCCATCTAGAGCGTCCTTTTTCATCTGCAATTCTGCTCGTCGTCTTTCTTCTAATTCTTTCAGTAATATCCCTATCATAAACTTTACCTGAAATATTCAGTAGGCTTATTTCTCTATTATTTCTACACTCTCCTTTTTCCCCTTTCCCTTTATATGAAGGAACTATGCACACTCTCAGCCAATCCTTATGTAGCTTCCCCTCTTTCATATATTTATTAATCAAAAGTACCATCAACTCTAAAGGTATATCTCCACCTGCTTTTAGCATTTTTGTCGTGATTCCATCAATTCTAGCTGATTTACCCCTTTCCGTTCTACCCAATGCCTCCTGCACCTTCCCCCACACTCACATCTTGCTCTTCTGTACTCCTATAAAATGTTATGCTTCCCTAGCCAATGCACGAAACCACTGCCTCGATCCCTTCCTCTCCTCATCAGCATTTAACATTTCCTCAAAATATTCCTGCCATCTTCCCAATACCTCCAATTCCCCATCTACTAACACTCTTATTTTGTTCCCTAGGCTTACTCAACCTATCTATTTATCTCACTCCAAAACTTTTTCTTATACTTAGCCAAATTTGGTGACAGCACCTCACCCACTCTGTCATTTGCTCTATCTCTCTCTCGCTAGCTATCATTTACACTCTCTCGCCACTCTCTTCACCTCTCTTTTACTCTCCATGTACTCCACCCTTCTTATATCACTTCTGCTTTGTAAAAACCTTTCAAAGGCGAACTTTTTCTCCCTTATCACACCTTAAACCTCATCATTCCAAAAATCATTCCTCTTTCCTCCCGCACCCACCCTTCTATATCCCCAAACTTCTGCCCCACATTCCAACACTGCATTTTTTAAAACTATCCCACACCTCTTCAACCTCCGCACTACCTATACCTATCACTATCCCACCTTTGTCCCAATAGTAACTTACTTCTCATGTAACTCAATAATGATCTGATATTTCTGTTGCCCTTCTATAAACATGCTCACCCTAAAGTCTACCCATCAACCTTTCATCCAACAATATGTAACCCAACAAACCATTTTCATTACTCCCTTTATCATATCTTGTAAAGTTATTTATTCTCTTTTTCTTAAAATATGTATTATTTATTACCAAACTTCTTTCTATACAAAGTTAAATTAAAGGCATCCCGTTATCATTTACCCCTGGCACCCTCAAACTTATCTACTACTCCCTCCACAACAGTTTTTCTCACTTTAGCATTTAGGTTCCCCACAATAAATACTTTCTCACTTGGTTCAAACCTCCCCAAGCACTCACTGAATATCTCCCAAAATCTCTCTCTCTACTTTCCTAATCACATACAATAACCCACTTTACACATCCTACCCTTATTTTACTCCACATTATCCCTGGAGTTATTCATTTATATTCTCTCATTTCCTGCTAGTTGTCCTTGTTGGAACTGCCTTCGTTGGAAGATCATGGAGGGTCGTTTCACATTCATTTGATAACAAGTAAAAAGAGTTGCTGGTTTTCACAGTAGTCTCCTGGACCTTCTTCATCTTCAGCTTCATCCCTTCAGTTCCGACTAGCATCCATTTGTTGGTCCGATCATCGGCGACATTGTTCCGGGGATAATCCTTGCACATACCCTTCAGTCGCTGAATTTCTCTTCTTGCTTCTGTTAATTCTGCCTTAAGTTGGAGATATAGCTGCTCATAGCTGAGGGAAGCCATCAACACAATCTCAGGTAGCTACGAACGGAGAGCACACTAGTCACGTCTTAACAAAGCGAAGTACAGATCACGACAGTAAACAGGTGATATTACAATATGCAGAACAACCACTGTGAAAAACAGTGAAACTCCAAATGCTTTCGTGACTTCTCACATTATCAAGGAAGTATAAAAATAAAACATCAACAGTAAGTCATATAAGCGCAAGACTACACCTCAGAGTCACGTCACAACATCCGATTCTGTGAAACAACTGATACTCTACCAAGGCATTAAGATTTTTTGCTTGTCTAATGCATCATTAAATTCTTCTCAAATTTTATTAATTATAAATTAATCCAATTTATGTGCTTGGGTAGACTATCAGATATATTTCACAGAATCGGATGTTGTGACGTGACTGTGAGGTGTAGTCTTGCCCTTATATGACTTATTTTCGATGTTTTATTTTTATAGTTTCTTGATAATGTGAGAAGTCACGAAAGCGCTTGGAGTTTCACTGCTTTTCACAGTGGTTGTTCTGCATATATATATATATATATATATATATATATATATATATATATATATATATATATATATATATATATATATATATATATATATATATATATATATATATATATATATATATATATATGTCGTGCCGAATAGGCAGAACTTGCCATCTTCGCTTAAATAGCAACGCTCATCTTGCCATATAGGACAAGTGAGTATTTGTGTATGCAATAATTTCACCAAAATCATTCTGAACCTAACGAAAAAAATATATTTGATTGTGTTTGTTTAGTACTAAATTATTGTCAACGTATTTAAAATATATTTAGTTGGGTTAGGCTGAAATAAATTGTTCTTGTTATAATAAGGTTAGGTAAGTTTTCTAAGATTCTTTTGGTGCAAAATTAAAAATTTTTACATTAACATTAATGAAAAAAATACATCTTTAAACGTATAAGAGAAAATTTCAGAAAGGACTTAATTTTAAAAGAGTTCTTGCTAATTGACCAGTTTTACATATTCGGCACGACATCTATATATATATATATATCTATATATATATATATATATATATATATATATATATATATATATATATATATATATATATATATAAACATATATATATATATATATATATATATATATATATATATATATATATAATATATATATATATATATATATATATATATATATATAAACATATATATATATATATATATATATATATATATATATATATATATATATATACATATACACACATACACACACACACACACGAAGCTGATGAACAATGAAAATAATTTGCGTTAAATCCGTTTCCCAGACACAGTAACAGGGAATACTGTTTACAGTTTTACCAGACACAAAAGCTGAGCATGGTGTTTCCAGTGTACCAAGACACAGAAACAGACAGCATTACCTTGAGTGCTTCTAGACACAAAGGCAGAAAACACTAACAGACAGATTAGTAACATACACTGTCCTAATCTCAATTATTCCTCACCAGCACAATCATTATAAGCGAAAACTTATTCCTGACGAATAATACAAAAGAGTAGCAAGGTGACTCTCTCTCTCGTGCAACATAATAACTCTCAACAATTTGCCTGTTTTGTTTACCATTATTGTGACGCCAGCATTCCTCTTCACCACAACCTTGCAATAAAATTGGATTAATTTGATTTCCAGATCTTTTGGTGGCTTGTATAGCGAAAGTCTCAGCATTCCACAGCTGCTTTTGATTCAACAGTTTAGAACTTTATGTTGAAACTAAAACTTCTTGGTATTAATATTACTCTTGGTGGAGTTTTCGTGAAAAATAATGATAATATTGCTGCTAATATCGAAACGACTGGGTTTAACGTTAGTTTCTACGTAAGTATGTATGTTTGAATGTATGTATATTTTTTATTAACACAGCGGCCGTTTCCCACCAAGGTAGGGTGGACAGAAAAAGAAAAATTTTCTCTATCATTCACTCCATCACTGTCTTGCCAAAGGCGCGCTTACACTACAGTTATAAAACTGCAACATTACCACCCATTTATATTTATATATATATATATATATATATATATATATATATATATATATATATATATATATATATATATATATATATATATATATGTATGTATATGTATATGTCGTGCCGAATATGTAAAACTGGCCAATTAGCAAGAACTCATTTAAAATTAAGTCCTTTCTAAAATTTTCTCTTATACGTTTAAAGATAAATTTTTTTCATTAGTGTTAATGCAAAAATTTTTAATTTTGCACCAAAAGAATCTTAGAAAACTTACCTAACCTTATTATAACAAGAACAATTTATTTTAGCCTAACCCAACTAAATATATTTTAAATACGTTTTCAATAATTTAATACTAAACAAACACAGTGAAACATATTTTTTTCGATAGGTTCAGAATGATTTTGGCGAAATTATTGCATACACAAATTTTTACTTGTCCAATATGGCAAGATGAGCGTTGCTATTTAAGCCAAGATAGCAAGTTCTGCCTATTCGGCACGATATATATATATATATATATATATATATATATATATATATATATATATATATATATATATATATATATATATATATATATATAGGATAAATAAGTATACAAGATATGATGTAGGGCGAAATGACAGTAGTTTGTTGGATTATGTATTGGTAGATAAAAGACTCTTCAGTAGACTTCAGGATGTACATGTTTATAGAGGGGCCACAGATATATCAGATCACTTTCTAGTTGTAGCTACACTGAGAGTAAAAGGTAGATGGGATACAAGGAGAATAGAAGCATCAGGGAAGAGAGAGGTGAAGGTTTATCAACTAAAAGAGGAGGCAGTTAGGGTAAGATATAAACAGCTATTAGAGGATAGATGGGCTAATGAGAGCATAGGCAATGGGGTTGAAGAGGTATGGGGTAGGTTTAAAAATGTAGTGTTAGAGTGTTCAGCAGAAGTTTGTGGTTACAGGAAAGTGGGTGCAGGAGGGAAGAGGAGCGATTGGTGGAATGATGATGTAAAGAGAGTAGTAAGGGAGAAAAAGTTAGCATATGAGAAGTTTTTACAAAGTAGAAGTGATGCAAGGAGGGAAGAGTATATGGAGAAAAAGAGAGAGGTTAAGAGAGTCGTGAAGCAATGTAAAAAGAGAGCAAATGATAGAGTGGGTGAGATGTTATCAAAAAATTTTGTTGAAAATAAGAAAAAGTTTTGGAGTGAGATTAACAAGTTAAGAAAGCCTAGAGAACAAATGGATTTGTCAGTTAAAAATAGGAGAGGAGAGTTATTAAATGGAGAGTTAGAGGTATTGGGAAGATGGAGGGAATATTTTGAGGAATTGTTAAATGTTGATGAAGATAGGGAAGCTATGATTTCGCGTATAGGGCAAGGAGGAATAACATCTTGTAGGAGTGACGAAGAGCCAGTTGTGAGTGTGGGGGAAGTTCGTGAGGCAGTAGGTAAAATGAAAGGGGGTAAGGCAGCCGGGATTGATGGGATAAAGATAGAAATGTTAAAAGCAGGTGGGGATATAGTTTTGGAGTGGTTGGTGCAATTATTTAATAAATGTATGGAAGAGGGTAAGGTACCTAGGGATTGGCAGAGAGCATGCATAGCTCCTTTGTATAAAGGCAAAGGGGATAAAAGAGAGTGCAAAAATTATAGGGGGATAAGTTTGTCGAGTATACCTGGTAAAGTGTATGGTAGAGTTATAATTGAAAGAATTAAGAGTAAGACGGAGAATAGGATAGCAGATGAACAAGGAGGCTTTAGGAAAGGTAGGGGGTGTGTGGACCAGGTGTTTACAGTGAAACATATAAGTGAACAGTATTTAGATAAGGCTAAAGAGGTCTTTGAGGTATTTGTGGATTTGGAAAAGGCGTATTACAGGGTGGATAGGGGGGCAATGTGGCAGATGTTGCAAGTGTATGGTGTAGGAGGTAGGTTACTGAAAGCAGTGAAGAGTTTTTACGAGGATAGTGAGGCTCAAGTTAGAGTAAGTGGAAAAGAGGGAAATTTTTTCCCAGTAAAAGTAGGCCTTAGACAAGGATGTGTGATGTCACCGTGGTTATTTAATATATTTATAGATGGGGTTGTAAGAGAAGTAAATGCGAGGGTCTTGGCAAGAGGCGTGGAGTTAAAAGATAAAGAATCACACACAAAGTGGGAGTTGTCACAGCTGCTCTTTGCTGATGACACTGTGCTCTTGGGAGATTCTGAAGAGAAGTTGCAGAGATTGGTGGATGAATTTGGTAGGGTGTGCAAAAGAAGAAAATTAAAGGTGAATACAGGAAAGAGTAAGGTTATGATGATAACAAAAAGATTAGGTGATGAAAGATTGAATATCAGATTGGAGGGAGAGAGTATGGAGGAGGTGAACGTATTCAGATATTTGGGAGTGGACGTGTCAGCGGATGGGTCTGTGGAAGATGAGGTGAATCTTAAAATTGATGAGGGAAAAAGAGTGAGTGGTGCACTTAGGAGTCTGTGGAGACAAAGAACTTTGTCCTTGGAGGCAAAGAGGGGTATGTATGAGAGTATAGTTTTACCAACGCTCTTATATGGGTGTGAAGCGTGGGTGATGAATGTTGCAGCGAGGAGAAGGCTGGAGGCAGTGGAGATGTCATGTCTGAGGGCAATGTGTGGTGTGAATATAATGCAGAGAATTCGTAGTTTGGAAGTTATGAGGAGGTGCAGGATTACCAAAACTGTTGTCCAGAGGGCTGAGGAAGGGTTGTTGAGGTGGTTCGGACATGTAGAGAGAATGGAGCGAAACAGAATGACTTCAAGAGTGTATCAGTCTGTAGAGGAAGGAAGGCGGAGTAGGGGTCGGCCTAGGAAAGGTTGGAGGGAGGGGGTACAGGAGGTTTTGTGTGCGAGGGGCTT
>NC_091297.1:23642724-23692724 GCF_038502225.1 Cherax quadricarinatus
TGCAAAAATTATAGGGGGATAAGTCTGTTGAGTGTACCTGGTAAAGTGTATGGTAGAGTTATAATTGAAAGAATTAAGAGTAAGACGGAGAATAGGATAGCAGATGAACAAGGAGGCTTTAGGAAAGGTAGGGGGTGTGTGGACCAGGTGTTTACAGTGAAACATATAAGTGAACAGTATTTAGATAAGGCTAAAGAGGTCTTTGTGGCATTTATGGATTTGGAAAAGGCGTATGACAGGGTGGATAGGGGGGCAATGTGGCAGATGTTGCAAGTGTATGGTGTAGGAGGTAGGTTACTGAAAGCAGTGAAGAGTTTTTACGAGGATAGTGAGGCTCAAGTTAGAGTATGTAGGAAAGAGGGAAATTTTTTCCCAGTAAAAGTAGGCCTTAGACAAGGATGTGTGATGTCACCGTGGTTGTTTAATATATTTATAGATGGGGTTGTAAGAGAAGTAAATGCGAGGGTCTTGGCAAGAGGCGTGGAGTTAAAAGATAAAGAATCACACACAAAGTGGGAGTTGTCACAGCTGCTCTTTGCTGATGACACTGTGCTCTTGGGAGATTCTGAAGAGAAGTTGCAGAGATTGGTGGATGAATTTGGTAGGGTGTGCAAAAGAAGAAAATTAAAGGTGAATACAGGAAAGAGTAAGGTTATGAGGATAACAAAAAGATTAGGTGATGAAAGATTGAATATCAGATTGGAGGGAGAGAGTATGGAGGAGGTGAACGTATTCAGATATTTGGGAGTGGACGTGTCAGCGGATGGGTCTATGAAAGATGAGGTGAATCATAGAATTGATGAGGGAAAAAGAGTGAGTGGTGCACTTAGGAGTCTGTGGAGACAAAGAACTTTGTCCTTGGAGGCAAAGAGGGGAATGTATGAGAGTATAGTTTTACCAACGCTCTTATATGGGTGTGAAGCGTGGGTGATGAATGTTGCAGCGAGGAGAAGGCTGGAGGCAGTGGAGATGTCATGTCTGAGGGCAATGTGTGGTGTGAATATAATGCAGAGAATTCGTAGTTTGGAAGTTAGGAGGAGGTGCGGGATTACCAAAACTGTTGTCCAGAGGGCTGAGGAAGGGTTGTTGAGGTGGTTCGGACATGTAGAGAGAATGGAGCGAAACAGAATGACTTCAAGAGTGTATCAGTCTGTAGTGGAAGGAAGGCGGGGTAGGGGTCGGCCTAGGAAGGGTTGGAGGGAGGGGGTAAAGGAGGTTTTGTGTGCGAGGGGCTTGGACTTCCAGCAGGCATGCGTGAGCGTGTTTGATAGGAGTGAATGGAGACAAATGGTTTTTAATACTTGACGTGCTGTTGGAGTGTGAGCAAAGTAACATTTATGAAGGGATTCAGGGAAACCGGCAGGCCGGACTTGAGTCTGGAGATGGGAAGTACAGTGCCTGCACTCTGAAGGAGGGGTGTTAATGTTGCAGTTTAAAAACTGTAGTGTAAAGCACCCTTCTGGCAAGACAGTGATGGAGTGAATGATGGTGAAAGTTTTTCTTTTTCGGGCCACCCTGCCTTGGTGGGAATCGGCCGGTGTGATAATAAAAATAAAAAAATGTATATATATATATATATATATATATATATATTTATATATATATGCATGTATATATATATATATATATATATATATATATATATATATATATATATATATATATGATGGGGTCCACCTCTGGTGAAAATTGTGGGACCCATAGCCTCGGAGAAGTGGATAAAAAGGCTTCAAGGAAGAATATTTGGATTTCTTCCTGAAGCCATTTGAATATTCCACTTCCCCTACCACCCCATCTTTTGAACTATTTTTTTTTTTTTTTTTTACCAATAGGAATATTTTATTACATAATATGGCACAGAAGATTTAAGAGATACATTGTTGATATAAAGGTGGCATATACGGTACATGTTGTTACGTGTGTATCACCGATTATAAGGCGAAAATCTCATCCAGCTCCTCAGAGCTGGGGCGTGTGCCCAAAATGCAGCATGCATTACCCCTTTGAACAGCCGCACTGAGCCGCTGGAACAGAAAACTAGCTGCCCTGGGATCCCTAGTTACCCTGATGAGTCTTTTTCCCAACTCCTTAAGGAAATTAGATGCACTCTTTCCCCATGAGCCAAGGGTCTCTGAGCCTATGGGAACAAACATATAATGATGGGCAAGTTCTCCATATTTTCTAGACTTTTGGGACTCCCTAAAGCTGGCAGCTGCCCCTCCTTCCTCCCTGGTGTATTGGAGATAGGTATCAGCCAAGGTAGATGCACATGTATAGTCCCACACCACCTGCTTCCCATCTGTCCAGGCTTGAAGGGTGATACCATCTGGACGCTTCTGGCTGCCATCAGATCTGCATAGTTGGGGTGGCTCCCTTACTGCTGGGCATCCAGCTGTTGTGAGGCTCCTCTTGATAATGTTATTAACCTCCTCATGTCTTGCAATCTTTCCCTCGGATTTACGGCACACAAGACCATGGTACCCGAATCGGTCTGCTGCTTCACTGCCACAAATACACCTGTGTTCGGCGAGAATAGGGGCGGCAAGTCGAAGGGCAACACCGATGCGGATGGTCTGTGGGTCGAGGCGTGTGCCAAGGCTGGAGTTGGGAACAGCCAACAGAAAGTCCCCAGCATGAGGGGCTCTCACTGCCAGGAGGCGGGCTCTATCCTTCCCTGCCACACTCTGGAGCATCGTTGAGGCTATATTTTCCACTATTGGACCATCCCAGTGCGATTGTTTGTAGTTGTTGGGGGGAGCAGGTCTGGTTTCTGAGCCCGTTAGATTATCCCAGATCATTGCTCCGTCAATGAATTTTTGGTCCTGGGCTCCAATCTTGTCCCTAAGATGTTCAGGGAGAATCGCTGCTACAAGCTCTCTGGATGCAATACACGAGGACAGAAAAGCAGGTAACGCAATCTGTGATGACTTGCGGACACCAATGCCTCCTAGTCTGACTGGAAGTGTAGCTTGGTTCCACTGCCCGTCTTCTAGAGTAAGGTTAAGTACTTTCGTAAAAATCTGCCTCAGAATACTGTCATATTCGTGCAGTATAGGGTTATCATATGAAGGTGCACATCTTAGGAAATATGTCAACCTGGGCAGACTCAAGCACTTTGTGAGAAGGTACAAGGCATCGTGGGTGTCCAGATTGCCTATTCGTTGTTCCATTCTCCTTAACTCTTCCAATTTCTTCCTGAGAATTGTGTCAATGGCATTGCTTCCCAGAGGTGCTCCTAGCAAGACACTATTTGTGGGGGCAATGACTGCTGCTCCTGGTAGTTTTGATCTCACTGCATTTATCACTTGTTGACTGACTGAGATGATTTCACATTTGGATGGATTCAGGATGAGACCCATTTCCTGTCCCCGTGTCATTACCTGTGTAAGGTCATGTAGGAGGGACTCCTTTGTACCTGCTAGTGTGCCATCATCTAGGAACCAGATGTTTAGCTCGCTGGTCAGTCTGACTGTGATTTCCCTAACTGCAATACAGAAGAGAAATGGTGCAAGAGGATCTCCTTGTTGGACTCCCTCCGATGATGTGATTTCATGCTCTCCAAAGAGAAGCATTGATTCCTTGCTATACCCAGCTGAAACAAAAGGGAAGAGACCAGGGAAATGTTCTTGTACTGCTGCTAATACCACGTCTCTTTTCAGGAGATTGAACGCATTCTTGAAATCTAATTTTACCACTGCATTGTCCTCAGGCAGGTTGTTGATATATGCCCTTGTTGCATGAACCGCTGCTTCACTTCCTTGAGAGACCCCAAAGCCAAGCTGGTTTGGTTGAAGCATCAAGGCTGCCTGTGCACGAATACTTCGGACAGCAGCTTTGGATACGAGGCGGCGTAACGTGTTGCCTACTGCAATTGGCCGAATTCCTCCATCCTTCTTTTTAAGTGCACAAAGTGTTGCACCAAAAAAGAAAGGTCTAATTTCATCAGGAATCAGACCAGCCAAGGAATTGTTGACGAACCTTGTGATCTCTGAAAGCAGTGTCTCTGCAATTTCCCCAATAACTGGATTAACCATTTCCTTTAAATGCTGTGGCCTTATTCCAGTGTAACCCCCAGCAGAGCCAGATGGGAACGACATTATTGCTTTGTAAATGTCTGAGTCTTCCACAATCAATGGTTCCATAGTGGGGACAGAGGTGTTGGAACTGTTGGTGCCACTGGTTTCCCTGGCAGGGTGCTTTCCTCTAAGTGCTTCAGCCGTGTCAGCATCCCTGGGAGCAACTGTATCTTCACTGGTAATAATTCTGATTGCCCCCACTGTGTTGCCCTCTTCAATTTTCTTGCTCACCTGGACTCTGACTTTTTCACTGTCAGTAGAGTGAGTGGGGGTTCTGCCTCTCCCTTTTTTGTGTTGACGGGGAAGGTGAATGAGGTTATCAACTCTAGGAAAATCTCTTAAGGATTTAATTATCATTGAGGCTAGCCTCTTTCCCCTTCTTTCCGGCACAGCTAAGCAGACATTGCCAAAAAGTAGCAGGTTGTGCCATGCCTTGATGGTTGGTGGAGCATTTAAGATAGTGGAACCATCGTTTACTTTTTTCAGGAGGTCTGTAAGTTTCCCAGCTGCGTGTGGACGGGCTGCTTTGGGAATATGTGTGAGTGTCCTCGTACCTGTTGCTTTGATTGCTTCCAAGAGATTGTCTGATGAGATAAAATCTGTTGGAGTGGGTTCAGGTGCCTGAGGTGGCTCTGGATCATCACTTTCCACAGGAGGACATCCTGAACCAGGGCAACTACCGTGTTTGCGGAGGAAACCATTAGAGTTGAGACAACGAAGCTGTAAGCATGACCGACACTTGCCTCTCCTAGTATTGCCAGCCGTGCCATTTCCCTGGCTGCTTGCTTCCTCCTGGTTGGCATCCATCTGCTAGACTAGACAATAGGAGTGGAATATGACATGCTGGGTGGGTATGGTGCGTGGGAGGTAGTGAACTTGACCGTGGTGGCCTGGTGGAGTTTGAGGGGCCGGGAGGGGAAGGGGAAAACTTCCCTTGGGAATTAGGTGGGGGAGGCGCAGGTTGAGTGGGGTTATCCCGGGGAGTACAATACACATGGGCTTGCACACTATATATTGTTCACACTGTCTTACACTACACATAACTTTATTTGTTTCCCATGTACACTATGAACAATGTGGGTATGGGCACTGCTGAACCAATGTGTTCACTCACCATCTAGTTACACATCCCACCTCTTCCACCCACCCCCGTGACGTGGGGGTGGATGCACTGACTGGTCACTCCCTCGTTAACATTAATTTCACATTGTTTTTCCATAACATAAGCCTTTAAAAAGTCCATGCATCGACACAAACATTTCCACGTTAACTAGAAGCATGGTGCATGGTGCTGGATATACATGTTTTTATAAGAGCTTTTCGAGGTTTGTATGTACGATAATCTTGGCCGGTACTCATAAACAGTGTAGGCCTTGTACTCCCCCACACCTCCACTGGCCGTCTTCCTCACTACCACCACCACTCGCCAACATTCACAAACTGCACAGCATTTCCACAATTTACCTTGAAACGGTGCTTTGAAATGTCTTCTCGCTTCACTGGAATCTTCCCAGAGTATTCACAATAAGTCCTGTTGAGTCTTAACCTGGTCAGCCTCGTTGATCCGGACTTATAATTGAAAATCCCGCAGCTAGCCCGCCACACGTCTTGCCAGCGCCAGCGCATGGCATATATATATTATATATATATATATATATATTATATATATATATATATATATATAAATATATATACATGTATATATGTATATATATATATATACATGTATATATATATATATACATGTATACATATATGTATATATATATATACATATATATATACATGTATATATATATGTATATATATATATATATATATATATATATATATATATATATATATATATATATTTATATATATATATATATATATATATATATATATATATATATATATATATTTATATATATACATGTATATATATATATATATATATATATATATATATATATATATATATATATATATATATACATACATATATATATATATATATATATATATATATATATATATATACATGTATATATATATATATATATATATATATATATACATGTATATATATATATATATATATATATATATATATATATATATATATATATATATATATATATATATATATATATATATATATATATATATATATGTCGTGCCGAATACGTAAAACTAGTCAATTACCAAGAACTCATTTAAAATTAAGTCCTTTCTAAAATTTTCTCTTATACGTTTAAAGATATATTTTTTTCATTAATGTTAATGTAAAAATTTTTACTTTTGCACCAAAAGAATCTTAGAAAACTTACCTAACCTTATTATAACAAGAACAATTTATTTTAGCCTAACCCAACTAAATATATTTTAGATTTGTTTACAGTAATTTAATACTAAACAAACACAGTGAAATATATTTTTTTTCGTTAGGTTCAGAATGATTTTGTCGAAATTATTGCATACACAAATTTTCACTTGTCCTATATGGCAAGATGAGCGTTGCTATTTAAGCCAAGATAGCAAATTCTGCCTATTCGGCACGACATATATATGGCTAGGTGTGGGCTCTAAACTGGTGCCGCATACTCCAATATGGGCCTAACGTACACGGTGTACAGGGTCCTGAACTATTCCTTATTAAGATGTCGGAATGCTGTTCTGAGGTTTCCTAGGCGCCAATTTGCTGCAGCATTTATTTGGTTGATGTGTGCTTCAGGAGATGTGCCTGATGTTATACTCACCCCAAGATCTTTTACCTTGAGCGAGATTTGTAGTCTCTGGCTCCAAAGACTGTATTCCATCTGCGGTCTTCTTTGCCCTTCACCAATCTTCATGACTTTGCACTTGGTGGGGTTGAACTTTAGAAGCCAATTGCTGGACCAGGTCTGCAGCCTGTCCAGATCCCTTTGTAGTTCTGCATCGAATGAATTCTTCTCATCAACTTCACGTCATCTACAAACAGAGACACTTCGGAGTCTATTCCTTTTGTCATGTCGTTCACAAATACCAGAAACAGCACTGGTCCTAGGACTGACCCCTGTGGTCACAGGACTGACCCCGCTGGTCACAGGTGCCTACTCTGACACCTCGCCACGTACCATGACTCGCTGCTGTCTTCCTAACAAGTATTCCCTGTTCCATTGTAGTGCCTTCCTTGTTATCCCTGCTTGGTCCTCCAGTTTTTGCACTAATCTCTTGTGTGGAACTGTGTCAAACGCCTTCTTGCAGTCCAAGAAAATGCAATCCACCCACCCCTCTCTCTCTTGTCTTACTGCTGTCAACATGTCATAGAACTAAGACTTTGGGTAGCTTCAAGTTTAGGTTGGATAAGTACATGAGTGGGAGGGGTTGGATTTGTTGGGACTTGCACATCAGAGCTTATGAGCTTATTTCTTGGGTAGCAATGAAAATTGGGTTGGGCAAATGTTTTGATAGTGGGATGAATTGTAAAGGACCTGCCTAGTATGGGCCAACAGGCCTGCTGCAGTGTTCCTCCTTTCTTATGTTCTTATGTTTAACTCCAGTAGGTTTGTGACACAGGGTTTCCCATCCCTGAAACCATGTTGGCTGCTGTTGATGAGATCATTCCTTTCTAGGTGTTCCACCACTCTTCTCCTGATAATCTTCTCCATGACTTTGCATACTATACACGTCAGTGACACTGGTCTGTAGTTTAATGTTTCATGTCTGTCTCCTTTTTTAAAGATTGAGACTACATTTGCTGTCTTCCATGCCTCAGGCAATCTCCCTGTTTCGATAGATGTATTGAATATTGTTGTTAGGGGTACACATAGCGCCTCTGCTCACTCTTTCAGGACCTATGGAGAGATGTTATCCGGCACCACCTCTCCGTCTTTCTGGAGCCCCTTCTGTCTCCTCTGTGAACACTTCTTTGAATGGGTAAGACACATATGCAACAGTTAGGTATCTTTATTTCGAAACGTTTCGCCTACACAGTAGGCTTCTTCAGTCGAGTACAGAAAAGTTGATAGAAGCAGAAGATACTTGAAGACGATGTAATCAGTCCATCACCCTTAAAGTTTTGAGGTGGTCAGTCCCTCAGTCTGGAGAAGAGCATTGTTGCATATGTGTCTTACCTAACAACCTGTCGGTATTTTATACCATTTTATTATTCACTTCTTTGAATCTCTTGTTGAGTTCCTCACATACTTCACGATCATTTCTTGTTGTCTGTCCTTCCTTTCTTAGCCTGATTACCTGGCCCAGGGATTAGTCATGAAGAAAAGGGCAAAGTTGCTGAGATGCACAATATGGGAGAGCAGCTAATGAGTGTGTAGACTTATGTTTTGTATATTGTATATTCTGTACATATCTATTGAGAATACAGTTATATTTTTTTATAGAAGTAGTTTAAATAACCTGTGAAGAGGGCTGGTGAAAGCATTTTCAGAGACCCTGAGGATGATCAATCATTGATGTTAGTATTACCCTAGACAGAAAGGCCTTTAAGTAAGAGGCTACCCCACACTAGGACCTGTAGTGAGAACCTTACTATCAAAGTAATAAAGGATGTAATGTGGCTGATGTGGCTGTATAACAGCTTCGGGTCAGATTTGGTTTTCGCTGCCATGTCGTTTTCATGTTGTCGTTGGGCTTCCCTTCTTATCTGTGCATATTCATTTCTGGCTCTACGACTGCTCTCCTTATTCTCCTTTATGTGTGTGTGTGTGTGTGTGTGTGTGTGTGTGTGTGTGTACTCACCTAGTTGTACTCACCTAGTTGAGGTTGCAGGGGTCGATTCCTAGCTCCTGGCACCGCCTCTTCACTGCTCGCTCCTAGGTCACTCTACCTGAACCGTGAGCTTTATCATTCCTCTGCTTAAAACTATGTATGGATCCTGCCTCCAGTACATCGCTTCCCAAACTATTCCACTTACTGACTACTCTGTGGCTGAAGAAATACTTCCTAACATCCCTGTGATTCATCTGTGTCTTCAACTTCCAACAGTGTCCCCTTGTTACTGTGTCCCATCTCTAGAACATCCTGTCTTTGCCCACCTTGTCAATTCCTCTTAGTATTTTGTATGTCGTTATCATGTCCCCCCTATCTCTCCTGTCCTCCAGTGTCGTCAAGTTGATTTCCCTTAACCTCTCCTCGTAGGATATAGCTCTTAGTTCTGGGACTAATCTTGTTGCAAACCTTTGCACTTTCTCTAGTTTCTTTACGTGCTGGGCTAGGTGTGGGTTCCAAACTGTGCCGCATACTCCAATATGGGTCTAATGTAGACGATGTACAGGGTCCTGAACGATTCCTTTTTAAGATGTCGGAATGCTGTTCTGAGGTTTGCTAGGCGCCCATATGCTGCAGCAGTTACTTGGTTGATGTGTTCTTCAGGAGATGTGCCTGGTGTTATACTCACCTCAAGATCTTTTTCCTTGAGTGAGCTTTGTAGTCTCTGGCCCCCTAGACTGTATTCCATCTGCGGTCTTTTTTGCCCTTCCCCAATTTTCATGACTTTGCACTTGGTGGGGTTGAACTCCATGAGCCAATTGCTGGACCAGGTCTGCAGCCTGTCCAGATCCCTTTGTAGTTCTGCCTGGTCTTCGATCGAATGAATTCTTCTCATCACTTAACATCATCTGCAAACAGGGACACTTCAGAGTCTATTCCTTCCGTCATGTCATTCACAAATACCAGAAACAGCACTAGCCCTAGGACTGACCCCTGAGGGACCCCCCTGGTAACAGGCGCCCACTCTGACACCTCGCCACGTACCATGACTCGCTGCTGTCTTCCTGACAAGTATTCCCTGATCAATTGTAGTGCCTTCCCTATTATCCCTGCTTGGTCTTCCAGCTTTTGCACTAATCTCTTGTGTGGAACTGTGTCATACGCCTTCTTGCAGTCCAAGAAAATGCAATTCACCCACCCATCTCTCTCTTGTCTTACTGCTGTCACCGCGTCATAGAACTCCAGTAGGTTTGTGACACAGGATTTCCCATCCCTGAAACCATGTTGGCTGCTGTTGATGAGATCATTCCTTTCTAGGTGTTCCACCACTCTTCTACTGATAATCTTCTCCATGACTTTGCATACTATACATGTCAGTGACACTGGTCTGTAGTTTAGAGCTTCATGTCTGTCTCCTTTTTTAAAGATTAGAACTACATTTGCTGTCTTCCATGCCTCAGGCAATCTCCCTGTTTCGATAGATGTACTGAATATTGTTGTTAGGGGTACACATAGCGCCTCTTCTTCCTCTCTAAGGACCCATGGAGAGATGTTATCCGGCCCCATTGCCTTTGAAGTATCTAGCTCACTCAGAAGCCTCTTCAATTCTTCCTCGGTTTTGTGTACTGTGTCCAGCACTTGGTGGTGTACCCCACCTCTCCGTCATTCTGGAGCCTTTTCTGTCTCCTCTGTGAACACTTCTTTGAATCTCTTGTTGAGTTCCTCACATACTTCACGGTCATTTCTTGTTGTCTCTCCTCCTTCCTTCTTTAGCCTGATAAACTGGTCCTTGACTGTTGTTTTCCTCCTGATGTGACTGTATAACAGCTTCGAGTCAGATTTGGCTTTCGCTGCTATGTAGTTTTCGTATTGTCGTTGGGCCTCCCTTCATATCCGTGTATATTCATTTCTGGCTCTACGACTGCTCTCCTTATTCTCCTGGGTCCTTTGCCTTTTGTATTTCTTCCATTCCCAAGCACACTTGATTTTTGCCTCCCTGCACCTTTGGGTGAACCATGGGCTCATCCTGGCTTTTTCATTATTCCTGTTACCCTTGGATACAAACCTCTCCTCAGCCTCCTTGCACATCGTTGCTACATATTCCATCATCTCATTAACTGGCTTCCCTGCCAGTTCTTTGTCCCACTGTACCCCGTTCAGGAAGTTCCTCATTCCTGTGTAGTCCCCTTTCTTGTAGTTTGGCTTCATTCGCCCGGGCCTTCCTGCTTCCCCTTCAACTTGTAGCTCTACTGTGTATTCGAAGCTTAAAACCACATGATCACTGGCCCCAAGGCGTCTTTCATATGTGGTGTCCTCAATATCTGCACTACTCAAGGTCCAGTCTTGCTGGTACATCCTTTCCTCTCTCTCTTGTAGTGTCCCTTACGTGTTGGTACATGAAGTTTTCCAGTACCACCTCCATCATCTTAGCCTTCCATGTATCTTGGCCCCCATGTGGCTCCAAATTCTCCCAATCAATCTCCTTGTGGTTAAGTCACCCATGATCAGGAGCTTTGCCCTGCATGCATGAGCTCTTCTGGCAACTGCAGCCAATGTGTCAACCATCGCTCTATTGGTTTCCTGCTGTTCTGTGGTGGGTTATACATCACTGCAATTACCACCTTATGACCTCCAGAGTGAAGCATCCCTGCTATGTAATCACTCGCTTCTCCGCTGTCTCCTCTCTCCAGCTCATCAAAATTCCATTGGTTTTTAATCAGCATTGCCACTCCTCCACCCCCCTGTTCCCTCTGTCTTTCCTCAGGATCTGGTATCCCATTGGAAAGATGGTATCTGTTATCATACCTGTAAGCTTGGTTTCTGTGGGAGCTATGATGTCCGGTGATGCCTCTTTGACTCTTTGGTGCCACTACTCCCACTTATTTGTTATTCCATCAGCGTTTGGGTACCATACCTTAAGTTTCCTCTCCAACACTGTGGTTTGGGGGGCCTGTGAGGGTGGGAGACCTGGTAGCATGCTGTAGGATTCTATAGCTGGGTGTTGGGTGGAAGCTGTGAGTATGGATTGTAGTTTGTGTTGGGATGGTGTGATTGGTTGTGGGGTTCTGAGGATAGTTCTGTGTGTGCTTGCCCTTGCTGCTCTGTCCTGTTCTGATTGACCTCTGCTGGTTCCATTCTTGTCTCCTTTCCTAGCTCCTTTCGCTTTTTTGTCCTCTCCCTCAGCTGCTGTTGTTCTGTTTGTGTTCTGTCTCTGTCTAGGAATACCCTCTTGTACTCTTCCGAGTATTTCAACCTTGGTTTCTCTTGGAGGATCTTGTTCCGCACTGTTTCTGTCCTGAGAATCAGCCTGATCGGTTATTTTCAACCCTTCTAGTACCCCCCTATTCTCTGAAAATTTACAATCTCGCCCATGTTTTCTTCACCTATTTCCTTGATGATGTTCTCAATCTCCTTGCTTTCTGCCTGCCGTCCTTCAGTGTGTGTTCTTTCCTCTCTCTCCTGAAGCCCATGGATAAACACTGATTTTGCCCTTTCCTCCTCCCATTGCCCCTCCCTCTGTGACTCTGGTTCCTGTCTGTACATGGTCATTTTCTCTTTTTTTTTCTAATGGCTCTTGGTAGCATGTTTGTGCCTCTTCATTTGATCTATCACCCTCTCCATCTGTACCCAGCTGCTATCCCCTTTCAGTTCTCGACCCTTCTTGGCAGGCTGATATGACCTTAGCATAATTCATATCTCCCTCCTTCCTGTTCGGCCTCTCAGATTCATATGCTGTGTCTTCTCTGGTCAATGCCCCTGTAACTTGCCTCAGCCTGTTTACCTCATCTTCTAGGACCCTTAACTTGGTTATTGCAGTTTTGGCCTGTGCCTCCCAATTCTTCTTCTCCTTCTCTAACCTCTTTTCTAATTTCACAGAAAGCTCTGTTTCCATTTTTTTCAGGAAGCGCTCCTAATTTTCTCTCCCACTCTTGTTCCATCCTTTTCCACTGCTCCTCCATCCACTCCTCTCTACCAGAACCATTCTCATCTGATCCCTGGTTCCTTCGAGTCCCCACCATTTTTTTTTTTCTTTTTTTTCCTTTTTTTCCTTTTCTTCCCTTTCTTTTTTCTTTTTTCTTTTTTTTTTTTTGAAAGGGAAAAGAGTGAGAGAGAGAGAGAGAGAGAGAGAGAGAGAGAGAGAGAGACATAAATGGGAGGTGAACACTAAAAGAAAGCTAGCATCAGGTAGGGTAGGCTCCAAAACCTTGTGGTCCCTGGTCAAGGACAGACAAGGTTATCTGCCTGATGAACTCCTTCCACCTTTAAATCGACAGGATGGGTTTACCTCTACTAGTAGTCAAGAGAAGGCGGACGTCTTTGCTGAACACTTTGCTACCAAAATGCAAGTTCCTGATCCAGTAAGGGACCCTCCTTGGCTAGCTGCAAGAACTGTGTCAAAACTGTCAGTGGTTGCAATAAGGCAGGAGGGGGTGCATTTCCTTCTTAAATTGCTTGACCAAGAAAAGGCTGTGGGCCCAGACAAGTTGAGCCCAAGGTTGCTGAGAAGATGTGCAGACCAGCTAGCAGCACCTCTAACTCGCATCTTTCAGCACTACCTAGTACAGTGTAAATGGCCCTCTCTATGGAAAGAGGCAAATGTAGTCCCTGTTCACCAAAAGAAGAGCAGAGCAGAAATCAGTAACTACAGACCAGTGTCACTCATGTCAATCACTGGTAAGATCCTTGAGACAATAATCTCAAGACAAATGACAGAGTTTTTTGACTACTACTCACTACTTTGTGGTCGTCAATATGGCTTCAGGAAAGGTTACTCTGCTGCTGATCTGTTATCAAACCTCTCCACTAAGTGGCACCAGTCACTGGATGAATCCAAAGTCAGCTATGTGGTAGCACTGGACATTGCTGGCGCTTTCGACCGGGTGTGGCACCAGGGCCTCTAAGAAAAACTTCAAGCACTGGGAATTGCAGGCTCTATGTTATGTCTCCTCAGTGATTACCTTCATGATAGATCTCTAAGTGTAATTCTCAATAGAACTGAATCAGCAAGACATCCTATTGGGGCAAGTGTTCCACAAGGAAGCATGTTGGGACCATTGTTATGGAATATCTACTTCAACGACTTTCTTCATCTCATCCCAGAATCACATGCATATGCAGACGACTGTACACTGACATTCACTTATCCAAGAGAAGAAATGCCAGCTGCTCTAAGCTACATCACTTGCCAGCTGAGAGCTATATCAGCTTGGGGAAATAGATGGCAAGTAACATTTGCACCTGAGAAAACGTAAATGATGAGCGTCTCTAGACACCATGATGGTAATGCTAGTGCAGTAGTAAGGATGAATGGGAGGGTGTTGGCACCTGGAGAAGAAGTTGATATCCTTGGGGTGAAATTTGACTCCAAACTAACCATGAAGAACCATGTTGTAAATCTTGCAAACAAGGCAGCCAGGAAGCTTACAGCACTTCGCCGTATCTCGCATCTGCTTGACAGTAGGAGTTGCAAGATTCTGTACGAGGCACAAGTACGCTCACACCTTGAGTATGCTCCACTTTCTTGGTTTGCCTGCCTCCCCCCCTCTCATCTGCGACTGCTTGACAGAGTAGAGAACAGAGCAAGACGTCTCATCTCTCGCCTGGATCCATCCTGGATAGATCTGTCATTTCAGCAGAGCCTTCAACATAGGAGGGATGTGGGTGGCCTTACTGTTATGTACAAGGCCAATATTGTCAAAGTACCACACTTGGATCCACTTCGAGGACAGCGTGAAACAAGCTTTTGTGCCACAAGACGAGCAGAAAGCAGCAACTTCACTCTGGCTGTACCCTTCTCCAGAACATCACCCCATCTGAGATCATACATACCCAGGATGACTCGAGTATGGAACATATTCGTACAGCATAATGATGTCAAGGAGATAAAGTCAGTTGATGAAATGAAAATGCTGGCCCACAGATGGCTCTAACTTCATCCTGTTCCCTACTTGTGTGTCTCATGACAATAAAAATGCTTTCAAATGAGCTGATGTAGGTAACAGCTCTTAGCTTGCCAATAAAGTTAGGAATCCTTAGCCTGTAAATAGCTTGTCAATAAAGCTAGGGATCCTTAACCTTGTAAATCAAACCCTATGTGTAGAGAGAGAGAAAGAGAGAGAGAGAGAGAGAGAGAGAGAGAGAGAGAGAGAGAGAGAGAGAGAGAGAGAGAGAGAGAGAGAGAGAGAGAGAGAGAGAGAAGAGAGAGGAGAGAGAGGGGGCAAAGAGAGGGAGAGACAGGAGGAGAGACAGGGGAGAAGGGGGGAGAGAGGGGGAGATGAAAGAGAGAGGGGGAGAGAGAGGATAGAGGGAGAGAGAGTGGAGGTGGGGAGAGAGAGGGGAGAGAGAGAGATGGGAAATGGGAGAGGGGAGAGAGAGAGAGATGGGAAATGGGAGAGGGGAGAGATAATGAGAGGGGAAGAGATATTAGAGGGGGAGAGATGTTAGAGGGAGGAGGTGTAAGAGGGAAGAGATGTTAGAGGGGAGGGAGGGGAGAGGGGAGAGAGAGAGATAGGTAAAGAGAGAGAGATAAGTAGAGAGAGATAAGTATAGAGATAGGTAGAGAGATAGGTAGTGAGAGAGATGTATAGGTAGAGAGAGATAGGTACAGAGATAGGTAGAGAGAGATAGAGAGAGAGATAGGTATTGAGAGAGAGGGGGGGATAGTGGATAGTGGAATGTTAGAGGGAGGGTTATCAGGTCAGTTAACAGGAAGGTGTGAAATCCTGTGTATGTGTGTGTGTGTGTGCGTGTGTACTACAGCTTTTACAAGTGCGTGACCGCTTGTTCCTGTGTGTGTGTGTGTATGTGTGTATATGTGTGTGTGTGCCCCCACTTCTAAGTATTCATACTGTTAATAAATACCAGTAGTAATACCAGTAATTCTAAAATTTACCAATAGTAATTCTAACACTTATCAATTCTACTTATAAAATGCAGGGAGTGGGGTACAAGGGTTGTAAGAATACAAGGAGTGGGGTACAAGAGTTGTAAGAACACAAGGAGTGGGGTACAAGGGTTGTAAGAACACAGGGAGTGGGGTACAAGGGTTGTAAGAATACAGGGAGTGGGGTACAAGAGTTGTAAGAACACAAGGAGTGGGGTACAAGGGTTGTAAGAACACAGGGAGTAGGGTACAAGGGTTGTAAGAACACAGGGAGTGGGGTACAAGGGTTGTAAGAATACAGGGAGTGGGGTACAAGAGTTGTAAGAACACAAGGAGTGGGATACAAGGGTTGTAAGAACACAGAGAGTAGGGTACAAGGGTTGTAATTTATACAGGGAGTGGGGTACAAGGGTTGTAAGAACACAGGGAGTGTTGTACAAGGTTGGTGAGAGAAAATAGTGGGTTAACAACTCTCAACTTGCAAAACAAAGAGAAAACAAACACGTTACTGGTTACCAATATATCTCTGGAAAATAGTTTGATGTTAGCAACCGCACGAAGATTTTTTTTCTCTCTCTCTTGAATAAATATTTTCTTCAGTCAGCATTTTGACATGACACCACATACGTATTGTTGTTTGCAACTTTAAATGTCTTTTCATTAAAACAAATTTTCATATGTACATTATTCTCTAAATTGTCCATCCTCGTTTTTTGTGATAGTCTTTCCTGGCTTTTCTCTCAGTTCCTCTCCTTCATATTTAATCATTGTGCTCTCTTTACTTTTTTCCCTTCCCTCCATTCACTGGTGGCTTCCGAAGTTTTATATTGGAGGAACTTAGGGGTGGCCATCTGGTTGGAAGAGAGGGGTCAGAGGATTTATCTTGAAGCAGTGTCACTATTATTATCATTTTTAGTTTGAAGGTGCTTGGGTGCTGATGGATTATTTGGAGGCTCTTGAAAATTTTGGCGGATGATGGAATTTTTGGGCTTTAGCGCCCTTGCCCCCTCCTTGGCACAGCCCCTGCTCTATCACCATACCCTCCTTCAGACTATCCTCCCTCCACCACTGGCCTCTCTTATTCTCTAGTCTATTTTTCGTCAAATTATTCGAGTCTCTCTCCCTTCTTCCTTTGCCTCTTGATTTTACATCTCCTCCCTCCTACATTTACTGACTAATCCTTCTTTTAGCTTAAAATATTTATTTACGTTCATTTCCTGCTTCGTATCTTTCCTTACAACAATATTTCTTACATTTTCTCTTCATTCCCAGATTCTTCCCTCATAAATTCCAATAACCCCCTACCTCAATTTCACGTTCTCCTTCATTCATTAGCATTATTTCTTCCTCTTCCTTTCTTAACACCTTCTCTGCCTTTTGCTTACTTCCTCTAGTCTTCCACTAAGTCTCTGATGCTCGTGGTCTTCTCTTCATCCATCATGAGCAGTTTACGAGACCCCGAGGGACGTAATATTAACAGATTTTACTCATGAAATATTTATGGCCACCACAGGACGCCTCGGATGATTTTAACACAAAGGAGATTATATAGTAAAATATGCAACAAGGTGATACTGTCTGCATGTTTCTACTAGAAAAATTATGAAAGCTGCTTTAAGCATTCTTCAAGCTGAAAGCTTTTATCCTGCTTTAGCTAATTAAAAAAAATTCTTTTGAGATTGGTCGTGTGTAACAAAAATTTATAATTGATGATGTTATATCATAGGTAATTATTTAAAAGGGAAAATGGCCGGCAACGCCCATCATAATCGCTAGGAGTCCCTCACAAGGCCAAAACAGGAGAAAAACAAGGGAAACAAATGCATGGACATTAGTTGTAATTAGGGCATTGTATGCTTATATGAAAAGCTATTAGGGTTAATATATGTGTTTATTTTATTAAATATACATGCAGGGTGCAGGTCTAAGTTAAAATAATTTGGGAGTCAGAGTTTTCCTTCGGTCTTTTAGACTAAATTACCGAATATCTGTTGTAAGATGTTTTAAACTGTAGCGGTTAGTGTATGACTAATTTATGATGTAAACATATCACTATCTCTTTCTCTTTCTATTCCTTTCTTTCTCTCTCTCTCTCTCTCTCTCTCTCTCTCTCTCTCTCTCTCTCTCTCTCTCTCTCTCTCTCTCTCTCTCTCTCTCTCTCTCTCTCTCCATCGCTCCCTCTCTGTCTCCCACTAACCCTCCCTACCTCTACCTTTCTCTCAAAAATTATTTTCTGCTATAAAAGAAAAATCTATCTGGCGTCCCACTCTATGATGCGCAACCCAATGGAAAGGAAAGACAACAGTGGTTTGTTTGCTTTCAATCAGCTGATTCGGACAGTCGTAAATTAAGTCAAACTCTGTAAATCAAGTTCGTTAGCTGCTAAGGAAAAGGGGGGGGACATGTTTGGGAGGGAAAGGGCTTCAAATAGTAGAGGATTTCTTTGGAGGGAGAGAGGGAATGCCTTTCAGGGAGGATGGAATTTGAGGGAATAAGGAGACGGACGTTGTGTCTCTAATGGAGGTGAGAGAGCAATGGCCGGGTGGGAAAAACTGCTTTATCTGGGAGAGGGGTTGGGGAGGAATGCCTCTTAGGTAAAATTACTATGTATAAGGAACAAGGGAGGGAGATAAGTGGCTCTGAGGGAAATTGGGGCCTAGTAGGGACGAGGGAGATAATCGCATCTGAGGGGAAGAGAATACCTATGAGGGATGAGGGGAAGGGAAAAAGAGGGACTGAAGGAAAAGGGTAACTTTGATAAACGAGAGAGGGGAAAGAATGCTTGTAAGGATGACATCAATCTGTGTTTTTCATTATTTTTCATCGTAAACTTTGACCAAGTTCTATCTGCTTCAAATTTTCATTACTTTTAATGTGCTTTATATATGATCTAAAATCCTAAATTCTCAAAGCTCGTAATACAATTTCTATTAAATCCGTCTATTAATTTTCCTAATATTCTGCTAACAGACTAATTATCCTAAGAAGGAACAAAAAACCTCTGCTGCCGTGAGCCTGGCAATGAACCTACTAAACACACAAGGGCCACTACTTACCGTATAAGAAAACACTGAGTAATACTGGGGAGAGTTAAATAAGGTTCACAAAGTAGGAAACTAGTGAAATCTGCCGTAAGTAGATAGGAGGTGGAGGGTTGGATACAAGCCTTGTTCCAGCAATGTTCACTAAGTACAGGAGACGGGACGAATCAGGGCCTAAGGAGACGTGTGATAACTCCTCACAGTTCACACAGTGTTGCAACAGAGAAGATGGTTAATAGTTGGGTTGCGATATATGTATATAATAGAGATTAAATAGACAATACCTTGAACAATACACAAATAAACCTGGACGTAGGAGACAAACTTAGGATGACGTCTCGGTCGGACTTGGACCACTGATGAATCACAATCGCACAAGACGGGCTGAAACGTCGTCTTAATAAGTTGCAGTCTCCTACGTGCGGGTTATTTGTGTATTTCCTTTATGTAGTGTTAGTCCCCTGTGCTTTAGCCAGGGACCTGTTATTAAGTATGCAAGGGAAATTATTTGTTACTGATCATTTCCCGTTTCGAAATATATAAATAACGATAATCGCGGGTAGTTGTATGATAATGTAATATTCGTTTAACTGAATTGATATAATTCTCTAAATCTGTTTCTCTCTCTCTCTCTCTCTCTCTCTCTCTCTCTCTCTCTCTCTCTCTCTCTCTCTCTCTCTCTCTCTCTCTCTCTCTCTCTCTCTCTCTCTCTCTCTCTCTCTCTCTCTCTCTCTCTCTCCTTAGGTAACAGATGATAAAAAACGCTGATAAGAATGTAAGAATGACACATATGCATTAACTATGACAATTATTAAGGAAACGTATCGTTATCGAGTGGTTTAATACAATCCATGGTTTTGTTTAAGCTATGTGTAACCTGAATTCAACCAGGGAAGATATTTTTTCTGTCAAATGCTTCCGAAATCGTGATTGTTCAAAAAAACACTTGAGCATACACTGGTCCATACTTGTTAAAAACATTTCAGTTCTGGGATCATGTCTTTCTAAGTCACTTGTCGGTATGAGTTACCAAATTTTAAGCATAATGAGCCATGTTCTTAGTAGCAGCAGTGATGTCATCTAGAACATATATATATATAAATATATATATATATATATATATATATATATATATATATATATATATATATATATATATATATATATATATATATATATATATATGTTGTGCCGAATATGTAAAACTGGTCAATTAGCAAGAACTCATTTAAAATTAAGTCCTTTCTGAAATTTTCTCTAATACGTTTAAAGATATATTTGTTTCATTAATGTTAATGTAATTTTTTTTAATTTTGCACCAAAAGAACCTTAGAAAACTTACCTAACCTTATTATAACAAGAGCAATTTATTTTAGCCTAACCCAACTAAATGTATTTTAGATTTGTTTACAATAATTTAAAATCAAACAAACACAGTGAAATATATTTTTTTCGTTAGGTTCAGAATGATTTGGGGGAAATTATTGCATACACAAATTTTCGCTTGTCCTATATGGCAAGATGAGCGTTGCTATTTAAGCCAAGATGGCAAGTTCTGCCTATTCGGCACGATATATATATATATATATATATATATATATATATATATATATATATATATATATATATATATATATATATATATATAAATATATAATAAATCTGCAAATCTGCTTGGACACCTACTCATTTCTAAAACGTTGCAAGCTCCTGACGCTGTGTTGATTGCAACACGAAAAGCCTAAAGTTTTATTATTTAAATCCCCCTGTGGTTGTTGGCATCTCGTATCTTGTGAACAATTAGTGAATATCCAAGAACTTTTGTGATTTCTCACAGTATCAACTACACGTAAAAATAATGGAACAGTAGATGGTTTATGAGACTGCTATGTTACCTCACATAAGACAGTACACCCCCCCCAGGATGATGCCGGTGAGAGTGTCAAGGACCTGTCATGCATAGCTTAAATTCTTCCCAAATTTTATTAATGATAAATGACTAATTTGTACAACCCTAAATTATTATTCATATTATAACCAATGCTATTATTTTTTGAAGGATGACTCACGTATACTTCTCTTACATTTTTCATAAAATTTTTAATTCTTTGAGTATGATTGAGATATTTTATTTCATTATCGATCTATAAACCATCCTCTTTACTAATGTTAATTTCACCACTGAATAAATCAGTAAATGTTAAGTTCAGTTATTAGCAAAATTTCTAATTTTATTATAAACAATATTGATTTATTTGACAAATAAAGTAAAGTAACTGATTCAAATAATTATAATATGTTTATTTTTTATGTCACTTGTTTGTTTATACAAAATTTGCTGATGATGATATAAGAAGATCGAGAAGATCTCGGTAATTACCATTTACTATTGCCAGTGTTTACAGTCATTGAGCTCATTAAACTTTGTATTGATGATGCAAACTTTGTGTTTAATGACGAGTTTTACGTTCAGAAGTTTGTATGGCAATGGGAAATTATCTCTCACTTGTCCTTAATAATTTGTACATGAAATATTTTGAAACAAAACTTCTTAATAACATCCTTCCCAAAGAGCTAAGTGGTACTGATAAGCTGATGATGTCTTATGCCTAATATCCACGAATATTGATATTAACCATTTCCTTGCTGAATTATTTAGCTGAGATCATTCCATAAATTTTACTGCTGACTTTGAACAAAATAACTTTTTGATTTTTTTAAAGGCATAAATATTATGGGAAACCATGATTTTTAATTAAAAATATACAGAAAAACAACAAATAACTGTTCTTACGTGCACTTTTATTCTTCAGATCATAAAGAGTTTTGAGAATTTGCAGCCCAGAGTTCATAGATGAAGATATCTTGACGATTTTGTAAATATTTTATGATCTAAAATACCCAAAATACTTAAATGATGAATCCTTTCAAATTGCTAGAAATACATTTTACAGTTCAAAAAAAGGACAAATAACTATATTGAAATAAGACACATGTGCAACAGTTCTACTGTCTTCAAATTATGTCGCGGAATTTGTATTGGTAAAGCCACTGGTTGGCGAAACGTCTACAATAAAGATACCGAGATGTTGCACATGTGTCTTAATTTCATCTTGTCGGTATTGTATACCAATCTTTCATAAATAACTATATTCATCCAAGAATATGAAAACCTTCTTCATATACTTTCTCTATTTAAGACAATAAAAATATAAAAAAAACTGATTAAAAATTCCCCTAAAAAAAATGCTGATGGTTGTGCCTACAAGATTACCAGGACACGAGTCTAATGTTCTGTTTATTCATGTGAGAGATTTGAACCACCCAATTGATTTTCAAAAGGCCGAGAAAGTTGCATCAAGCAGATCTATCACTGAGAGAAACATACTCGAATCAAGCTTCATAAAAAAATTGTATTGATTTTAATATGAATAATAATTTAGGGTTATATAAATTAGATCTATTTATAATTAATAAAACTTGGGAAGAGTTTAAGGTATGCGTGACAGGTCCGTGACACTCCCACCCGCATCATCCTGAGACGAGTGTTATGTCGAAGGTGAGGCGACATCTCAGCCATATAAGCCTTCGACTGTTCTATTATTTTTACATGCCCTTAATAACGTGAGAAATCACGAGAGCACTTGGATGTTCACTAGTTTTTCACATTGGCTGTTTTGCATATTATGATATCACCTGTTTACTGTGATCTCGTTGCATACATGAAATACTAGGCATTTGACTTAAATCATAGGGACTCGACTCACGAAATCGCAATGACGCAGTTGCAAACAAACCATACCACGGGTGGGGATTGAACTCGTGGCGAATGAGTCGTAAAACTCCAGGCCAGCACGTAAGCCACTGGGAACTCCAAATAAATACAGGGCCCTAAAATTTGATGCAATAAATTCCCTGTCTTCCATTTTCTTCATAATACAGTTAATCATCAGCTCCTTAATCTGACTTAAACTCTGCAAAGATTAATTATTTTAAATCCCATTTAACCAACAGTAACCCTGTTCTTTCTAATCTTTCAATATTTGTAATAACCAAATATATGTTCTACTTCAGTATTAGCCACCACAAATATTATACCATACTGTTAAGCAAAATCTCGCAAAGCAAAAAATTATAAACTACAAATCTATAGAATTACTGTAAAATAATTAATAAATGTTCAGTAGTTATAAGTGTTTTTTGAGGCTGCCAGAATTACTCTGCATACCAAAAAGGGTTTTCTATAAAGTGTGTTGAACATGTCAATTATTCCTATATTAACTGTATACTGTACTAAGTGGAAATAAAGATTGTCATTGTCATTATGATTGCTCCTCCTCAAAAACAACAGAGCAAATATATACTTAGTCTCGTCTTTTTGAAGGCAAGAAAGATTATTCATATTTTTGCAAATATTATTATTTATAGGATATACATCCTATAACTAATAATTTTAGCTATGAGTGTTTTGAGGTGCATTGTATATGGAAAGATTTTTTTATGGGAACCATTTTTCTGTACTGCATCTGTGGAGCAAGTGATGCTAAAAATAGTTGTCTGGTACACAAATTGAGATTTAAGATACTCTCAGCCCTTCTGGGCATTCACTATTTTTTGGAGGAGACCTGTGTCACGGGGAGGGAAAAAATGTCATGTCCCAGTCAATTTTACATTCGTATTTCCTTGTGAACGAGATACTTCCTCTTTTTTAATGTTTATTTTTATGTAAATTTTGGCCTTTGTGTGGCAGTTTTCCGAAGTATGTCTGAGGTGTGAAAGGTTAAAACTCATTTTTGAATATAAGTAGTTTGCATATTTGCGAACTTACACTCATTTTGCGAAATTTTCTCTTCTAATCTTAGCGCGCGCGCGCTTGTGTGTGTGTGTGTGTGTGTTGGTTCCATACTGGTTCTGCATACTCCAATAAGGTCCTGACATTTACAGTGTACAGTGTCGCGAATGACTCCTTCCTTAGATGTCTAAAAGCCGGTATTAGATTTGTCAGATGAGCACATAACATCGGTCTTAGTAATGATCCTAGTGGAACCCCCTTTCGTGACACTCGCCAATTCTGACACCCCTTTACAGACAACCTCTCGTTGTGTCCTTCCTGTCATGTATGCCTTAATGTGTGTGTGTGTGCATGTGTGTACTCACCTAGTTGTACTCGCTTACTTGTGGTTGCAGGGGTCGAGTCATAGCTCCTGGCCCCGCCTCTTCACTGGCCTCTACTGGATCACTCTCCCTGTACCATGAGCTTCCTCATACATCTGCTTAAAGCTATGAATGGATCCTGCCTCCACTACATCGCTTCCCAAACTATTCCACTTCCTGACTACTCTGTGACTGAAGAAATACCTCCTAACATACCTGTCGTTTATCTGTGTCTTCAATTTCGAACTGTGTCCCCTTGTTGCTGTTTCCCATCTCTGGAACATTCTGTCTCTGTTCACCTTGTCAATTCCTCTCAGCATTTTATATGTCGTTATCATGTCCTCCCTATCTCTCCTGTCCTCCAGTGTCACCAGGTCGATTCCCCTTAACCTCTCCTCGAAGGACATGGTATGTGTGTGTGTGTGTACTCACCTAATTGTAGTTGCAGGTGTCGATTCATAGCTCCTGGCCTCGGTTCTTGTGTGTGTGTGTGGAAGTTAGCCAAGTGGGTGTTAGCCGAGCTGTGTGAGTCGCATTCTGTGGGTGACAAATAACCCCAATGGAAATAGGGCAGATAGCCATGATGAATGGCTTTGTCGAGTTCTGGGTTATTAACCCTCCTTACGCAATATTCTTCTTCATCATGTGCTATGTTCAGTAAATCTTATCATCACCTAGGACAGTGTGAAGTTTTAGTGAAAAATTGTTTCAGATAAGAGCACATTGACATTTTCCTTCTGCAATACTTACTAATATTAATGTTAATATATGAATAATTTTGCAAATTTCATTTATTTGTATATACTAGTATTCCATGGACTTTAAAAAATATTTATAAACGACGATTCAATCATTTGCTGATACACAGACTATGCATGTACACTGATATTCAACAAAGTTTTTCTCATACATCCCTGCAGGGAGGAATGTGAGGGAGTAGGAATTAGTGAGAGAGCAGTGTGTTGTGGACAGTGTGTTGTGGGCAGTGTGTTGTGGGCAGTGTGTTGTGGGCAGTGTGTTGTGGGCAGTGTGTTGTGGGCAGTGTGTTGTGGGCAGTGTGTTGTGGGCAGTGTGTTGTGGGCAGTGTGTTGTGGGCAGTGTGTTGTGGACAGTGTGTTGTGGACAGTGTGTTGTGGGCAGTGTGTTGTGGGCAGTGTGTTGTGGACAGTGTGTTGTGGACAGTGTGTTGTGGACAGTGTGTTGTGGGCAGTGTGTTGTGGACAGTGTGTTGTGGGCAGTGTGTTGTGGACAGTGTGTTGTGGGCAGTGTGTTGTGGGCAGTGTGTTGTGGGCAGTGTGTTGTGGGCAGTGTGTTGTGGGCAGTGTGTTGTGGGTTGGGGAAAGTGCAAGAGTATAATTTAAATTGAAGTTGATGCAATAGGTTAGTTTCTGTTAAAGATACAATGAAAGAGTGTGTAGAAGGCGGGTCTTTCAGTGAAGCGGTTGATTAGTGTGTTGTGGGGAGTGTGTTGTGTGGAGTGTGTTGTGGGCAGTGTGTTGTGGGCAGTGTGTTGTGGGCAGTGTGTTGTGGGCAGTGTGTTGTGGGCAGTGTGTTGTGAGCAGTGTGTTGTGGGCAGTGTGTTGTGGGCAGTGTGTTGTGGGCAGTGTGTTGTGGACAGTGTAGAAGTGTAGAAGTGAACCAGACAGGAATTCAACAGAGTGTAGTTCTTATTACACAGTAGCCGGTAGCCTGTCGAGTCACCATTAACAAATTTAATGTTGAAATCCACGTTTAACCCATAAATGAGAAAGGAGACTAGTCTAGGTTTTTTGTCCATCCTGGGTCTCCATCAAGTTAATTATTATAGGATGGATCGAAACATTCTCTACTTTTTTCATATTGACGGCTTGTAAAAGACTGTTCAAGCCACGATATTGAGACATTCTTCAAGCATTGTGTAATAGATCGGACTTTCCTATTACATGTATTATTTGTTATTCCTTGTCAAGGGTGAGCTGAAGAGAAGCAGTGGCATCCGGGTGCAACAGTGAGAGGAGTGACGGTGATGGAAGAGGGCGTCACTCTGGCTCGCACATCACTCCTTCACCATGATAAAAGAATGTTGTTTTATTGGTTTTCAGCTTTAAGGCAAAAAAAAAACACTCCTACCGTTGTCTTTACAGCTCCATATTGCAAACATTACTGCAAGAAGAATGCACGCGTTAATGTTATAAGAGAATAATTAATTCCTTGTCTTCTTCAGTAATTGTACCTCGATAGTATATTTCGTAGACGCTTTGTATTAAATACTAAACGTTAACAGTCATCACAGTAGAGCTTCATGACTCTTAACATGCTTTTCTAATATAAAAAGAGCGGTGATGGATCATCATTTTTTCGTATATGTTTGCTGAAAGTTCGTTTAATATTTGTTTCAGTAAGACTATAAATCATCATGTATTGAGGCTGGCAGAGAGAAGCACATATATCTCGTGAGCTTAACGCTCACGTCGACCAGGAAGGCAATTTGATTATCAGATTATTGTTGGCAGATACGTGAGTCTGTTTGTACTCCAGAAATGTTCACTTGCAACGTGGATCTCACCACAGATGTTCACGTTCCAGGTGATGTTGAGCATTTACATTCACCTGGGAAGTGCTGTACACCACAGACGTTCACTTGACTTGGGCTCCTTATTACAGATATTTCCAGTCAATTTTTCTGTCCGTTCATCGACAGTCCTTCATTACAACTCACTTTCAGTTGATAGAATTTGTGGTTGATAGACTTTGAGGGTTGTGAGAACTAGATGTACCAAGAAAGCAGTGATGGTGGTGTGGGATGAAAGTGTAGTGTCACAGACAACGATGACATATCACAGAAAGTGATGATAGTAAAACCTTCATATTAAACCACCGTGGTTAAATGGTACAGCGTAGGGCCTACTTTATACAGGACTTAAATTCGATTACGCATCCATTCTTTTGTTATGAAATGTATCAAGTAAAACATGTGGTAGGAGTGTACTGTAACAATATTAGTTATATCTGCTAAAATGAGATTATACTTTATATTAGAAGCTATTTTTGCATGAGATCTCTGTGTAATAGAAACTAAATCTTAATTTGTAAAAAATTCCTTTCATGAGAATCCCTTCATGAAAATCCTAAGCAATTCGTTGTTCATTATGCAAAAAACTTGGAAATGTATCCATATATTCCATCAGTTAGATAAATAACATGGGCGTGCAACCCACGAAGTAGGAATATTTTAATATTAAAAAGTAAAAAAAAAAAATGATTCTGATTATATTGACACATTGTAACCTCTGTAATCCCATTATCCGATCCCTTAGAGAGTAAGTCGCTGTAGCCAAGTTACTACCGCTCAGAGGATCAACTGAGGGTGCACAATAATCTATCCGTGAATAACTGTATAAATTTATAAACGTAAAATCTATTTCTAATACATGTGCATGGCATGCCACTTGAAACAGACTGAACATATTCATATCCGCCCACTACTCCCCGCCCACACTTAACCGTCCAATTCTCCCCGCCCACATTTAACCGCCCAATTCTCCCCGCCCACACTTAACCGCCCACCAACACCCCGCCACATCTCATTTGTACGCTGCTTACCACCATCCAGAAAACTTAAGTGCCTTTTACTTTAAGCCATTTTTCTGTGGTCTGTAGGTGGCAGAGATACTGAGTGGTCTTTCTCTACCATAATAACAGGAGGAAAAAATATAAATAGAACCAATGCTGTCTGGGGATAATGTTATTCTCCTGTACTATTATTAAAATGGCGAATATTATGTTTAGATCCTTCGAATTGCAGGTGATTATGGGTAATGTTTAATACTCTATTGAACACCTTCGCAATATAATGATAGAGAGGCAGTAAACCTACATGTAGCAAATCAAAGACAAACAGATCAATATTAAATGAAAACCGTTG
Organism: Cherax quadricarinatus; assembly: GCF_038502225.1. Classification (NCBI taxonomy): domain Eukaryota; kingdom Metazoa; phylum Arthropoda; class Malacostraca; order Decapoda; family Parastacidae; genus Cherax; species Cherax quadricarinatus. The sequence continues at coordinate 23,670,475 of NC_091297.1, forward strand.
TTTCCATCAGTGAGATTTTCGTAGGACCAGACACTACATCCTGATGGAGGCCAACAATCCGGATACATTATCATTTCTGAAAAAAAGGAAATAAACAGAAGGATTATTCTATCTAGGGGAGCATTACTGTCCTTACGGTTACTCCCATCCTACGAAAAGTAAACACAGAGATGGCCATAGTTACTTCCAAATTCATTAAGAATATCACGCATCCTTGACACATTAACTCTACGTTAGGCGGTCCGTGATCTCTGTACAAGAGTCCAGGAACACAAATATGTGTGTAGCACATATGTGGCATGCAAAGAATGTGTTACAATTTATTCAGCATATGTTACACTCCCATATAGGCTGCCTCCCAACCAGCAAACCGGGTGTTAAGGGTTTAACGATCGATAGGGTACCTTTCGTTAAATCAGTACCTTGGTTCATTGACCAATCATAGGCAAGCTAGCAAAAGCTGAAGCAACGTGGTTCACTTGCGGTAAGCATTGGCAGACTTGCCTACCTGCTGGTTGAGTATGGTGCACTCTCTCTGGCTTCTGCTATGCCATTTGTTACCGTGGTGTACTCTTATTATTCTCTCTGTACATATTTTACATACTTGTATATAGTGGGTGAAGGCAAATATACATTATAGTCCACTGTTGAGCTTGCTCCAGTTCCCATCATGACCAGGTCTCACAGGCCATTTATTACCTGTGTCCGTAATAACACAAATTAAAAAATGACTATAAAATATATAAAGAAACTGCTACTCACATCTCATGGACTGGAGTGAGGTGTAGTTAATCAATCTTACATGAAAGTGACAGGAATATGCAAAAGTGGCCTAGATAGCACCATCCAGGTCATATCATCTAGCAAACCACAAGGAATTCGCCATAGAAGAACCGCTCACTTGCACCAATTTGGAAATTTGGGCTCCACAGAATTGTATTTATGCAGATACTCAGGTCCCTATTCTAAACTTCATCTGTACTCACCTATTTGTGGTTGCAGGGTCTCACCTCCTTGGCCCACCTCTCCGCTGGCCGCTACTAGGTTTTCCTTGTCCTGGCAGCCTGAGCCCTATCATATCTGTTTTTAAAACAAGAAGTATTTCGTTCCCTCTCCGCTGGCCGCTACTAGGTTTTCCTTGTCCTGGCAGCCTGAGCCCTATCATATCTGTTTTTAAAACAAGAAGTATTTCGTTCCCTCTCCGCTGGCCGCTACTAGGTTTTCCTTGTCCTGGCAGCCTGAGCCCTATCATATCTGTTTTTAAAACAAGAAGTATTTCGGTCACTGCGCTATCCGATAAAGATATCCCTGTATTCCATAATCCCAGTCTCCACGGCCTCACTGCACGCGACGGAAATCGTGCAGGGTGCAGCATAAATGAAAAATGCTGATACTAGTTCTGAAAATTTTTGTAAGGAATCAGACAAGACGTTCTAATATCATTATAAGGGATCTAATATCAAAATTCCATCAAAAAATTATAAATTAGGGCATTAGACAGTCCGAATATTATTAAACCTTTCATAAAGCCAAAAGACCAATATCGTGAAATACACACATTAACCTTGAAACTGCTGACAGCTTCCATTATTAAATTATCAAATTGGAAGGGTGGCTGTGATACTCAATATTTGATTTTTTCCAGGCCCAAAACAAATTGGGACATACACAGACCAAAATCAGTTCAAATTTTGCTCCAGGTAAGACTGATTACCTTTAAAGTAAGTACTTTAATTAATTAAGTATGAAGTCACGTTTTATACGAGCTTAGTGTACATAACATAGAAATAGTCTTGAGAACATATAAATGTTGAAGGTACGTCAATAAACATTAAGTTGATTTAGCCTAAGAAAACTGACTTATTTCTGATCAACAACCAAAATGCTTCCGAGACCAGAGTAGTAATTCCCAAATAATTTTAGGTCACTGATAATGAATATCATAGTTAAAATTGTTTGTTTGCTCTACTTTTCAATATACACCTACGTGTCACAACAGGCTCCAACAAGCTTGTGGCAGTGTGTTTCTTACCACACTCACAGTCTCACTGACCTTCATTATTGTTCCAGCAGTCATAGAAGGTGGTTGTGATGTCCAAGTTTATATTTTGAGGTGAAAGGTAGGTGATTTTCTTAGCCAAACACTTTTTAAACTTATAATAAATATTCACTGAGCAAGCTATTGATATGCATGTGAGGCATATTATATTAATTTTATTTTCCTACTGAATGATGTAAATACTTCTGCTTAGCTGCCATGCTCTGTATTATAATGATAAATTAATGAATAAATGTTCTGTTTATCTTCTAATTGTTTGTTGTTTTCTTCTTTCAGATGCCTCGTACTTGTGTGAATAGTGCAGACAACTTCTGCTACATTTGTGGTGAGGTGACCTTTGCATCACAGAAGCCCGTATAACTGCTATGGTTAGAAAGGCATTATTAAAGCTGGTGACCTTGAATCAGACCTTCATGGGAAGGAGAAAGCTGCTTGGGAAGCATTCAAGTTAGTAGAGATGGGATTTCTCGAAAACAGAAGGGAAGGCAACTATGAAGAATTGGTGGAAAACCTCATCAAGGCTTACAAGAACATGGGATGTAACATGTCACTTAAAATCCATTTTTTGGACTCGCATTAGACTTTTTTCCAGTGAACTGTGAGGCAGTTAGTGACGAACATGGTGAAAGGTTTCACCAAGATATTTCAACCATGGAAAAATGGTACCATGGTAAATGGGACACAAGAACGCTTGCAGACTATTGCTGGACATTGGCAAGAGATGATTCTTCAGCCCACTATAAGCGTCAAGCAAAAAGGCAGAGAGTAGGTATGGATTAGAGTATAAAACATACTGACACATATTATGTGTTATAATAAATTAATCAAATATTACTTTTCTCGTATCTATAAACCAATAGCCAATTAGCACTTTTCAAGATATTTGGATTCAGGGCATTAATTAATCCCATTTATAAAGCATACAAATTTTCAGAATATATATTCCGCAATTATTTCATAGAAGCGAATATGATATAAAGAACTTTCATATGATAACTTATATATATCGCGACATCAAGAATTTTTTTTTAGAAGAATTCAGTGCTAAAAGTTTAAAATTAACCAGAGGATACATTTTCTAGTCATTGCACAGAATCCATTAAAATTTTGCGGCTACACAGACTTAACATGAAACTTTTTATCCATTTCATATCATGCATCAACCAATGAAGAATGATGTTGTTCACAATTCTTAAATTTTAGAGAAATGAGCTAAACCTGTGGGACCTGTGGAATGGGAGGCATTCCAATTCGATCCACCCAATGGAAACACTGGTCTTGTTCCTCGGAAATGGATTCTTTTGAGCATCAAGGCAAATATAATGAATAAGGTAAAATAATTCTATATCAATTCGAGATTAAAATTAGTAAAACGGCAACTACACACTCCATTAAATATACTAACCTTCTTCTAAAATACTCGTACATGAGTGCTGAAATTTTGAAGTCTTTCAGAAGAGTCTGTCTCCAACCAATCCCACAGAAACAAGATTTGAGAGCGGCGTATGTAAAATCGTTTATAGGGCATCCCACGCACGCAAATGGTCCATTGAATCTTGCTCAAGATATACTACGCAGAGTGGAAAATCTGAAGCTAAACGAATATGGCGTTCCCGTGTAATAAAAGTAATCTGGTGAGAAGTAAACCAATATGTCACTGAGAATGTTCCGCGAAATGAGTCTCTTTTCGTTAAATTAAAAAGAAAAAGATATAAAACCTAGAATTGCTATTTTTTTTTAGTTTAATTTTCTCATTTAAATTTTAGTTAAAGTTCCGTACAATAGTGTAACACAAACTATCTGAGCTTGATTATTTTAAATAATTTAGTCTGATAAAAATTTGATAAAAAATAATGGAAAATTAGCACCCACACAGTCCAAAACTAATTAAAAAAAAAACTTCCAATTGAGATACGCCAACATTTGGGTTCCAAGTTAAACAGAAGAATTATTACTTGGGAAATAATTTGCTTAATAAAACTGAAAAACTCAAATTATCACAACTCAAAGTGAGTGGCAAGCTGTGTTTTAATTAAGGCTACCAATGATGATAGTTTAAAGCTTATCTTAAAAGGCATTCTCCGGTAATTGGTTTCATTATGAGGCTCTACTACTGAAGATTTTGGAAATTATCTGAGCCAATCAACGAAGATAGGAACGGGTTCAACAACTTGATTATAGGACACGCAAATATGTAAATTATTCCAAGAATTTGTTGTTTGTTATCGTACACGTGTTAAAAATTTGAAGACGATTGGATGAGGCGTTCTCGAGTTATGAGCGAAATACAATCGAACATTTAGAGGGAAAAAAAAAATCAGGCAACCATATATTCAGGCACCCATTCATAATTAGACAACCCCTTTCGGGATACCAATCATGTATGAATCCCGCCTCTACCTTTTCGTGGTCTAGGTTGTTCAACTTTTAACCTATCTGAGGCTAAAGAAATGTTTTCTAACCATCCTGTGTTCATCTGTGAACTTTTAACTTCCAGCGCTGTGTTCTGTTGTACCTGAGACCTGTTTCTCTAACAAAATCTCTGTCCACCTTCTCAATTCTTTTCGGTTATTATACGTCGTAATCATATTACCCCTGGACCTTCTGTCCTCAGGTGTCGTAAAGTTTATCTCCTCTAGAGTATCACTTTTATCTCACCTAGTGTCACTTTAACTCTCCTCACCTTCATTTTAAGTGACCCCCCACTCCGTAGCTCTGATCCCCTTAACTCACCTGCATCTTCCCTGTCACCTGACCCAACCTTCCTCTTAGAGCTTGGCTGTCGGCCTTCATTAGGAAGGAGTGCAATGTTCTCTGTGTAACCAGATAAAGCTGAGTGAAAGTTTTAAACAAATGTTTCCTCTGTCTGTGTCATCGATTTACTACTACACCTTCATAATTTATGTATATTATACATATTGCAGCATACATTATACACAATGTATATGGTACCCATTACAGTGCATATTGGACACTTTACAGTTTATATTGAACACGGTGTGTATTATACACATTAGAGTGTCTAAGGTACGCTTTAAAATGTATACTGAACTGATTACAGCGAATACTGAACATATTACAGTGTAGATTGTACACATTGCAGTGTAGATTGTATACATTGCGGTGGCAGGGAGTAGGGAAGTGTCCTGGCTGGCAGGGAGTAGGGAAGTATCCTGGTTGGCAGGGAGTAGGGAAGTATCCTGGTTGGCAGGGAGTAGGGAAGTATCCTGGTTGGCAGGGAATAGGAAAGTATCCTGGTTGGCAGGGAGTAGGGAAGTATCCTGGTTGGTAGGGAGTAGGGAAGTATCCTGGTTGGTAGGGAGTAGGGAAGTATCCTGGTTGGTAGGGAGTAGGGAAGTATCCTGGTTGGTAGGGAGTATGGAAGTATCCTGGTTGGTAGGGAGTAGGGAAGTATCCTGGTTGGTAGGGAGTAGGGAAGTATCCTGGTTGGCAGGGAGTAGGGAAGTATCCTGGTTGGTAGGGAGTTGGGAAGTATCCTGGTTGGTAGGGAGTTGGGAAGTATCCTGGTTGGTAGGGAGTAGGGAAGTATCCTGGTTGGTAGGGAGTAGGGAAGTATCCTGGTTGGTAGGGAGTAGGGAAGTATCCTGGTTGGCAGGGAGTAGGGAAGTATCCTGGTTGGTAGGGAGTAGGGAAGTATCCTGGTTGGTAGGGAAGCTATGGTATTACACAGTGCAATTTCCAAAAAACTGAATTGAAGATTTAATCCTTGATGTGCCTAGTAGTGCAGGAATAATTTCATCTTCAAATTTCATTCTATCAGCTCGCGAGATTTTTTAGTGTGCTCAGACATCACAAACATCCCATCTGTTTGTTGTGTTAACATGATTCTTATCATGGTCTCTGCCATATTCTCAGCCGTTGTCCCATGCTATATTCTCTGCATTGGTTGCTGCCCCTCTTTTTTACCCTGTCCATGTTTCTGGCCTAGGCTTCCCTGCCCTGTCTCTTGGTCTGGTCTCTACCTTATGCCTCAGCTTTTGCCTGGCCTGGTCACTGTCCTAGTCTTCGCTTTTCCTGGTCCGAGCCCTGATCCCTGCCCTGGTACCTTCCGTTATCCTTATCTTAGTCCGTTTTCTGCTCCCTCCCTATATTGGTTTCCACTTATCTTGAACTTTGTCATGGTTCTCAAGTCCATGCCTTGATCTGATCAATGCTTGTTCCTAACCTGGCTTTAGTCTTAACCCTTGCCATAGTCCCTGCTCTGTTTCTTGTCCTGTCCCCTGCCCTGGCCTCTACCCTGGCTCCTGCCCTAGCCTTTGCCCCTGGTTCCTGCCCTTATCCCTGTTCTGGTTACTGCCTTGGCTACCGTCCTGGTCCCTACCCTGGTTTCTGCCCTGGTGTATTCTGATCTCCAACTCTCCTGCTCTTCATCTGCCTTAGTCTCCGAAATTCCTGGTCTCCACCTGTCTTTCTTTCCAATAATCTTGTTCTCCACCTCTTCTGGTCTTCATCTACCCTTGTCTACGATATTCCAGATTTCCACTTCCTCTTGTCTACGGTATTCCTGATTTCCTTTTGTTTACTATATTCCTGATTTCCACTTCCTCTTGTCTCCACTTGTCCCAGTCTCTGCCTTTTCTGCTCCCCGCTTTCCCCTGGGAAAACACGGTAGCACACATTATACCGTGGTAAACTCAGCCACAAGGGATCACCTTCATCGTACTTAAAGTCTAAATTGGTTTTCTTGGTGGTGAAGACTGGACGCTGCTGAGCTGCCAGATAATCTTGGTGGCAAAGACCGGACGCTGCTGAGCTGCCTGATAATATTAGTGGAGGAGGCCGGACGCTGCTGAGCTGCTTTAAAATCTTGTTTGTGGGGACCCAGACGTTGCTGAGCTGCCTGATAATTTTGCTGGTGGATGCTGAGCTGACTGTTAATCTTGATGTTGGGGGTTGGACTCTGCTAACTACCTGATAATCTTCATAGTGACTGAATAACAGCTGAGTTGCCTGATAACATTGGTTAACGAAGGCTGGACGCTGCTAATTTGCCTGATAACATTAGACAACCAAAAATATATTCGGTCTGCTACTGGAATAAGATGTACGTGTTTTTTTGTGAAATAGGATATGCTGATTCCAAATCTGAAGTCAAAACTATGTTACCACATCAGATTTTTTTGTCAATGGAAAGCATATAATTTCAACAATTTACAAATCATATTCCATCAAAATTTACAGTACTGGCTTTATAATGAGTCATTGATAACTTTATCTCCGTCATAAAGTTACTTCTAAAGAATGCTTAGAGAACATTAAGCAACACATTCTATGGAAGTAGAATTTTTTAAAATGTTTTAAGCATATGACTTTAAGCTTATGACTGGTATAAACCTTGGTAATAAATACCGACAAGTTGGTTTAGAAAGACACGTAAGCAAACACTATAACATATTTATTAGAAAACGTTTCGGTCCTGGGACCTTAATCACTTCAGTGATCAAGGTCCCAGGACCGAAACGTTTTCTAATAAATATGTTATAGTGTTTGCTTACGTGTCTTTCTAAACCAAGCTTATGACTAACAGAGGTGTCTTTCTGCAGCAACTAACAGTAAGTAATCCCTTAACATGTTGGGATGGAAACGTCTCTGATGGCGTACCTCCACTGTACTAATATCCTTATGAAGCCTTTCACCATGCTCATCACTAACAACACATAAGAACATAAGAACATAAGAAAGGAGGAACACTGCAGCAGGCCTGTTGGCCCATACTAGGCAGGTCCTTTACAATTCATCCCACTAACAAACATTTGACCAACCCAATTTTCAATGCACCCAAGAAACAAGCTCCAATGTGCAAGTCCCTCTCAAATCCAACCCCTCCCACTCATGTACTTATCCAACCTAAATTTGAAACTACCCAAAGTCCCAGCCTCAATAACCCAACTAGGTAGACTGTTCCACTCATCAACTACCCTATTTCCAAACCAATACTTTCCTATGTCCTTTCTAAATCTAAACTTATCTAATTTAAATCCATTACTGCGGGTTCTCTCTTGGAGAGATATCCTCAAGACCTTGTTAATATCCCCCTTATTAATATCTACCTTCCACTTATACACTTCGATCAGGTCTCCCCTCATTCTTCGTCTAACAAGTGAATGTAACTTAAGAGTCTTCAATCTTGCTTCATAAGGAAGATTTCTAATGCTATGTATTAATTTAGTCATCCTACGCTGAATGTTTTCTAACGAATTTATATCCATTCTGTAATATGGAGACCAGAACTGAGCTGCATAATCTAGGTGAGGCCTTACTAATGATGTATAAAGCTGCAGTATGACCTCTGGACTTCTGTTGCTTACACTTCTTGATATAAATCCCAGTAATCTATTTGCCTTATTACGTACGCTTAGGCATTGCTGTCTTGCTGCTTACCATAACCCCCAAGTCCTTTTCGCAATCTGTATGGCTAAGTTCTACATTATTTAACTTATAAGTGCTAGGGTTATGGACACTCCCGAGCTTCAGAACCTTGCATTTATCTACATTGAACTGCATCTGCCACTTTTCTGACCAAGAGTAGAGTTTGTCTAAATCCTCCTGAAGTTCCCTAACATCTACGTTTGAATCAATTATCCTACCTATCTTCGTGTCATCGGCGAATTTGCTCATATCACTAGCAATTCCTTCATCAAGATCATTGATATATATTATAAACAACAACGGGCCCAAGACTGATCCCTGTGGAACGCCACTTGTTACTGATCCCCACTCGGATTTAACCCCATTTATGGACACTCTCTGCTTCCTGTCTGTGAGCCATGACTCGATCCACGAGAGCACCCTTCACCCAATGCCATGAGCTGCTACTTTCTTCAACAGTCTTTGGTGCGGAACTCTATCAAATGCCTTACTAAAATCTAAGTAAATAATATCAAATTCTTTATCGAGATCAACGGCCTCAAAAGCTTTACTGAAGAAAGTTAATAAATTAGTTATACAAGACCGGCCTCTTGTGAAAATACAAGACCGGCCTCTTGTTCAGGTGTAAATGAAGAAGGTACATTATCAGTGACATACGTCAACCCGGTGCTCTATAGGTTTCTATCATGTTTTGCACTAACTAGGCATAATTGACTGCTCTGTGCCTACCTAGGGAGGTCTAGACAGCCTGTTAGAAAGATTCTCATGAAACCAGTGTCAGTGGCGTAAGTTCTGATGGCAAGACTGGATTGGATAACAGTTCACGTAATTATAGTCCTACAAATATTCTGGCCTTAAATATTCCATCAGTTACAACTCCAAAATTTTCCCTAAGGTAAAGAAATTCTGCACCTTCACCATTCATAGCCTTTACAAAATTTTTCATCAGACGCAACTTTAAATGTAATGGTGAAAAAAATATCATTTGAGGATGAACCACGGGCGTTGTTTTATGTTGAATTTCTCTGGAAAAGGGACTTTTCTTGCCGGCTCATTCTTTGACCTTGTCGTGGTTAGCATCGTCACGACTATTCCACAAAGGAGGCACATATGTTTTGTATAGCCGAGTTGGACACCAAGTATTAACCCTATCAATTTTAGTCTCACATGCATTCCACTTGTAGTCGTCGTATTTTGTTAGTATGAGTACAATTTCCATGGACTCGTATGTTTCCTCTACTCCCACATAATGAGTCACTGGCACAGATTGCTCTTCATTGCCACTATGAAGGAACACAGCCTGCAAACTGATCTTGCTGCAATCGATCAAGAATCTCCATTCATCAGAAATGCGTTCATTGCCCAGTTCCTTCGTAAGGCCATTCACATAAGTGCATAAAAACACACCAATCTCCATTTGATAGAATGACGTCAGACTGGTATGACATTCACAGACAAATTTCTATTTAAAGCGAAAAAGATCGCTTCATCACATACTGCATATTCATCATCTTAAGAAACAGTTGCAATTCCCACTGTTTATAAGCAGCTGCTGTCTGAGACAGATTCATCAGTGAATTCATCAAAAAGATTTCCATAAATGATTTTAGGCAGCAATTTTTTATTTTTAAGATATTTCAGTTAGGTTATGTTAGGTATGGTCGATCTACCTTGAGTCTACCTGTGAGGTGAAGTTCAACACCTGTGTGGTGAAGTTCAACACCTGTGTGGTGAAGTTCAACACATGTGTGGTGAAGTTCAACACATGTGTGGTGAAGTTCAACACCGGTGTGGTAAGTTCAACACCTGTGTAGTGAAGTTCAACACCTGTGTGGTGAAGTTCAACACCTGTGAGGTGAAGTTCAACACCTGTGTAGTGAAGTTCAACACCTGTGTGGTGAAGTTCAACACCTGTGAGGTGAAGTTCAACACCTGTGTAGTGAAGTTCAACACCTGTGAGGTGAAGTTCAACACCTGTGAGATGAAGTTCAACACCTGTGAGGTGAAGTTCAACACCTGTGAGGCTTAACTCACAAGGTGAGATGATGCTCAACACGTGTGAAAACTCATGATATGTATGTAATCCAGGCCGGAGGAAACTTTTAAAAACAAAAGGTGAGAATTTCTCAGGCAAAAATATTTTCTGGTTACGGAAAGAAAAAATGTACGTTTTCCTGTAATTCTAAAACGAAAAATTCTGCATTTATAGTTGAAAATTTATTCATATTGGGTTACTGAATGGTTATAATGCTCGGCACAAAGAGAGATGAGGAAGCACAATGATAAATATATATCACTATGAACATTTAAGTTAATGAGACCTGGAACTTAGGGGTCAAATTGCGGGGAATTAAAAAAAAAGAGGAAAGTGAGCATTAAGCTTCATGACTCACGAAATCGTAATGACACGATTGCAAACAAACCATACCACGGGCGGGATTTGAACCCGCGATAAGAGTCTCAAAACTCCAGCCCGTCGCGTTAGCCACTAGACCAGCTAGCCACAATAAGATTCGTCCAACTAGGTATATTTCTACACCATAGGAAGGTTAGCACAGGCACCTCTGTGACCACAAATGCAAGTTTTTACAGACGAATCTCCAGCTAGCGTGGCCGTGACGACCTTTAGCTCAAGTCCCCTCATTGCCGTCAACATGACTCACGAAATCGTAATGACGCGATTGGTATTGGTATGGTTTGTTTGCAATCGTGTCATTACGATTTCGTGAGTCATGTTGACGGCATTGAGGGGACTTGAGCTAGAGTTCGTCACGGCCACGCTAGCTGGAGATTCGTCTGTAAAAACTTTCATTTGTGGTCACAGTGGTGCCTATGCTAACCTTCCTATGGTGTAGAAATATACCTAGTTGGACGAATCTTATTGTGGCTAGCTGGTCCAGTGGCTAACGCGACGGTCTGGAGTTTTGAGACTCTCTGACCGCGGGTTCAATCCCGCCCGTGGTATGGTTTATTAAGCTTCATCTTTACCTTCCTTGAAATATGGCTTAACAAATTCGTCAACAACTATTCGGGGCCGCCCAGTATACTTTACAAGGGTCTTCTAGACGAGAAATAGTCCAAAAACGTCGATTTTGGTGAAGTGACGATGTATTGACAATGGAGAGCAACTTTAGCATAGCACAACCCAGGGGGTATTAATAATGGAGAGACGCAAGATGATTTTATTAACTGGAATGACTACTTTTTTTTTTTGTGACTGTGATTTTTAAAAAAAAAGTAAATTGTTGAATTTAGGTGAAAATTAGATTAAGGGGTAAATTTTGGACTATTAACAGGTTAGTTTTTGAGATTAAAATTGCCGTTTCTTGCTATCAAACCACATTAGTATAATAGACTATTTCGGTCTATTTGATGATTGAAATAGGCCAGACATAGGCCCAAAAATGAGAGTCTTGGGTAGAATTACTCCAGCAGTTAACCCTCATAGAATCTATTTCCAGGCCTACATAGACCTCCACTGACCTTCAAATTGACTTTAATAAACAGCCATTAATGCCAAAATCACAGCTGCAAGGTGACATAACTCATAAATTATAATTGCAGATTCAAGGTAACATAATCGGAAATTAAACAGCCGACCCTGCTAAGAGAAAGCGGAAAGCAACCATTAAAACTTACAGAAATAAGGTGGGAATTTACTCATCCGGCAGTAGTAAGAGAGGCGCATCCTACAATTCCCTTGTAGATGAAAGGATATATACTCAAATAAAGTGACATTTTATTGTGGCAACCTTTGGCTCTCCAAAGCTTTGGAAAGTTGGTACCAACAATACAGAGACACAGAGGATACATATACGTAATGATATGAGATAAAAAATTATTGACAATGAAGAACGCTAAATGGCCCATGCCACAGGTTGTAGTATAGTAGTAGTAGTAGTAATAGCAGTAGTAGTAGTAACGGTAGTAGCAGCAGTAGTAATAGCAGTAATAGCAGCAGCAGCAGCAGTTGTAGTAGTAGTAACAGTACTAGTTGAAGTAGTAGTAATAGTAGTAGTAGTAATAACAATAACAGTAGTAGCAGTAGGAGCAGTAGTAGTAGTGGTAGAAATATTTAGTAGTAGTAGCAGTAGCAGTAATAGTAATAGTGGTAGCAGTAGTAATATCAGTAGTAGCAGTAGCGGAATAGTAGTAGTAGTAGTAGTAGTAGTAGTAGTAGTAGAAGTATAGTAGAGGTAGTAGTAGTATTAGCGACAGTAGTGGTAGTAGTAGTAACAATAGAAGTTTTAAACGTAGTAGGAAAAGTATTAGTGATAGTAGTAGTAGAAGTAGTAGTAGTAATAATAGTAATAATAGAAGTAGTAGTAGTAGTAATAGTAATAGTAGAAGTAGTAGTAGTGGTGAATAACTCTTGGTTGTTATATGATAGTGGGGATCATTGTTTTGAGGATAACCCTCGTTAATACTTCAGAGATAACAAAAGTGCGTCTTTTCTGTTAATAGAGTTTGAAATGGCGATTAACCTAAATATCAATATATCTTGTGTGTTCCAGCATTGCTTGTAACTGCTTGACAAAGTTTTGGGGAGCGAAACGTTGCAACAATAATATGTCAAATAAGTTACACATATGTTTTTTACGTAACATTGTCGGTAATCCCCTTGCATGTATGAAAAAAGAAAACCTCAAGTGTCATTCTCATCCTTCATCAATAATTTCCTACATTTCATCTGTAAACCCAGGAAAATGGGCCTTCAATGGCCTTAAAAAAATTTGGATGTCTAAAGAAGAATTTACTTTGAAGCCTAATTTTAAGAAAAAAAATCTAATTTTCAGCACCTAACTGGTGGTGTTTCAGTGTAAATTTTTGTTTATTTGATTAGTAATAGACCCTAATCAATGGCCACTGAATATTATATTTAACTCCCAGTAGAATATGCACGGTATTTTAGTGTTCGATAATGTTAAACCATACCCCCGGCCGGGATTGAACCCGCGGTCATAGTCTCAAAACTCCAGCCCGTCGCGCTAGCCACTAGACCAGCTAGCCACAATAAGATTCATCCAACTAGGTATATTTCTACACCATAGGAAAGTTAGCACAGGCACCTCTGTGACCACAAATGCAAGTTTTTACAGACGAATCTCCAGCTAGCGTGGCCGTGACGAACTCTAGCTCAAGTCCCTTCACTGCCGTCAACATGACTTAAGAAATCGTAATGACACGATTGCAAATAAACCATACCCCCGGCCGGGATTGAACCCGCGGTCATAGAGTCTCAAAACTCCAGCCCGTCGCGCTAGCTGGTCTAGTGGCTAGCGCGACGGGCTGGAGTTTTGAGACTCTATGACCGCGGGTTCAATCCCGGCCGGGGGTATGGTTTATTTGCAATCGTGTCATTACGATTTCTTAAGTCATGTTGACGGCAGTGAAGGGACTTGAGCTAGAGTTCGTCACGGCCACGCTAGCTGGAGATTCGTCTGTAAAAACTTGCATTTGTGGTCACAGAGGTGCCTGTGCTAACTTTCCTATGGTGTAGAAATATACCTAGTTGGATGAATCTTATTGTGGCTAGCTGGTCTAGTGGCTAGCGCGACGGGCTGGAGTTTTGAGACTCTATGACCGCGGGTTCAATCCCGGCCGGGGGTATGGTTTATTTGCAATCGTGTCATTACGATTTCTTAAGTCACTTCGATAATGTTACTCTCTGCAGAGTTTATTCGAAATCATGAACACCCCAACTGCCCATTTGAGCAAGGTGAGGGTGTCCAGTGTCCCGTAGCTGGATCGCTATCGCACTCAGCTCACACACTGAGGTCTCGAGTTCGAATCTCTTCAGGTACGGCTGGAAAACATTAGGGACGTGTTTCCATAAGACACCTGCTGTCCCCGTCCCTGTTCACCTATTAGTTCAAAATGGGTACCTAGGTGTTAGTCGACTGGTGTGGGTTGCATCCTGGGACAAAACTGACCTAATTTGCCCGAAATGCTCAGCATAGCCTGATCACAGACCGGGTCGCGGGGGCGTTGACCCCCGGAACTCTCTCCTGGTCTCCAGGTAAATAACAAGCGGCTTTCTGTATAGTAGTATGTCAGCTAGGCCTGTATACCTGGTACATGTACTTGTAGTAAATAAAGATATAATTATTATTATATTTAGTAATTCTGGCATTTGTTAAACATATAGTACCGGCAAGTGTGTGTGTGTGTGTGTGTGTGTGTGTGTGTGTGAGAGTACTCACCTAATTGTGGTTGCAGGGGTCGATACTCAGCTCCTGGCCCCGCCTCTTTACTGATCGCTACTAGGTTCTCTCCCTCTCTGCTTCCTGTGCTTTGTCATACCTCTTCTTAAAACTATGTATGGTTCCTGCCTCCACTACTTCACTTGCTAGGCTATTCCACGATTCCTTATTAAGGTATCGGAACGCTATTCTCAGGTTTGCCAGGCGCCCGTATGGTGCAGCAGTTATTTGGTTGATGTGTGCCTCCGGTGACGTGCTCGGTGTTATGGTCACCCCAAGGTCTTTCTCCCTGGGTGAGGTCTGTAGTCTTTGTCCACCTAGCCTATACTCTGTCTGCGGTCTTCTTTGCTCCTCCCCAATCTTCATGACTTTGCATTTGGCAGGGTTGAATTCGAGAAGCCAGTTTCTGGACCACATCTCCAGCCTGTCCAGGTCTCTTTGCAGTCCTGCCTCATCCTCATCCGATTTAATTCTTCTCATCAACTTTACATCATCTGCGAATAGGGACACTTCAGAGTCTATCCCTTCCATCATGTCGTTCGCATAATCAAAAATAGCACTGGTCCTAGAACTAACCCGTGTGGGGCCCCGCTCGTCACAGGCGCCCACTCTGATACCTCTTCATGTACCATGACTCGTTGTTGCCTCCCTGTCAGGTATTCCCTGATCCATTGCAGTGCCCTCCCTGTTATATGCGCCTGATCCTCCAGCTTATGCACTAATCTCTTGTGGTGAACTGTGTCAAAGGCCTTCCTGCAGTCTAGGAAAAAGCAATCAACCCACCCCTCTCTCTCGTGTCTTACTTCTGTTACCTTGTCATAAAACTCCAGAAGGTTTGTGACACAGGATTTGCTTTCCATGAACCCATGCTGGTTTTCATTTATAATCTTGTTCCGTTCCAGGTGTTCCACCACTCTCCTCCTGATAATCTTCTCCATGACTTTGCACACAATACATGTCAGAGACACAGGTCTGTAGTTTAGTGCCTCATTTCTGTTTCCTTTCTTAAATATGGGGACTACATTTGCTGTCTTCCATTTCTCAGGTAGTTACCCAGTTTCAATGGATGTGTTGAAGATTGTGGTTAGAGGCACGCACAGCATCTCTGCTCCTTCTCTAAGGACCCATGGGGAGATGTTGTCCGGTCCCATCGCCTTTGAGGTATCAAGGTCACTTAGCAGCTTCTGCACCTCCTCCTCGGTAGTTCGTATGTCATCCAACACTTGTTGGTATATTCCCTCTTGATGTTCCCTTCTGTGCTGTCTTCCCAAAGCCCTTCCTGTCTCTTCTATAAAAACTTCCTTAAATCTCCTGTTTAGTTCCTCACATACCTCCTGATCATTTCTTGTGAGTTCTCCACCTTCTGTCCTCAGTCTGATCACCTGATCTTTGACTGTTGTCTTCCTCCTGATGTGGCTATACAACAGTTTCGGGTCAGTCTTGATTTACGATGCTATGTTATTTTCATACTGTTGCTGGGCCTCCCTCCTTACCTGTGCGTACTCGTTCCTGGCTCTGCGACTAATCTCCCTATTTTCATGTGTTCTCTGCCTTCTGTACTTTTTCCATTCTCTATTGCACTTTGTTTTTGCCTCCTTACACCGTCGGGTAAACCAGGGGCTTTCCACTGCCTCCTTGCATTTTGTTGTTACATATTACATATATGTGTGTGTGTGTGTGTGTGTGTGTGTGTGTGTGTGTGTGTGTGTGTGTGTGTGTGCGAGCACATAGGTAAATGTGTCTAAATTCATTTGTTAACAAAATTGGATATATCTGCAATGTTCTGTTACTTTATTCTGAATGACAGTTACAGAGTGAGAATTAAAGCCTATTTCCCATCACGCACAATGGTATTCATACACATTGTTGAAATCTACCATTGAGGTCATGTCAGTGTGTATGGGTGAGAGGTGGTGTTATGGGAGTTGTACAGAATTATCAAACTGCCATGATCCAGCCATTGAATATACTGGTAAGTTTTATAGATCAATGAAAAAACTAAATCCATCAGTGAGACTTAAAAAATTTGGAAAAAATAATGAAATGATCCTATACATCATATTAATAACATTACACATCAGAGGGAGAATTTTTTTCTAACAGTGGTGAGGAGGGAACCATGGATCACGAATGCTGCAACTCAGTGATGTTGAATATTTATATCGAAAGTAGTGGAATGCCTCCTTCCGTCTCCGATCAGTCATTGCTCCCGTCCTTCTGCAAACAACAAAATGCAGGAATGTTGGGGATAAGGGTGGGAGGGATTATTGCACTACAGTGAGTTAAGATCTTGGATGTAGACGGAGGCGAATTGGGAGGATGGACTGTAGGGAGAAATGGAGTCTGGAGACTGGGGATAGGGAAATCTGTTAGGAAGGTGCCTAGCCTTGGGTGAAGGAGGACTATTGGTGTGGGATGAGGGGTAATACATGGCTTGTTTTGGGTCATTGCGCTTCGCTGGGAGAGGGAAGGGGACTAGGTCTTGAGAGTAGGTCAGTGTGTGGGTGTGCATGGAGTTCCTTACGAGGCCGAGCTACCACACTAATGGAAGCATGTCCTCTATCTTCTTTCCGCCTCTGGAGTCTTTGTACTTTCTGAGTTGATCCTGCTCCTCTTTTGTTATGTGATGCTCCAGGTACATTTGTGGATATTTCCCTGTCTGCCATAATCGTGTTTTTTTCTTTGGTATGATTATATCTCATGCGATTTCGTTGGTGATTGTCAGTTTGACTGGACGTATTTTTCCCCTCGAGTACTTTCCCAGTCTTTGAAAATTTGTTATTTCGGTCATTTTGACCCTCCGCCTTTTAGTTTGATAATAGTTTGTATCTCGTGTTCCTCTGCCTTTTATATTTCAGCCTCCTGAAGCCCAGCAACCTCTCTCTTTTTATCGTTTCTCCTTCCACTTTCCCTCCAGAGTTCTGTGTCTGTTTTAGGCACTTCCTCTGCTCTCCCCTTGAATATCTCTTGCACCTCCCAATTGCCTGCGAGTTTTTCCTCAAAGGTCTTGTTTGCTCCCTCTTCATTTCCTTCTGCTCTCTCACCTGCTATTACTATTCCTGCTCCCATGTCATTACCCTCTCTCATTTACCTCCTCCAGTTCCCTTCTCAGATACTCTTCCAGGCGTTTCACCTTTACCTCAGCAACTATAGCCCTTCTCACCTGCTCCTTGTCTATTGCAGATATATTCCCTGCCTTCTCATTCTTTTTGTGTCATTAATTTGCTTTTAGTCGACTCAAGCCCTGATTCTTGCCCCACACCTTTTTCTTCTAATTAGCTTTTGAGTTCCTAGTTGATTACAGTAATTCCCTAGGATTACAGTTTTTTGTGGTCAAATCTCCAGTCTGTGCCTTTCTGTATATAAATAGTTTTGTACAGAGCAACTCAGCAGTATGTGTGTGTATGTGTGTGTGTGTGTGTGTGTGTGTGTGTGTGTGTGTGTGTGTGTGTGTGTGTGTGTGTGTGTGTGTGTGTGTGTGTGTGTATGTGTGTGTGTACTCACCAAGTTGTACTCACCTAGTTGAGGTTGCAGGGGTCGAGTCCGAGCTCCTGGCCCCGCCTCTTCACTGGTCGCCACTAAGTCACTCTCCCTGAAACTTGAACTTTATCATACCTATGCTTAAAGCGATGTATAGATCCTGCCTCCACTACATCGCTTCCCAAACTATTCCACTTCCTGACTACTCTGTGGCTGAAGAAATACTTCCTAACATCCCTGTGATTCATCTGCGTCTTCAACTTTCAACTGTGTCCCCTTGTTGCTGTGTCCCATCTCTGGAACATCCTGTCTTTGTCCACCTTGTCAATTCCTCTCATTGTTTTGTAAGTCGTTATCATGTCCCCCCTATCTCTCCTGTCCTCCAGTGTCGTCAGGTTGATTTCCCTTAACCTCTCCTCGTAGGACATACCTCTTAGCTCTGGGAGAGTCTTGTTGTAAACCTTTGCACTTTCTCTAGTTTCTTTACGTGCTTGGCTAGGTGTGGGTGCCAAACTGGTGCCGCATACTCCAATATGGGCGTAACATACACGGTGTACAGGGTCCTGAATGATTCCTTATTAAGATGTCGGATTGCTGTTCTGAGGTTTGCTAGGCGACCATATTCTGCAGCAGTTATTTGGTTGATGTGCTCTTCAGGAGATGTGCCTGGTGTTATACTCACCCCTAGATCTTTTTCCTTAAGTGAGGTTTGTAGTCTCTGGCCCCCTTAGACTGTACTCCGTCTGCGGTCTTTTTTGCCCTTCCCCAATCTTCATGACTT
The DNA here is from genome assembly GCF_038502225.1 of Cherax quadricarinatus. Taxonomy (NCBI): domain Eukaryota; kingdom Metazoa; phylum Arthropoda; class Malacostraca; order Decapoda; family Parastacidae; genus Cherax; species Cherax quadricarinatus. The sequence goes on from NC_091297.1 coordinate 23,689,388, forward strand.
TGCTTTTGATGGGATTGAAGTCCAGGAGCCAATTGCTGGACCAGGTCTGCAGCCTGTCCAGATCCCTTTGTAGTTCTGCCTGGTCTTCGATCGAATGAATTCTTCTCATCAACTTCACGTCATCTGCAAACAGGGACACCTCAGAGTCTATTCTTTCCGTCATGTCGTTCACAAATACCAGAAACAGCACTGGTCCTAGGACTGACCCCTGTGGGACCCCGCTGGTCACAGGCGCCCACTCTGACACCTTGCCACGTACCATGACTCGCTGCTGTCTTCCTGACAAGTATTCCCTAATTCATTGTAGTGCCCTCCGTGTTATTCCTGCTCGGCCCTCCAGTTTTTGCACCAATCTCTTGTGTGGAACTGTGTCAAACGCCTTCTTGCAGTCCAAGAATATGCAATCCACCCACCCCTCTCTCTCTTGTCTTACTGCTGTCACCATGTCATAGAACTCAAGTAGGTTTGTGACACAGGATTTCCCGTCCCTGAAACCATGTTGGCTGCTGTTGATGAGATCATTCCTTTCTAGGTGTTCCACCACTCTTCTCCTGATAATCTTCTCCATGATTTTGCATAATATACATGTCAGTGACACTGGTCTGTAGTTTAGTGCTTCATGTCTGTCTCCTTTTTTAAAGATTGGGACTACATTTGCTGTCTTCCACGCCTCAGACAATCTCCCTGTTTCGATAGATGTATTGAATATTGTTGTTAGGGGTACACATAGCGCCTGTGCTCCTTCTCTCAGAACCCATGGGGAGATGTTATCTGGCCCCATTGCCTTTGAGGTATCTAGCTCACTCAGAAGCCTCTTCACTTCTTCCTCGGTTGTGTGCACTGTGTCCAGCACTTGGTGGTGTGCCCCACCTCTCTGTCTTTCTGGAACCCCTTCTGTCTCCCCTGTGAACACTTCTTTGAATCTCTTGTTGAGTTCCTCACATACTTCACGGTCATTTCTTGTTGTCTCTCCTCCTTCCTTCCTTAGCCTGATTATCTGGTCCTTGACTGTTGTTTTCCTCCTGATGTGGCTGTATAACAGTTTCGGGTCAGATCTGGCTTTCGCTGCTATGTCTTTTTCCATATTGTCTTTGGGCCTCCCTTCTTATCTGTGCATATTCGTTTCTGGCTTAATGACTGCTCTCCTTATTCTCCTGGGTCCTTTGCCTTCTATATTTCTTCCATTCCCTAGCACACTTGGTTTTTGCCTCCCTGCACCTTTGGGTGAACCATGGGCTCATCCTGGCTTTTCCATTAATCCTGTTTTCCTTGGGTACAAACCTCTCCTCAGCCTCCTTGCATATTGTTGCTAAAAATTCCATAATCTCATTAAGTGGCTTCCCTGCCAGTTCTCTGTCCCACTGAACCCCGTTCATGAAGTTCCTCATTCCCGTGTAGTCTCCTTTCTTGTAGTTTGGCTTCATTCGTCCGGGCCTTCCTGCTTCTCCCTCCACTTGTAGCTCTACTGTGTATTCGAAGCTTAAAACCACATGATCGCTGGCCCAAAGGAGTCTTTCATATGTGATGTCCTCGATATCTGCACTACTCTAGGTGAATACCAAGTCCAGCCTTGATGGTTCATCCTCTCCTCTCTCTCTTGTAGTTTCCCTTACGTGTTGGTACATGAGGTTTTCCAGTACCACCTCCATCATATTAGCCCTCCATGTATCTTGGCCCCCATGCAGCTCCAAGTTCTCCCAATCGATCTCCTTGTGGTTAAAGTCACCCATGATCAGGAGCTTTGCCCTGCATGCATGAGCTCTTCTGGCCACTGCAGCCAGTGTGTCAACCATCGCTCTATTGCTCTCGTTGTACTCTTGCCTTGGCCTCCTCCTGTTCTGTGGTGGGTTATACATCACTGCTATTACCACCTTGGGACCTCCAGAGTGAAGCATTCCCGCTATGTAATCACTTTCTTCTCTGCTGTCTCCTCTCTCCAGCTCATCAAAATTCCATCAGTTTTTGATCAGCAATGCCACTCCTCCACCTCCCCTGTTCCCTCTACTTTCCTCAGGATCTGGTATCCCGTTGGAAACATGGCATCTGTTATCATCCCTGTAAGCTTGGTTTCTGTGAGAGCTATGATGTCCGGTGATGCCTCTTTGACTCTTTCGTGCCACTCCTCCCACTTATTTGTTATTCCATCAGCGTTTGTGTACCATACCTTCAGTTTCCTTTCCAACACTGTGGTTTGGGGGGCCTGTGAGGGTGGGAGACCTGGTAGCATACTGTGGGATTCTATAGCTCGGTGTTGGGTGGAAGCTGTGGGTATGGGTTGTAGTGTGTGTTGGGATGGTGTGATAGGTTGTGGGGTTCTGAGAATAGTTGTGTGTGTGCTTGCCCTTGCTGCTCTGTTCTGCTCTGACTGACCTCTGTTGGTTCCATCCTTGTCTCTTTTCCTAGCTCCTTTCGTTTTTTTGTCCTCTCCCTCAGCTGCTGTCGTTCTGTTTGTGTTCTGTCTCTGTCTAGGAACACCCTCTTGTACTCGTCAGAGTATTTCAACCGTAGTTTCTCTTGGAGGATACTGTTCCGCACTGTTTCCATCCTGAGAATCAGCTTGATCGGTCAGTTTCTCCCCTTCGAGTACCCCTCTATTCTCTGAAAATTTACAATCTCGTCCATCTCTTCACCTATTTCCGTGATGATTTTCTCAATCTCCTTTCTTTCTTCCTGCTACCTTTCAGTGTGTGTCCTTTTCTCTCTCTCCTGAAGCCCATGGATAAACACTGATTTTGCCCTTTCCTCCTCCCATTGCCTCACCCTCTGTGACTCTGGATCCTGCCTGTATGTGGTCAGTTTCTCCCTTGATTTTTTCCAGTGGCTCTTGATAGCATGATTGTTCCTCAGCATTCGACCTGTCACCCTCTCCATCTGCACCCAGCTGTTCTTCCCTTTCACTCCTTGGCCCTTCTTCGCAGGCTGATATGACCTTAGCATAATTCATATCTCCTTCCTTCCTGTTCGGCCTCTCAGCTTCATATGCTGTGTCTTCTCTGGTCACTGCTTCTGTAACTCGCTTCAGCCTATTTATCTCAACTTCTAGGACCCTTATCCTAGCTACTGCAGTTTCGACTTGTGCCTCCCAATTCTTTGTCTCCTTCGCCAACCTCTTTTCCAATTTCACAGAGAGCTCTTTCTCCATTTTTTTCAGAAAACTCTCCTAATTTTCTCTCCCACTCTTGTTCCATCCTTTTCCACTGCTCCTCCATCCACTCCTCCCTACCAGAACCATTCTCATCTGATCCCTGGTTCCTGCAAGTCCCCACCATTTTTTTATGAGAGAGAGAGAGAAGGGAAGGGTAGAAGGAGAGAGAAAGGTGGAGAGTGAGAAGGGAAA
>NC_091297.1:23695224-23712724 GCF_038502225.1 Cherax quadricarinatus
TACTATGTCGCTAGTCAATCTGCGTCGTCTTTATTGGTTTGACTCTGAACAAATAATTGCTTACGCCCCTGCTAGCCATCTAATTGTTTAGTTTCCATTAGTAGCATATCGGTTTGGCTCTCTGTGTTGTTAATAGCCTGTCTGTGTCTGATTTGTAATCATAATCCCCACTTCCACTGTTTTTTTTTTTTATTTTCGTGATGTCTAGTTCATGCAATTTTTATTCTTAGGTTTTGTGTCTTTTGTTCTTGCACCCAATCATCATTTTCTTTATTTTTGTGTCCGTTACAAATCAGTGAATCGGCTTATTTTAGCGAACAATTTATTTTTTACAATCAAGAAAGATATAATCTACGTCTCCCCTCATTGTCGTTTTAGTTTTGAGATTTTTATCAGTTTTATGCAGGATGTTGATTCAAAATCAATTGCTCTTGAAGTTGTGTAATTGTTTCCAAGATATATTTAGTTATCTAAAGGTGTTAGGCTGTTTCTTCTTTATTAACATCTCCAACACTCTCCAGTGAATGACAATTATAACGAGAGGTAATTAACAGCTACGTGTCCGTCACCTTCTTTGAAATATTAGGATGAGATTTATTTATGTGTTTTTCTATTTGTTTTCCGTTACGAGTATATAACAGGAGAGCTCTTCTCGTAGGTCCAGTTTCCAGTGTTAATCTACAAAAATTTCCTTGTCCGTAAAATGTATTCCCTTCCCATGCATTCCATTTCCTTGTTTTACCACACTATTTGGGGAAAAAATCTCAGTATTCCGTCGGCATCACGTTTTTTCGGTTTACAACTGTGTTCTGTTACAGGTACTATTGATGGCGCTAAGTGGTATAAACCTTGGTAATAAATACCGACAAGTTGGTTTAGAAAGACACGTAAGCAAACACTATAACATATTTATTTTATTCCTCAGGTCACGTGCGTCACATCTCACTCTCCGCCTATATATATAATGTCTTTCTACCTCTGTATGTTAGAAGTGATCAAGGTCCCAGGACCGAAACGTTTTCTAATAAATATGTTATAGTGTTTGCTTACGTGTATTTCTAAACCATGGTGCTAAGTACCCAGACTTTATCCATTTTTTTTTTTGTAATATGACTGATTGGTAACTACAGAGTAGTTTCAGGGATCACGTGGTGACTTTGCAATGCGTAGTTAAATATGTATGAACGATTGGCTGAATTTTTTTTTGTTGTGTTAAGTGTGTGGTTATAAAGGAATGTGTATCTGACACACACACATACAGTGATGTAGTGGAGGCAGGATCCACACATAGCTTTGAGAAGAGGTATGATAAAGCTCATTGGAGCGGGAAGAGTGACCGAGTAGCGGCCAGTGAAGAGCCGGGGCCAGCAGCTGTGACTCGACCACTGCAACCACAACTAGGTGAGTATAACTAGGTGAGTACACACACACAGCCACTAGTTCGTTCCCTTTCTCATTTCCAACCATGTGCTTTTACATGGTGACTGTTGCCTGCGACCCTCTCCCTTTCCCCAACACCGCTCCCTGTAGCAATCATACAAACTGCCTACTCGCTATGTCACTCTCATGCATCCTGCCTGCCTTTTATATCACTCATGCACCCTTCCTGCCTTTTATATCACTCATACACTCTGCCTGCCTTTTAAATCACTCATACACCCTGCCTGCCTTTTATATCACTCATACACCCTGCCGTGTCCTGCTTGCAGTATCGTTCATGGAGCTTCCTGCAATATCTGCTGGTCAGAACAGAAGGTAGAAAGAGGCGGATATTGTGTAGTTAACCGAGAACTCGAGGAACTGAATGTGCTACTGAGAAAAAAAATGAGGATCTTTCTGCTTTTGTTTTCAAGTGATATTCTTGCTGCTTTTGTTTTCAAGTGATATTCTTACTGCTTTTGTTTTCAAGTGATATTCTTGCTGCTTTTGTTTTCAAGACATATTCTTACTGCTTTTGTTTTCAAGTCATATTCTTGCTGCTTTTGTTTTTAAGTGATATTCGTGCTGCTTTTGTTTTCAAGACATATTCTTACTGCTTTTGTTTTCAAGTCATATTCTTGCTGCTTTTGTTTTCAAGACATATTCTTACTGCTTTTGTTTTCAAGTCATATTCTTGCTGCTTTTGTTTTCTAGTGATATTCTTGCTGCTTTTGTTTTCAAGTCATATTCTTGCTGCTTTTGTTTGCAAGTCATATTCTTGCTGCTTTTGTTTTCAAGTCATATTCTTGCTGCTTTTGTTTTCAAGTCATATTCTTGCTGCTTTTGTTTTCAAGTCATATTCTTACTGCTTTTGTTTTCAAGTCATATTCTTGCTGCTTTTGTTTTCAAGTCATATTCTTGCTGCTTTTGTTTTCAAGTCATATTCTTGCTGCTATGGTGTACAAGTGAGATATACGGGATATAAGGTTGTTGTACTTAGACTCCTGGCAGCGATAAGCACAAAATTTAATTTCTTTTCCTAAATGGTTGATGCTGCATGTGTTAGATACTTCATTAAACTAGGATTTTAGCTGTTAACAGGCATTCCTTTAATTTGAGTGAACTATGCACTCACATTATTGAGAATCTGCAAGAATTACGCTCATTATAAAGTAGGGAAATGGCGGTTTAAATAGAATCCTTCCTCAGAATTATCCTAATAAGGAGCAGATCTGTTTGTATTTATTTTTAAGCAATACCGAGAAGGTTCTGAAAGGTCTTGTGCTAACCAATCAGGTTTGAGATTAATTAATAATTGTCTTTTTTAGATGTTTTAATTATTAGGGGGAACTAGGAATTTAAATCAAAATATTCAGAAAACCAATAAATAACTACTCTTTTGTATACTATTCGTCTTCTCATCGTGACGGTTAAATGCTTTGTATTCTACTCCATGATTTTGAGAACTCTGCACATTTGCTGTCTCGAGTTCTAAGATGAGGAAATATTGAAAGTTTATGAAGCAAAATATTATTTAAAATATTAAGAAAAAGTTAATTGACGAATCTTTTAAAATTGCAAGAAGTACATTTTGAAAACAAAGAAAGGACGAAACATTTCAACAAAGAATATGTTGTTTCTACCTTCATTTGAAAACTTTCTACTTAAATAGTTTAAAATCAAATATATGTTTAAAATTCTTAATACACTAAAAAAAAAAAAAACATTTTATTGAGACTTACCCAGAAAATGATAGTTGTATCTACAAGATTCCCCTTAAGAAAATCAATAAAGTTTATTATGGTCAAACTGAAAAGTGTTGAACTAAGATTACAATAACATAAATTTAGCATTACAACTGGACAAGAATCCAGTGGTCTGTTTACTCATGAGAGAGATTTTGTTGGATTTTGAAAAGGCCTAAAATTATATATTAAAGAAGTCCATGGTTCAGTATGAGGTCATATTTCAGCTTTTCAGTCTTCCTATTATTTTTACTATTCCTTGATAATGTGATAAAGGGCTTAATTTTCGCATTATTTTTGTCCTGTGGATATTTTGCATTTTGTGATATGAATGATAAATTACCACATTGAAAATAGGAAATAAAACCTGAGTAATTTCACGTGCTTATACACATCTTCAGGGGAATAGGAAGATGAGGCAAGAGAAGAAACTTATATATGTCAAACCCTGAGATGACACCTCACTCGGAAGTGACACCTCACACGGAGGTGACAACACCTCACACGGAGGTAACAATACCTCACACGGAGGTGACAACACCTCACTCAGAGGAGAAAACACCTCAATCAGAGGTGACAACACCTCACTCAGAGGTGACAACACCTCACTCAGAGGTGACAATACCTCACTCAGAGGAGACAACACCTCACTCAGAGGTGACAACACCTCACTCAGAGGTAACAACACCTCACACGGAGGAGACAACACCTCACTCAGAGGTGACAACACCTCACTCAGAGGTGACAACACCTCACTCAGAGGTGACAACACCTCACTCAGAGGTAACAACACCTCACACGGAGGAGACAACACCTCACTCAGTGGTGACAACACCTCACTCAGAGGTGGCAACACCTCACTCAGAGGTGACAACAATTCACTCAGAGGTGACAACACCTCACTCAGAGGAGACAACACCTCACTCAGAGGTGACAACACCTCACTCAGAGGTAACAACACCTCACTCAGAGGAGACAACACCTCACTCAGAGGTGACAACACCTCACTCAGAGGTGACAACACCTCACTCAGAGGTGACAACACCTCACTCAGAGGTGACAACACCTCACTCAGAGGTGACAACACCTCACTCAGAGGTGACAACACCTCACACAGAGGTGACAACACCTCACTCAGAGGTGACAACACCTCACTCAGAGGTGACAACACCTCACTCAGAGGTGACAACATCTCACTCAGAGGTGACAACAACTCTCTCAGAGGTGACAACACCTCACTCAGAGGTGACAACACCTCACTCAGAGGTGACAACACCTCACTCAGAGGTGACAACACCTCACTCAGAGGTGACAACACCTCACTCAGAGGTGACAACACCTCACTCAGAGGTGACAACACCTCACTCAGAGGTGACAACACCTCACTCAGAGGTGACAACACCTCACTCAGAGGTGACAACACCTCACTCAGAGGTGACAACACCTCACTCAGAGGTTACAACACCTCACTCAGAGGAGACAACACCTCACTCAGAGGTGACAACACCTCACTCAGAGGTGACAACACCTCACTCAGAGGTGACAACACCTCACACAGAGGTGACAACACCTCACTCAGAGGTGACAACACCTCACTCAGAGGTGACAACACCTCACTCAGAGGTGACAACACCTCACTCAGAGGTGACAACACCTCACTCAGAGGTGACAACACCTCACTCAGAGGTGACAACACCTCACTCAGAGGTGACAACACCTCACTCAGAGGTGACAGCACCTCACACAGAGGTGACAACACCTCACTCAGAGGTGACAACACCTCACTCAGAGGTGACAACACCTCACTCAGAGGTGACAACACCTCACTCAGAGGTGACAACACCTCACTCAGAGGTGACAACACCTCACTCAGAGGTGACAACACCTCACTCAGAGGTGACAACACCTCACTCAGAGGTGACAACACCTCACTCAGAGGTGACAACACCTCACTCAGAGGTGACAACACCTCACTCAGAGGTGACAACACCTCACTCAGAGGTGGCAACACCTCACTCAGAGGAGACAACACCTCACTCAGAGGTGACAACAATTCACTCAGAGGTGACAACACCTCACTCAGAGGAGACAACACCTCACTCAGAGGTGACAACACCTCACTCAGAGGTAACAACACCTCACTCAGAGGTGACAACACCTCACTCAGAGGTGACAACACCTCACTCAGAGGTGACAACACCTCACTCAGAGGTGACAACACCTCACTCAGAGGTGACAACACCTCACTCAGAGGTGACAACACCTCACTCAAAGGAGACAGCACCTCACACAGAGGTGACAACACCTCACTCAGAGGTGACAACACCTCACTCAGAGGTGGCAACACCTCACTCAGAGGAGACAACACCTCACTCAGAGGTGACAACAATTCACTCAGAGGTGACAACACCTCACTCAGAGGAGACAACACCTCACTCAGAGGTGACAACACCTCACTCAGAGGTGACAACACCTCACTCAGAGGTGACAACACCTCACTCAGAGGTGACAACACCTCACTCAGAGGTGACAACACCTCACTCAGAGGTGACAACACCTCACTCAGAGGTGACACCTCACTCAGAGGTGACAACACCTCACTCAGAGGTGACAACACCTCACTCAGAGGTGACAACACCTCACTCAGAGGTGACAACACCTCACTCAGAGGTGACAACACCTCACTCAGAGGTGACAACACCTCACTCAGAGGAGACAACATCACGCTCAGAGGTGACAACACCTCACTCAAAGGTGACAACACCTCACTCAGAGGTGACAACACCTCACTCAGAGGTGACAACACCTCACTCAGAGGTGACAACACCTCACTCAGAGGTGACAACACCTCACTCAGAGGTGACAACACCTCACTCAGATGTGACAACACCTCACTCAGAGGTGACAACACCTCACTCAGAGGTGACAACACCTCACTCAGAGGTGACAACACCTCACTCAGAGGTGACAACACCTCACTCAGAGGAGACAACACCTCACTCAGAGGTGACAACACCTCACTCAGAGGTGACAACACCTCACTCAGAGGAGACAACACCTCACTCAGAGGTGACAACACCTCACTCAGAGGAGACAACACCTCACTCAGAGGTGACAACACCTCACTCAGAGGTTACAACACCTCACTCAGAGGTGACAACACCTCACTCAGAGGTGACAACACCTCACTCAGAGGAGACAACACCTCACTCAGACAACACCTCACTCAGAGGTGACAACACCTCACTCAGAGGTGACAACACCTCACTCAGAGGTGACAACACCTCACTCAGAGGTGACAACACCTCACTCAGAGGTGACAACACCTCACTCAGAGGTGACAACACCTCACTCAGAGGTGACAACACCTCACTCAGAGGTGACAACACCTCACTCAGAGGTGACAACACCTCACTCAGAGGTGACAACACCTCACTCAGAGGTGACAACACCTCACTCAGAGGTGACAACACCTCACTCAGAGGTGACAACACCTCACTCAGAGGTGACAACACCTCACTCAGAGGTGACAACACCTCACTCAGAGGTGACAACACCTCACTCAGAGGTGACAACACCTCACTCAGAGGTGACAACACCTCACTCAGAGGTGCAACACCTCACTCAGAGGTGACAACACCTCACTCAGAGGTGACAACACCTCACTCAGAGGTGACAACACCTCACTCAGAGGTGACAACACCTCACTCAGAGGTGACAACACCTCACTCAGAGGTGACAACACCTCACTCAGAGGTGACAACACCTCACTCAGAGGTGACAACACCTCACTCAGAGGTGACAACACCTCACTCAGAGGTGACAACACCTCACTCAGAGGAGACAACACCTCACTCAGAGGAGACAACACCTCACTCAGAGGAGACAACACCTCACTCAGAGGAGACAACACCTCACTCAGAGGAGACAACACCTCACTCAGAGGTAACAACACTTCACTCAGAGGTGACAACACTTCACTCAGAGGTGACAACACCTCACTCAGAGGTGACAACACTTCACTCAGAGGTGACAACACCTCACTCAGAGGTGACAACACTTCACTCAGAGGAGACAACACCTCACTCAGAGGAGACAACACCTCACTCAGAGGTGACAACACTTCACTCAGAGGAGACAACACCTCACTCAGAGGAGACAACACCTCACTCAGAGGAGACAACACCTCACTCAGAGGTAACAACACTTCACTCAGAGGTGACAACACTTCACTCAGAGGTGACAACACTTCACTCAGAGGTGACAACACTTCACTCAGAGGTGACAACACCTCACACAGAGGTGACAACACTTCACTCAGAGGTGACAACACCTCACTCAGAGGTGACAACACCTCACTCAGAGGTAACAACACTTCACTCAGAGGTGACAACACTTCACTCAGAGGTGACAACACTTCACTCAGAGGTGACAACACTTCACTCAGAGGTGACAACACTTCACTCAGAGGAGACAACACCTCACTCAGAGGTAACAACACTTCACTCAGAGGTGACAACACTTCACTCAGAGGTGACAACACTTCACTCAGAGGAGACAACACCTCACTCAGAGGAGACAACACCTCACTCAGAGGTAACAACACTTCACTCAGAGGTGACAACACTTCACTCAGAGGTGACAACACCTCACTCAGAGGTGACAACACTTCACTCAGAGGTGACAACACCTCACACAGAGGTGACAACACTTCACTCAGAGGTGACAACACCTCACTCAGAGGAGACAACACCTCACTCAGAGGAGACAACACCTCACTCAGAGGTGACAACACTTCACTCAGAGGTGACAACACCTCACTCAGAGGTGACAACACCTCACTCAGAGGAGACAACACCTCACTCAGAGGTAACAACACTTCACTCAGAGGTGACAACACCTCACTCAGAGGTTACAACACCTCACTCAGAGGTGACAACACCTCACTCAGAGGTGACAACACCTCACTCAGAGGTGACAACACCTCACACGGAGGTGACAACACCTCACTCAGAGGTGACAACACATCACTCAGAGGTGACAACACCTCACTCAGAGGTGACAACACCTCACACGGAGGTGACAACACCTCACTCAGAGATGAAAACACCTCACTCAGAGGTGACAACACCTCACTCAGAGATGAAAACACCTCACTCAGAGGTTACAACACCTCACTCAGAGGTGACAACACCTCACTCAGAGGTGACAACACCTCACACGGAGGTGACAACACCTCACTCAGAGGTGACAACACCTCACTCAGAGGTGACAACACCTCACTCAGAGGAGACAACACCTCACTCAGAGGTGACAACACCTCACTCAGAGGTGACAACACCTCACTCAGAGGTGACAACACCTCACTCAGAGGTTACAACACCTCACTCAGAGGTGACAACACCTCACTCAGAGGTTACAACACCTCACTCAGAGGTAACAACACCTCACTCAGAGATGAAAACACCTCACTCAGAGGTGACAACACCTCACTCAGAGGTGACAACACCTCACTCAGAGGTGACAACACCTCACTCAGAGGAGACAACACCTCACTCAGAGGTGCAACACCTCACTCAGAGGTGCAACACCTCACTCAGAGGTGACAACACCTCACTCAGAGGTGACAACACCTCACTCAGAGGTGACAACACCTCACTCAGAGGTGACAACACCTCACTCAGAGGTGACAACACTTCACTCAGAGGTGACAACACTTCACTCAGAGGAGACAACACTTCACTCAGAGGTGACAACACCTCACTCAGAGGTGACAACACCTCACTCAGAGGTAACAACACCTCACTCAGAGGAGACAACACCTCACTCAGAAGTAACAACACCTCACTCAGAGGTAACAACACCTCACTCAGAGGTGACAACACCTCACTCAGAGGAGACAACACCTCACTCAGAGGTAACAACACCTCACTCAGAGGTGACAACACCTCACTCAGAGGAGACAACACCTCACTCAGAGGTAACAACACCTCACTCAGAGGTGACAACACCTCACTCAGAGGAGACAACACCTCACTCAGAGGTGACAACACCTCACTCAGAGGTGACAACACTTCACTCAGAGGTGACAACACTTCACTCAGAGGAGACAACACTTCACTCAGAGGTAACAACACCTCACTCAGAGGTGACAACACCTCACTCAGAGGTGACAACACCTCACTCAGAGGAGACAACACCTCACTCAGAAGTAACAACACCTCACTCAGAGGTAACAACACCTCACTCAGAGGTGACAACACCTCATTCAGAGGTAACAACACCTCACTCAGAGGTAAAAACACCTCACTCAGAGGTAAAAACACCTCACTCAGAGGTGACAACACTTCACTCAGAGGTAACAACACCTCACTCAGAGGAGACAACACCTCACTCAGAAGTAACAACACCTCACTCAGAGATGAAAACACCTCACTCAGAGGTTACAACACCTCACTCAGAGGTGACAACACCTCACTCAGAGGTGACAACACCTCACACAGAGGTGACAACACCTCACTCAGAGGTGACAACACCTCACTCAGAGGTGACAACACCTCACTCAGAGGTGACAACACCTCACTCAGAGGTGACAACACCTCACTCAGAGGTAACAACACCTCACTCAGAGGTGACAACACCTCACTCAGAGGTAACAACACCTCACTCAGAGGTAACAACACCTCACTCAGAGGTAACAACACCTCACTCAGAGGTGACAACACCTCACTCAGAGGTGACAACACCTCACTCAGAGGGGACAACACTTCACTCAGAGGAGACAACACCTCACTCAGAGGTAACAACACCTCACTCAGAGGTAACAACACCTCACTCAGAGGTGACAACACCTCACTCAGAGGTGACAACACCTCACTCAGAGGTGACAACACTTCACTCAGAGGTAACAACACCTCACTCAGAGGTAACAACACCTCACTCAGAGGTAACAACACCTCACTCAGAGGAGACAACACCTCACTCAGAGGTAACAACACTTCACTCAGAGGAGACAACACCTCACTCAGAGGAGACAACACCTCACTCAGAGGAGACAACACCTCACTCAGAGGGGACAACACTTCACTCAGAGGAGACAACACCTCACTCAGAGGAGACAACACCTCACTCAGAGGAGACAACACCTCATTCAGAGGTGACAACACCTCACTCAGAGGAGACAACACCTCATTCAGAGGTAACAACACTTCACTCAGAAGAGACAACACCTCACTCAGAGGTGACAACACATCACTCAGAGGTGACAACACCTCACTCAGAGGAGACAACACTTCACTCAGAGGTGACAACACTTCACTCAGAGGAGACAACACCTCACTCAGAGGTAACAACACCTCACTCAGAGGAGACAACACCTCATTCAGAGGTGACAACACCTCACTCAGAGGAGACAACACTTCACTCAGAGGAGACAACACCTCACTCAGAGGTGACAACACTTCACTCACAGGAGACAACACTTCACTCAGAGGTGACAACACCTCACTCAGAGGTGACAACACCTCACTCAGAGGTGACAACACCTCACTCAGAGGTGACAACACTTCACTCAGAGGAGACAACACCTCACTCAGAGGTGACAACACTTCACTCAGAGGAGACAACACTTCACTCAGAGGAGACAACACCTCACTCAGAGGAGACAACACTTCACTCAGAGGTGACAACACCTCACTGAGAGGAGACAACACTTCACTCAGAGGAGACAACACTTCACTCAGAGGAGACAACACTTCACTCAGAGGTGACAACACTTCACTCAGAGGTGACAACACCTCACTCAGAGGAGACAACACTTCACTCAGAGGAGACAACACCTCACTCAGAGGAGACAACACTTCACTCAGAGGAGACAACACCTCACTCAGAGGAGACAACACTTCACTCAGAGGTGACAACACTTCACTCAGAGGTGACAACACCTCACTCAGAGGTAACAACACCTCACTCATAGGTAACAACACCTCACTCAGAGGTAACAACACCTCACTCAGAGGTGACAACACTTCACTCAGAGGTGACAACACCTCACTCAGAGACGAAAACACCTCACTCAGAGGTGACAACACCTCACTCAGAGGTGACAACACTTCACTCAGAGGAGACAACACCTCACTCAGAGGTGACAACACTTCACTCAGAGGAGACAACACCTCACTCAGAGGTGACAACACTTCACTCAGAGGAGACAACACTTCACTCAGAGGAGACAACACCTCACTCAGAGACGAAAACACCTCACACTGAGGTGACAACACCTCACACGGAGGTGACAACACCTCACTCAGAGGTGACAACACCTCACTCAGAGGTGACAACACTTCACTCAGAGGTAACAACACCTCACTCAGAGGTGACAACACTTCACTCTGAGGTAACAACACCTCACTCAGACGTAACAACACCTCACTCAGAGGTAAAAACACCTCACTCAGAGGTGACAACACTTCACTCAGAGGTAACAACACCTCACTCAGAGGTAACAACACCTCACTCAGAGGTGACAACACCTCACTCAGAGGTAACAACACCTCACTCAGAGGTAACAACACCTCACTCAGAGGTAACAACACCTCACTCAGAGGTAACAACACCTCACTCAGAGGTGACAACACTTCACTCAGAGGTGACAACACCTCACTCAGAGGTAACAACACCTCACTCAGAGGTGACAACACCTCACTCAGAGGAGACAACACCTCACTCAGAGGAGACAACACCTCACTCAGAGGAGACAACACCTCACTCAGAGGTGACAACACTTCACTCAGAGGAGACAACACCTCACTCAGAGGAGACAACACCTCACTCAGAGGTGACAACACTTCACTCAGAGGTAACAACACCTCAGTCAGAGGTAACAACACCTCACTCAGAGGTGACAACACCTCACTCAGAGGAGACAACACCTCACTCAGAGGTAACAACACCTCACTCAGAGGAGACAACACCTCACTCAGAGGGGACAACACTTCACTCAGAGGAGACAACACCTCACTCAGAGGAGACAACACTTCACTCAGAAGAGACAACACTTCACTCAGAGGAGACAACACCTCACTCAGAGGAGACAACACTTCACTCAGAAGAGACAACACTTCACTCAGAGGTGACAACACTTCACTCAGATTAGACAACACCTCACTCAGAGGTAACAACACCTCACTCAGAGGAGACAACACCTCACTCAGAGGTGACAACACCTCACTCAGAGGAGACAACACTTCACTCAGAGGAGACAACACCTCACTCAGAGGTGACAACACTTCACTCAGAGGAGACAACACTTAACACAGAGGTGACAACACCTCACTAAGAGGTGACAACACCTCACTCAGAGGTGACAACACCTCACTCAGAGGTGACAACACTTCACTCAGAGGAGACAACACCTCACTCAGAGGAGACAACACTTCACTCAGAGGAGACAACACCTCACTCAGAGGAGACAACACTTCACTCAGAGGAGACAACACCTCACTCAGAGGAGACAACACTTCACTCAGAGGAGACAACACCTCACTCAGAGGAGACAACACTTCACTCAGAGGTGACAACACCTCACTCAGAGGAGACAACACTTCACTCAGAGGTGACAACACCTCACTCAGAGGAGACAACACTTCACTCAGAGGTGACAACACCTCACTCAGAGGAGACAACACTTCACTCAGAGGAGACAACACTTCACTCAGAGGAGACAACACTTCACTCAGAGGAGACAACACCTCACTCAGAGTAGACAACACTTCACTCAGAGGAGACAACACCTCACTCAGAGGAGACAACACTTCACTCAGAGGAGACAACACCTCACTCAGAGGAGACACACCTCACTCAGAGGAGACAACACTTCACTCAGAGGAGACAACACTTCACTCAGAGGAGACAACACCTCACTCAGAGGTGACAACACTTCACTCAGAGGAGACAACACTTCACTCAGAGGAGACAACACCTCACTCAGAGGTGACAACACTTCACTCAGAGGAGACTACACTTCACTCAGAGGAGACAACACCTCACTCAGAGGAGACAACACTTCACTCAGAGGAGACAACACCTCACTCAGAGGAGACAACACTTCATTCAGAGGAGACAACACCTCACTCAGAGGAGACAACACTTCACTCAGAGGAGACAACACCTCACTCAGAGGAGACAACACTTCACTCAGAGGAGACAACACTTCACTCAGAGGAGACAACACTTCACTCAGAGGAGACAACACCTCATTCAGAGGAGACAACACCTCACTCAGAGGAGACAACACTTCACTCAGAGGAGACAACACTTCACTCAGAGGAGACAACACCTCAGACAGAGGTGACAACACTTCACTCAGAGGAGACAACACTTCACTCAGAGGAGACAACACCTCACTCAGAGGAGACAACACTTCACTCAGAGGTGACAACACCTCACTTAGAGGAGACAACACTTCACTCAGAGGTAACAACACTTCACTCAGAGGTAACAACACCTCACTCAGAGGTAACAACACTTCACTCAGAGGTGACAACACCTCACTTAGAGGAGACAACACTTCACTCAGAGGTAACAACACTTCACTCAGAGGTAACAACACCTCACTCAGAGGAGACAACACTTCACTCAGAGGAGACAACACTTCACTCAGAGGAGACAACACCTCACTCAGAGGTGACAACACTTCACTCAGAGGAGACAACACTTCACTCAGAGGTAACAACACTTCACTCAGAGGTAACAACACCTCACTCAGAGGAGACAACACCTCACTCAGAGGAGACAACACTTCACTCAGAGGTGACAACACTTCACTCAGAGGAGACAACACCTCACTCAGAGGTGAGAACACTTCACTTAGAGGAGACAACACCTCACTCAGAGGTGACAACACTTCACTCAGAGGAGACAACACTTCACTCAGAGGAGACAACACCTCACTCAGAGGAGACAACACTTCACTCAGAGGAGACAACACCTCACTCAGAGGAGACAACACCTCACTCAGAGGAGACAACACCTCACTCAGAGGTGACAACACTTCACTCAGAGGAGACAACACTTCACTCAGAGGAGACAACACCTCACTCAGAGGAGACAACACTTCACTCAGAGGAGACAACACCTCACTCAGAGGAGACAACACCTCACTCAGAGGTGACAACACTTCACTCAGAGGAGACAACACCTCACTCAGAGGTGACAACACTTCACTCAGAGGAGACAACACTTCACTCAGAGGTGACAACACCTCACTCAGAGGTAACAACACCTGACTCAGAGGTGACAACACTTCACTCAGAGGTGACAACACCTCACTCAGAGGTAACAACACCTCACTCAGAGGTGACAACACTTCACTCAGAGGAGGCAACACTTCACTCAGAGGAGACAACACCTCACTCAGAGGTGACAACACTTCACTCAGAGGTGACAACACTTCACTCAGAGGAGACAACACTTCACTCAGAGGTGACAACACCTCACTCAGAGGTAACAACACTTCACTCAGAGGTAACAACACTTCACTCAGAGGTAACAACACCTCACTCAGAGGTAACAACACCTCACTCAGAGGTAACAACACCTCACTCAGAGGTAACAACACCTCACTCAGAGGTAACAACACCTCACTCAGAGGTAACAACACCTCACTCAGAGGTGACAACACCTCACACAGGACCGGCACAAAACATTTACCCAACATCAAGTTAAATTGTTCGCCTGACAAAGAACACATTCTGTATTTTAGTGAAAAATATTTTAACCTTCAACATTATGGGCAATATTCTGGCAAATCTCTTGAGACCAAAATTAAACAACATAAATATGCATTATGTAGTGGACGAGAATCCAGTATTTTGATCATTTATGCAAGGGTTACGGGCCATTGTGTAAATTGGACTAATGCCAAAGAATTAGTTCCCTGTAATTCTACACTTCATCGAAATATTGCGGAATTATCTTTTATCAAGCATGAAGAACAACATATTTCATGTTTGTGTTCCTGAATGTATAAATTTGACATTTTGTGTAATCCAAAATATTCTCTATAATACTAAAGGTAAAAAATATTTTTTTACAAAAATACAAAATGTGTTCCTTGTCAGGCGAACAAATGTATGCGTGAGTTAGGTTTGTGCCTGTGTGTGTGTGTGTGTGTGTGTGTGTGTGTGTGTGTGTGTGTGTGTGTGTGTGTGTGTGTGTGTGTGTGTGTGTGTGTGTGTGTGTGTGTGTGTGTGTGTACTCACCTATTTGTACTCACCTATTTGTGGTTGCAGGGGTCGAGTCCTAGCTCCTGGCCCCGCCTCTTCACCGGTTGCTACTGGGCCCTCTCTCTCCCCGCTCCATGAGCTTTATCAAACCTCGTCTTAAAACTGTGTATGGTTCCTGCCTCCACTACGTCATTTTCTAGGCTATTCCACTGCCTTACAACTCTATGACTGAAGAAATACTTCCTAATATCTCTCTGACTCATTTGTGTCTTCAACTTCCAATTGTGGCCTCTTGTTTCTGTGTCCCCTCCCTGGAACATCCTGTCCTTGTCCACCTTGTCTATTCCACGCAGTATTTTATATGTCGTGTGTGTGTGTGTGTGTGTGTGTGTGTGTGTGTGTGTGTGTGTGTTTGTTTGACCTGTTATCGAGGTGTTACATCACGGCTTAACATATAAAATGTGCTTCTCTTCCCTCCTCTTTCTATTCCTCTGAACAGATGTGTGTAAACACGTGAAGGTGCTCAGGATATATTTCCTATATTCACTGTGGTATTTTTTTCATATTTGCAGTCACGCGTTTTATTGTTATTTTTCCATATATATATATATATATATATATATATATATATATATATATATATATATATATATATATATATATATATATATATATATATATATATATATGCAAGGAATTCGCAAGAGCAGGTGAAATATACACAAACACTGATCTCTGGCTGAAGGAGACTCGAACCTACGAACCTTGGAACAAGATACGCAGTGCTTTACCAATCTACCCACACTGGACCAATACCTTGGAGTCCAGCTTGTGCTAGACTTTGATCCAAGGCAGCCAGCCAAAGCTTACAGCTTTTCATCTCATCCCCTGCATGCATCAGCCTTACTAGAGATTTTTAACAATGCAAGAAGGTCATCAATGTCCCTCTGTATAAGGTATTGGTTGAGGTCACCAACAATTATGATATGTTGACACTTGTGTTGTAGCAGAAGGGAGTCAATATTTTCCATTAGGAAGTTGATGGGGTCTGCACGTTGCCGCTGAGGTCTGTACACTGCACATGCTAGTGCAGAGGCACTAGTGTTTATACAGAGCATGAAGAACATCATTTCAAGATGAGTAGGGGTGGCAACATCAATGTGCTGGGTATGAACACTTTTAGAGAAGCACACAGTAACACCTCCTTGCCCTTGCCTGTCTCTTCTCATCCATGAGGTATAGCCAGCAATTCTTGTAAAATTTTCTGGACTCCTGTCATCCAAAAATGTTTCAACAACAGCTATCATGGCGGGACGTCGAGTGTTCACAAAACTATGTGTGAGCTCTCCAACATTAGTAATGAAACCTCTAATGTTGGTCGACAGGATGCTGATAGACTGGCTCCTCTTGTTGTGGTCAGCTTGAGGTGGTGGGTGTGTAGGGCATGTAAGGTGCCTGCCCTTGAGAGAGGTAGGGTACTGAGGCAGCTGCAGGGATGTAGGTCTGTGGTCTTGTATAAGGCACAATACCACCTGCTGGGCTGCGATAGGAATAGCTGATTGGGTGACGTGTGAGTGTGTCCACCAATTCAGAGATCCTGCTGGTTTGTTCTGAGAACAGGTCTCTAAACAGGTGGTCCTGTCTGTCAAGTTCCTTTTTCTTCCGACACTGGTCCTCCTGACGTCCTTTCTTGTAGCAGTAATTGCACCTGGTATCTCGCAGGCAGTTGTTGGCAGTGTGCCCCTTCCGGTGACAGCGAGAGTACAGCCTAGGTGCCTGGGAGGGTGGACTATGATTTGTTGCACCTCCTGTGTTTTGCAGATTTGTCCTCAGGTTCTGCCGCTAGAACTGTGTTAGTGGAGGGTGAGACGGCTGTAGATGTCTTCCTCCTCCACGTCCTCTTCCACGTCCTCTGCCCTGTCCTCTACCAGTTCTGACAGATGTGTCCCTGTTGTCCGTACTTTGGCGCAGTAGGTGATCAGGTGAAGTGATAGTTCCCTGATTATTAACTGCACCAATCTCTGGTGGAGAAACTCCTCACTCAGAACTTACTGATGAAGTACTGCTGCCAGATTCTGGACTAGTGTTGGCAGATGTGCTGACAGGTGTAGG
>NC_091297.1:23715224-23790224 GCF_038502225.1 Cherax quadricarinatus
GATCAACTGCCTTTATCTCGTTGACATCATTATGCTGTACGAATGTGTTCCATACTCGAGTCATCCTGGGTACATAGGATCTCAGATGGAGTGAAGTTCTGGAGAAGGGTACAGCCAGAGTGAAGTTGCTGCTTTCTGCCCGTATTGTGGCATAAAAGCTTGTTTCACGTTGTCCTCGAAGTGGATCCAAGTGTGGTACTTTGACAATATTGGCCTTATACATAACAGTAAGGCCACCCACATCCCTCCTATGTTGAAGGCTCTGTTGAAATGACAGATCTATCCAGGATGGGTCCAGGCGAGAGATGAGACGTCTTGCTCTGTTTTCTACTCTGTCAAGCAGTCGCAGATGAGAGGGGGGCAGGCAAACCAAGAAAGTGGAGCATAATCAAGGTGTGAGCGTACTTGTGCCTCGTACAGAATCTTGCAACCCCTACTGTCAAGTAGATGAGAGATACGGCGAAGTGCTGTAAGCTTCCTGGCTGCCTTATTTGCAAGATTTACAACATGGTTCTTCATGGTTAGTTTGGAGTCAAATTTCACCCCAAGGATATCAACTTCTCCTCCAGGTGCCAACACCCTCCCATTCATCCTTACTACTGCACCAGCATTACCATCATGGTGCCTAGAGACGATCATCATTTGCGTTTTCTCAGGTGCAAATGTTACTTGCCATCTATTTCCCCAAGCTGATATAGCTCTCAGCTGGTGATTGATGTAGCTTAGAGCAGCTGGCATTTCTTCTCTTGGATAAGTGAATGTCAGTGTGCAGTCGTTTGCATATGCATGTGATTTTGGAATGAGATGAAGAAGGTCGTTGAAGTAGACATTCCATAACAATGGCCCCAGCACGCTTCCTTGTGGAACACTTGCCCCAATAGGATGTTTTGCTGCTTCCGTTCCATTGAGAACTACATTTAGAGATCTACCATGAAGGTAATCACTGAGGAGACATAGCGTAGAGCCTGCAATTCCCAGTGCTTGAAGTTTTGCTAAGAGGCCCTGGTGCCACACCCGGTCGAATGCGCCAGCAATGTCCAGTGCTACCACACAGCTGACTTTGGATTCATCCAGTGACTGGTGCCACTTAGTGGAGAGGTTTCACAACAGTTCAGCAGCAGAGTAACCTTTCCTGAAGTCATATTGACGATCACAAAGTAGTGAGTGGTATTCAAAAAACTCTGTCATTTGTCTTGAGATTATTGCCTCAAGGATCTTACCAGTGATTGACAGGAGTGACACTGGTCTGTAGTAGCTGATTTCTGCTCTGCTTATCTTTTGTGAACAGGGACTACATTTGCCTCTTTCCATAGAGAGGGCCATTTACACTGTACTAGGCAGTGCTGAAAGATGCGAGTTAGAGGTGCTGCTAGCTGGTCTGCACATCTTCTCAGCAATCTTGGGCTCAACTTGTCTGGGCCCACAGCCTTTTCATGGTCAAGCGATTTAAGAAGGAAATGCACCTCCTCCTGCCTTATTGTCACCACTGACAGTTTTGACACAGTTCTTGCAGCTAGCCAAGGAGGGTCCCTTGCTGGATCAGGAACTTGCATTTTGGTAGCAAAGTGTTCAGCAAAGAGGTCCGCCTTCTCTTGAATACTAGTAGAGGTGGTCCCATCCTGTCGATTTAGAGGTGGAATAAGTTCATCAGGCAGATAACCTTGTCTGTCCTTGACCAGGGACCACCAGGTTTTGGAGCCTACCCTACCTGATGCTATATATATATAATATATATATATATATATATATATATATATATATATATATATATATATATATATATATATATATATATATATATATATATATATATATATATATATATATATATATATATATATATATATATATATATATATATATATATATATATATATATATATATATATATATATATATATATATATATATATATATATATATATATGTCGTGCCGAATAGGTAAAAATTGCTAAAATAGCAACGCTCTTCATGCCGAATAAGGCAAGGGAAAATTTGTATATACAATAATTTCGTAAAAACCATTCTTAATTTAACAAAATAATATAATTCATCGTGTTTATTATTAAATAATTGTAAACATTTTTAAAATTTATTTAGTGGATTAGACTAAATTAAATTGAGCTTGTTATAATAAGATTAGGTAAGTATTCTAAGATTCTCTTAGTACAAAATAATTCATTTTTACATTAACATAAATGAAAAATATATTTTTTAAAGTATAAGAGAAAATTTTAGAAAGGACTTAATTTTAAATGATTTCTTGCTAGGTAAGACACATATGCAACAGTTAGGTATCTTTATTTCGAAACGTTTCGCCTACACAGTAGGCTTCTTCAGTCGAGTACAGAAAAGTTGATAGAAGCAGAAGAGACTTGCTTCTATCAACTTTTCTGTACTCGACTGAAGATGCCTACTGTGTAGGCGAAACGTTTCGAAATAAAGATACCTAACTGTTGCATATGTGTCTTACCTAACAACCTGTCGGTATTTTAACAAATTTATTGTTCAATTCTTGCTAATTGACCAGTTTTACCTATTTATCACGACAGGAAGGTGTGGTAGTTCAGATAAAATATTTCATAAAGTGTTTGCATCATACACCAAAATCGACAAAAAATAAAAATGTATCCCAGTTGAGGGTACACGCAAAGTAAATGTATATATCTGCATAAAGTGCATGACTGAGCTGCTGGAACATTTCGTTTGATGTAGGAGCAGTCAAGGGAGGGAGTGTTGTGTAGTGACGCTGGTCGGTGACACATTGTAGTACCATGGGTTGGTGACACATTGTAGTACCATGGGTTGGTGACACATAGCAGTACCATGGGTTGGTGACACATTGTAGTACCATGGGTTGGTGACACATAGCAGTACCATGGGTTGGTGACACATAGCAGTACCATGGGTTGGTGACACATAGCAGTACCATGAGTTGGTGACACATAGCAGCATGGGTTGGTGACACATAGCAGTACCATGGGTTGACACATAGCAGTACATGGGTTGGCGACACATAGCAGTACCATGGGTTGGTGACACATAGCAGTACCATGGGTTGGTGACACATAACAGTACCACTGGTTGGTGACACATTGTAGTACCATGGGTTGGTGACACATTGTAGTACCATGGGTTGGTGACACATAGCAGTGCCATGGGTTGGTGACACATAGCAGTACCATGGGTTGGTGACACATAGCAGTACCATGGGTTGGTGACACATAGCAGTACCATGGGTTGGTGACACATAGCAGTACCATGGGTTGGCGACACATAGCAGTACCATGGGTTGGTGACACATAGCAGTACCATGGGTTGGCGACACATAGCAGTACCATGGGTTGGCGACACATAGCAGTACCATGGGTTGGTGACACATAGCAGTACCATGGGTTGGTGACACATAACAGTACCACTGGTTGGTGACACATTGTAGTACCATGGGTTGGTGACACATTGTAGTACCATGGGTTGGTGACACATAGCAGTGCCATGGGTTGGTGACACATAGCAGTACCATGGGTTGGTGACACATAGCAGTACCATGGGTTGGTGACACATAGCAGTACCATGGGTTGGTGACACGAGCAGCACCACAGGTTGATGACACATAACAGTACCACGGGTTGGTGACACAACAGTACCATGGGTTGGTTACACATAACAGTACCAAGGGTTAGTGACACATAACAATACCACGGGTTGGTGACACATAGCAGTACCACGGGTTGGTGACACAACAGCCCCACTGGTTGGTGACACAACAGTACCACGGGTTGGTGACACATAACAATACCACGGGTTAGTGACACATAGCAGTACCAAGGGTTGGTGACACAGCAGTACCATGGGTTGGTGACACATAGCAGTACCACGGGTTGGTGACACAACAATACCACAAGTTGGTGACACAACTGTACCATGGGTTGGTGACACATAGTACCAATGGTCGATGACACACAGCAGCACCACGGGTTGGTGACACAGCAGTAGATCGGATTGGTGAGAGAGAGAGAGAGAGAGAGAGAGAGGTGGGGGAACGAAGGGGTCAGAGGGAGGGGGAAGGGGTTAAAAGGTGGGAAAGGGGGGGGGAGGTACGTGTACAGAGGCTACATAGAGGAGAACCTGTAATTAGAACTCCTAGAACTCTTTTATGTTGACTGAGAGGGCTTTGAGCTATACATTTACAGGATTTTTTTTTTATTTTTTTTATTGAGAGCATATCTTGTACAGACATAATACATATATATAGTATAACACTGTTGAGAACAATAATAGGTGGCTTGATAGGTGGCTTGAGTGATGTATAGTGTGCTTGATGGTCTTTCTTTTTTGTTTTGTCTGTGACGGGTTTCTTCTCCTGTGTACAACAACGTGTGTGTGTGTGTGTGTGTGTGTGTGTGTGTGTGTGTGTGTGTGTGTGTGTGATAATTTATGTATGTATTTATTGTTCTCATTTACAGGATTAGAGAATGTCGTAAAAGTATGTAAAGTTGTTCAGAAACGATGCCGTATGTAAATGGAAACAGCATCGAGGTGTTAAAGCACCAGAGGAGCAACTCACTGTGAAATCTAGTTTGGTCAAGAGAGATTGGAAAGGTTTGGAAACATTTAAATATCAGGGGGAAGCTTTGAGTTCAAATATAGATTTGGGTCTTTGGAGATGTGAAAGCGCTTATAAAAGCAAGTAAATTTTTCAAACGCTATGAGACTGAGTGTAAATTTTTTAAAGGATATTATATGAAGCATGACGGCGACAGGTTTATGTTATAAAGATTATCTTCAATAAACTGGATGTGTAAATAATGACATCGAAAGTTCAGTGAAATTGTGAAGAAGTCGAGTAGAGCACATTGGAAAGGCACTGATGATGTATAAGATACTTGACATACGAGATACTATTATAATGTAAATGAATATACATTCATGTACACTTTTTGACATGCATGAAAATAACAAAAGTTATGCATGGGTCTTTTCTGAAAGAAACTCTCTGGTCACATCGAGAAATCTCTAGTCCATATTTTTTGAATTAGTTAAAGGATAATTCTATGAAAATCTGATCTCCCTCTGTCATTTCATCTGGACTCACACATATACAACAATTTTGCTGATATTTCCTTCGTTCTCTCCCGAGTACATCTGAAATAGTATTTTCTAATCGTTTCAAGGTTCCCCCTCTCACATTCACTGCACATTCTCTTTCATAGATATCTCGTACGCTGAGGGAAATAAAAGTGTTGCTTCAAAACATGACGTTGGGAGCTCAGGTGAGGGTAACACATATAAATCTCACCTTATATTGTGGTTCCAAATGTAAGACATTTATTCTCATTGAGACAAAATTAATATTTTTCTTGCCAAAATGTGGCAGAAAGTATTGTGACATTTTAAGTGTTTTAAGCCTTATAAAAGCTGGTGATGATCTGTTACTTTACTTCCTCGCTTTACTCTTTTCTCTTTGCTTGTCAATATAATTTTTAATATGCTGAATATTTTAGAAAACTAGATATTGTTATTCGGGTCGGTGTTTTGTAGCGTAGAGACATCGACACCATGCCTAACCCTTCTAGGGTAGGGTAGGTGCCTGAGCCCGAGCTTTTAGCTCATAAGACTGTCATTCCCATTAGCCCCCTTGGGGCGGGGATGGCAGACCAGAGAGGCCTAGCTTGTGGCTAGGCCTGGGGACAGTTGGTCCCAAAGATGAGGAGGTACTTGTGCCTCCTCCCATGGGAGACTTAGGTCTCAGACACTCCCTAAAGAGGGAGCCAAGGCCGGGCCACCACTTGGACAAGGCCCGGGCCGGGAGAATACCGGCTAATCTTTAACAACATGTAGCGTAGAACGATCGACACCATACCTAACCCTTCTAGGGTAGGGTATGTGCCTGAGCCCGAGCCTTTAGCTCATAAGACTGTCGTTCCCATTTGCCCCCTTGGGGTGGGGATGGCAGACCAGAGAGGCCTAGCTTGTGGCTAGGCCTGGGGACAGTTGGTCCCAAAGATGAGGAGGTACTTGTGCCTCCTCCCATGGGAGACTTAGGTCTCAGACACTCCCTAAAGAGGGAGCCAAGGCCGGGCCACCACTTGGAAAAGGCCCGGGCCGGGAGAATACCGGCTAATCTTTAATAATAATAATAAGTAGCGTAGAATGTGGTAGGTGAATGTAGTTATTGACTTCGTACTAACATTGACATTGGCACAGGAAAACCATTACAGGTTTTGCATAACACAGGCTGGTTTGCCATAGATTTGGAGGCGTGTTTCAGAACATGTCTAACTCTTCCCTACACAGAGAAGAAGTATACGCACTAGGCTTAGTAAATGTTAGATTCAGTACCTAACTGACATTACAGACATGAAATTCATACAGAATAACAGACAACTGAGATTGAATGGCAAACATTTAACGTGGTAGTGAAAACTCTTGAACTACTGTGCAATGTACACTTCACTTTTATTTACATACAAAAAATAATTTACCTTAAGGTTATCGATTACTTTTGACGAAAGTATTTTTGTTAAAAACCAGTTTCACCTGAGTGTAATAGATCCCTGATACATAATTATCAAGCATACCGCAATGATTACTGACTAGGGAAACATTGGTTGATTACGCTGTTTAAAACAGTTCGAGCAGCAAGACCATTGCGCCGAACAGTTAATTAACATGTAACAAGATTTCAATAGGCCTATATCTCTTTCTTCCGTTTACCACAGCCTACTGGTACAAGGAAGAAAGCTCCTAGTTATACCATTATACCTTTACTCACATATGAACAATACTTTTTTTTTTTTTTTTTTTAAACTCAGGTACAAAATAGATATGGGTGCATAAAATAATATGTCAACGAGATACCAGGCACTAACTAGATTATTATTATATAATAAATAATAAATTCAAAACACAGGAAAATATAAACACTATACAAATAAACAATGTGACAAAAACAAGCACACAGAATTACAGACATACACAAGCAATCACGTATTATACAACGTGATACTTCATCTGGCATATAACTAGGCGTGGCTTCCGCCTGCCAACACAACGTATCCAAGACTTAATCTAAGAACTCAGGTGCCTTAAAGAGCACAACAATTCGTTAATTTGGGCGACTACCACGGGGTTATTATCATGGACTAAGGATAGACATTACAGTTCAAAGGTGAAACAGGATGACAGTACAATTCACAACAACGAAAATATCTAATATAACAAAACGAAACTACACTGTGATATTTGACATCTCAATAAACACAAATGCCAGCAGCTATAAGTGAACTTATACACTGACGAGATGCACACATTGAAAAATACTGCCTCCACATATAGTTCAAGCTCCATCACAGCTTACAGAAAAACGAAAACTTGCATAGATACATATACTATTGAAAAGCACACGGACACGGCATAAAGTATAAACGGAAATAAGAAAACGTTCAACTGTGCTAGGAAGCACACCATATACAAAATGTACACCAATGACTTGTAATTGAGGCATAAATGAAGAGAAACATTCCTAAAAGTTGTATATACAAAGCACGTAAGATATATCATCACCGTTACATAGGAGACGCACATAAACTCGGAGAACACAAAACATTCACGCACTTGACAAACACAATTAGACACAGCTGACCAGCCCGTTAGATTACCCACTGAACACTCACAACTATCTCAAATCTCGTAACTCCAAGGCTTTATATTCAGGCGGGAAGTCTCTCTCCCATCTCCCCTCATATACCAACCTATTTCGACATTTTGTCCTATAAATCGTCCCCGCTAAAACCCTAATTCTACTGTTACCATCAACGTGCCTCATAGCCCATGACACGAAAATATAATCGGCCACAACGTACGACACCGCACGTTGTACACGCAAGTCAACCCCACCTACATCAAAGCTCAACGCCCGGAGTACCGACAAACCTCCCCCCCCTACCAAACGCAAAACCCTACTGAACCACTCTCGTACCATACCTAAAGTCTCACAGAAATACACAACGTGAAAAGCAAATTCCTCCATCCCGCACGCCGGACAACCCCAGTCTTCCTCCAAACGCCTGTTATACAACACCACCCCAGACGGCAAGATTCCATGTAAAAATTTAAAAACCACTTCCCGTACTTGAGCAGGCAGACGCAACTGTTGAACTCGCCTCCATATATTACCCCACGCATACATGGGATACATTCCTTCAACTCGCACCACGAATACCTCCCTACCCGCCCTTTCTAAAGTACATAATTTTACATAGCGCACGTCCCTCATGTTCAATGATACCCGAAGCATCGCGTCGCACCAAATTAAATTCCTCCCTCTCCACCACCTGCGCAGGTCGTGATACAATTCACTTAACCCACCATGCATCCCACCCAGTCGGAGAAAACGACGCTTCACGTAACATGCCATGATACGAGCCTCTAGAGGAATGAGACCCAACCCTCCCTGATGCATTGGTGTCTCCACCACCGCTCTTGTGAGCCAATCGCATCCTGAACCCCACAAAAATCGATAAACTCTATGCAAAAGACGTTTGACGTCCCCCCTGCAACAGAGGATACAGCGCAGCAACGTGCCATACTTTGCTATAAAGCAGGACATTAATTAATGACCACCGCCCTCTGATGCAGGGTTAAATGTTGCTGCCGTAGACTATTTAAGCGCCCAAGACACTATGTACAACCCTCCCCGAATTGCACGCCCTCATCTGATCGACCTCCCGCATATAATGAATACCACATATAGTGATACGATCAACCACAGTCCACCCCTCTGCATCCACTCCATCCCCCATCCACTTCCCCAACTCCATAATCTTCGATTTTTCTCTATTAGCACACATCCCCATAGCCGTGCCAAATATGTCAACAAGTCTCCCAACAAAAACCAATTGCTCCTGTGAACGTAATAACACAGTAGTATCATCTACATAACCCACAAGGGTCGGTCGACCACTACTCGGACCCCACGATGTCTCTACTCCCCGCCCACAAACAGCCCAGTAAAAAGGGTCCTGCATACATGCAAAAAGCATTTGAGACATGGGGCATCCCTGACGAATGCCCCTGCTCAAGTGTACAAAAACGCCTAACTTGCCATTAATTTGTACTTTAAAACCCGCTCCACAGAACCTCTCTTTCCACACTATCAAAAGCGGCTCGCCAGTCTAAAGCCAAAACACCACCCCCACCCCTCACCCCGCATTCCTCAACAAACTCCCTGATATTCCCATGACCATCATACATTGACCTACCTGGCACGCCAAACTGACTCTTATGGATTACCTTATCAAACACTTTCTTAATTCTATTCATCAATATTTTCGCATATAGTTTATAGTCACTACACATCAACGATATGGGACGGTAGTCCTTAATCGCTAACGGCACATCACATTTCCTAAGACCAACACTGCCGTACGCTGAGACAGACCTAACACCCCCCCCCCTCTCCTTCATCGCATTGAGTAAATGAGCCATAAAAGTCCGTATTACCTCCCAATGTTTGATATAAAATTCACAAGGGATGCCATCAATGCCTGGAGCCTTCCCCTTACTCATTCCTTGTAGTGCCTCCCACACCTCTGCCTCAGATATAGGCCCACCCATGAGAAGGCGATCATAATCATTTAACTCGCATCGCACTCCTCTCCCCAAATCCTATATCGCATGCTCACTCACGTCTTTACTTTGCATCTGGATCTTACTCCAAGTATCGACATAAAAACTTATCCCCTCAGTTGTTGTTAAGACCTGTCCCTCACTATACCCGTCAACTTCATCCTGCACCACTAAACTCACAATTTCAGTCGCTTTTCGCCTTTGTGTCTGACTTCGTAAGACACAAGCAGGCGGCTTGTCACCCCACAAAGCCTCCTCCACCCCACTCGAAATGCGCGCCCCATCGAAAACCTTATTTTTCAATACTTGGATTTGTTCTTTAATAGCATCGATCTCATCCACTGGGTAAACCCCAGATGCCTCTCCCTGCGCATAACATTGTCGTAGATGACCCTCCAGGTACCTCTGAAAACCATACTCCAAGCGAGTGGCCTTTCACCGATGCACATAAAAATTCTTAATTCGAGGCTTCACAACCTCATCCCACCATCGTACTAAATCCCACCCCTCCCAGGAGTCTACTCCCATAGACGCCCAGAAGTCCGCGAATAGTTCCCTATCATCCGCACTTTGTAGCATCCGCGTATTCAGTTTCCAGTATCCCTTAAAACGATGCGGGAGACCTCCCCAGTCGAGCTCTACAAAAACTCCCCGGTGGTTGGAGAAAAAGACATTCAATACACGCACATTGATTACGACCACCCGCCGAGACACATACACCCTATCTAAACATGCCGCATAGCCCCTACGCACAAAAGTATGCTCAATCCCCAAGTCACGTCCTCCGTGTACACCTACCAACCCCAACCCAGACAACAAGTCACCCAAAACAAGCGAACAGAAATCCGCCCCCCTCGGTTCAACGTCTTTACAGCGCACCACACAGTTCCAGTCACCACCGACCACTGTAATTTCTGGCAGGGACCTCAAATAATATACCAAGACATCTCTAACAAAAGTATTTTTAATATTAACATCATGTTCAGCCGGCCCATATACCCCTACAAAACCAACCCTTCTACTACCCCAATCCCCCACGACTCGCACCACGCGACCCTCCCCCCCTTCCTCCCAATGTCTCATCACAAACGGGCTGGTCGCTTTTATCAACACAGCCACTCCACCTTTCAGACGTCTGGAGTGAGTCACATAAATGTCATAACCATCCATCTCAAACAAACTTCCTACCTTATGGTTATGTTCTTGCAAAAAACACACATCCACTGCAAAACGATTCAACCACTCACGCACCTGCACACACTTTCTGACAGATTTCAAACCATTAACATTAATAGTTACACACCTAACTGTGTTAAAGGTGGCTTTCCTCTAGGGGCTACCACTCCCTTTTTCTCTTTGCGTCGGCAAGCACCCAAGGTACTTCCTGCACCTTTGGCAATCCCCATGATATTACCTGCTGTCCTGGACTCGCGCGACCTCCCCCCACCCGTGATTTCCGACCACGTCTTCTTCCCTGAACGTTGTCCAGGGGTCAAGACATCATCGGAGTCGGACGGGGTAGCCGCACGCTTCCTAGAAACAGCATCTTCAGACATGTCGGTACTTGGAGTGTTCTCTTTGTGAATTTCTGCCTCAACAGTATGAACTCTCGAACTCTCCAAATCTCTCACTTTAGCTATCTGATCAGCATCATCTGCACGTAATCTTCTCTCATCAGAACACGGCACAGAATCAGACTCATGCGATGCTAATAGGTCACTTAACACAGATACAATGTCGGCCTCCATATCACCTGTCTCTCTTCACTGACGCCTATATAAGCGCCAGTCTCCTTACCTGTGCTTCAGAATCTCTACAACTACGGTGTTGTAAACACCACCTCCAAGGCTGAGGGACTGATTACCTCATCTTTTGTATATAGTTCTTCTGTTTTCTAATTATGTCCAAGAATTTGTATTGATAAAGCCACTGGATGGCGAAACGTTTACAATAAAGATAACCAGATGTTGCACAAGTGTCTTTACTACTACTACTACTACCACCTCTACCCACGCGTCAACTCACCTGACTCCTGCCACTATATATATAAATGTTTTCTTAGTTTTCTCTGTATTAGGACTGAAGAAGCCACTCGTGGCGAAACGTTTCCTTTAATAAATGTCCTGAACTGTACATAAGTATCTTTTTCCACATTCCTTGTATCGATTGAGACACTTATGCAGCATATGGGAATCTTTATTCAGGAAACGTTTCGCCACACAGTGGCTTCATCAGTCCAATACAAAGAGGAAGGCGTAAGGAGAGGAGGAGTATGAGGTAATCAGTCCCTCAGCCTCGACTGATGAATCCACTGTGTGGCGAAACGTTTCCTGAATAAAGATTCCCATATGCTGCATGTCTCAATCTTCAACTTGTCGGTTTTTCAAACCGTTCATCACAACTGTCAGACACCATTCATCACATTCCTTGTATCGTCAGTCCTGCTTGCGTATTGGTGTTCTGAAATACGTGTTTGGAGGTCACTTGATGTTTCGCCCACGTATAATTTGTTGCAGTCATTACAAGGGATTATGTATACCCCTGCAGAGGATGGAAGCTTGTCCTGTCTACCGGAGATGTCCTTGATGGTTGTAGTTGTGGAGGTAGATACTTGGAATGATGTATTGGAAAAGATGTTAGAAACATGTTTGGCAATGGAGTTGGTGGGGAGGACTGTGTATCTCTTCTCGGCAGTGTCTTCTCTGGGTGTGTTGAAGATGTTTAATGCCCGTCATCTGCAGTCTCTGATGAAGTGACAAGGATAGTGGAGTTTTGAAAATACTTGTTCAATTATAGTGCATTCTTCCTCAAGGAACTCATTGCTGCAGATTCTGAGTGCACGCAGGAAGAAGCCTATAATTACACCACTACACCAATCCAGTTCACACTTGAAGAAGTCGACAACACTCTTCCTTTCCTTGATGTTCTTCTCTGCAAAACTGACCATGAACTTCGTTTTAAAGTCTATCGAAAACCAACCAACCAAAACGATCTTCTCCACTTCTGCTCTCACCACGACACCAAAACTAAACGTGGTGTAATTATAGGCTTCTTCCTGCGCGCACTCAGAATCTGCAGCAATGAGTTCCTTGATGAAGAATGCACTATAATTGAACAAGTGTTTTCAAAGCTCCACTATCCTCGTCACTTCATCAGAGACTGCAGACGACTGGCATTAAACATCTTCAACACACCCAGAGAAGACACTTCCGAGAAGAGATACATAGTCCTCCCCACCAACTCCATTGCCAAACATGTTTCTAACATCTTTTCCAATACATCATTCCAAGTATCTACCTCCACAACTACGACCACCAAGGACATCACCAGTAGTAGACAGGACAAGCTTCCATCCTCTGCAGGGGTATACATAATCCCTTGTAATGACTGCAACAAATTATACGTGGGCGAAACATCAAGAGACCTCCAAACACGTATTTCCAGTAAGTAATTTTTATAGTGGGCTAGAAGAAGATAAATTATGTAACATCACAGTCACTAGTGAAATGGTTGTGAAGCAGATAGACAGACTGAAGCAAAATAAGTCTCCGGGTCCTGATGAGGTTTTTTCAAGGGTTCTTAATAAGGAATGCAGAATGGAACTCTCTAAACCATTAACTAATATTTTTAATTTATCTCTTCAAACAGGTGTAGTGTCTGATATGTGGAAGATGGCTAATGTAATTCCTATTTTTAAAACAGGGGACAAGTCGTTACCGTCAAATTACCGCCCAATAAGCCTGACCTCAATTGTAGGCAAATTACTAGAGTCAATTATAGCCGAGATTATAAGAAGCCATCTCGATAAGCATAGCTTGATTAATGATGCTCAGCATGGATTCACAAGAGGCCGGTCTTGTCTAACTAATTTATTAACTTTCTTCAGTAAAGCTTTTGAGGCCATGATAAAGAATTTGATATTATTTACTTAGATTTTAGTAAGGCTTTTGATAGAGTTCCGCACCAAAGACTGTTAAAGAAAGTGGCAGCTCATGGCATTGGGGGAAAAGTGCTCTCATGGATCGAGTCATGGCTCACAGACAGGAAGCAGAGAGTGTCTATAAATGGGGTTAAATCTGAGTGGGGATCTGTAACAAGTGGCGTTCCACAGGGATCAGTCTTGGGCCCGTTGTGTGTGTGTGTCGTGCCGAATTTGTAAAACTGGCCAATTAGCAAGAACTCATTTAAAATTAAGTCCTTTCTAAAATTTTCTCTTTTACGTTGGAAGATATATTTTTTTCAATAATGTTGATGTAAAAATTTATAATTTTGCACCAAAAGGAACTTAGAAAATTTACCTAACCTTATTATAACAAGAATAATTTATTTTAGCATAATCCAACTAAATATATTTTAGATTTGTTTACAATAATTTAATACTAAACAAACGCAGTGGAACATATTTTTTTCGTTAGGTTCAGAATGATTTTGGTGAAATTATTGCATACACAAATTTTCGCTTGTCCTTTATGGCAAGATGAACGTTGCTATTTAAGCCAAGATCGCAAGTTCTGCCTATTCGGCACGACATATATATATATATATATGTCGTGCCGTATTGGCAAAACTTGCGATCTTGCTTTAAATAGCAACGTTCATCTTGCCATATAGGACAAGTGAAAATTTGTGTATGCAATAATTTCGCCAAAATCATTCTGAACCTAACGAGAAAAATATATTTCACTGTGTTTGTTTAGTATTAAATTATTGTAAACAAATCTAAAATATATTTAGTATGATTAGGCTAAAATAAATTGCGTTTGTTATAATAAGGTTAGGTAAGTTTTCAAAGATTCTTTTGGTGCAAAATTAATTTTTTTATATTAACATTAATGAAAAAAATATATCTTTAAACGTATAAGAGAAAATTTCAGAAAGAACTTAATTTTAAATGAGTTCTTGCTAACTGACCAGTTTTACATATTCGGCACGACACACACACACACACACACACACACATATACATATATATATTTTATTATTATTATCACACTGGCCGATTCCCACCAAGGCAGGGTGGCCCGAAAAAGAAAAACTTTCACCATCATTCACTCCATCACTGTCTTGCCAGAAGGGTGCTTTACACTACAGTTTTTAAACTGCAACATTAACACCCCTCCTTAAGAGTGCAGGCACTGTACTTCCCATCTCCAGGACTCAAGTCCGGCCTGCCGGTTTCCCTGAACCCCTTCATAAATGTTACTTTGCTCACACTCCAACAGCACGTCAAGTATTAAAAACCATTTGTCTCCATTCACTCCTATCAAACACGTATGCGCATGCCTGCTGGAAGTCCAAGCCCCTCGCACACAAAACCTCCTTTACCCCCTCCCTCCAACCTTTCCTAGGCCGACCCCTACCCCGCCTTCCTTCCACTACAGACTGATACTATATATATATATATATATATATATATATATATATATATATATATATATATATATATATATATATATATATATATATATATATATATATATATATATATATATATATATATATATATATATATATATATATATAGGTATATCAGTTACAACAAAGTGCAAAAACAGAGATATGCTTGAAAGAATTTGGAAATATAATCAGGCGACATTTTGCCCACTGCTAACTTTCTTAAGACCATCAGGTGGAGATATTTAATCTAATAAATGTCCTAAGTGATGGACAGGTTAGTATTTCACATTCACGGAGTCATATCATCCCCTTTTGGAAATCCTATCGAACGATATGACAATAGTATTTATCCAGACAAAACTAATTCAGATGCTAAACAGTGGCTTGAAGGAAACTAAGAATCGTTACGTGAATTAATAATAAATGGAAGCCTTCAGTTATTCATAAAAAAAATTATTTTACCTTCTTGGAGTTGTTTTGGAGAGAAAGAGAGACACACACACAGAGAGAGAGAGAGAGAGAGAGAGAGAGAGAGAGAGAGAGAGAGAGAGAGAGAGAGAGAGAGAGAGAGAGAGAGAGAGAGAGAGAGAAATACAAGGAATGAATTAGATGGAAGAGAAGATAAGAGCAACAAGGTAGGAGCCAGGCAGGAGAGCCATGTTGGACACCTGGGTCCTGACACTAGTCATGCTGGGCTGAACACTGATGGATAATTAAGTTTCGTGGGTCCCAGTGGACCTCGGCCACAGAGTGACCCATTACATGACAGGGAGCTGGTCCAGGAGTAAGGGTGAAAGTCAGGGAACTGATCTGGGAAAAGGTTAGGGAACAAATCACTGAGCAGAGTCAGAGGACAAGTCAGGAGGCAGACTTATTTTTATTACAACATTGAGAGTGTTGTATCCAAGGAAGAGAAGCTAACTTTGAAAACTTGAGGACACTAATAAACTTAAGTTCCTCAAAGTGGTTAATTCAACCTCTGAAGTCGATATTAACCACTAAGGGTCAATGGGACTATGGAAAGGGTCGATAAATGCATTGATGGGGCTCAAAAGGGGGTCGGTAAAGGTCCGGGGACTTACTTTGCGTTGTGTATCTGTAATCTTCCATCCTTTTTCTAGTCTTTCTCATCTCTCCTGTCCCGGGAAGGATATTCATACATGTAGTATTACTGTTCACTTCCCGTACTGAACGTACTCCCTCAATTCAAACTCTGTTGGAGAGCCAGTACATTCCCAACACCCACAGCAATAGGAGTGGTGCCAAAGATGCTGTGCATTTACTATAAATTCAATATTGTAACACTCATAATAGGAGCTGGTGATATCAAGAAGTGCCGACAGTACTCACAGGAATATTTAAAATATGGATTCATAAATTCGTTTGCCAATGAAACAATGCCTATGTACCTATAGCATGAAAAAACCTTAGAGTAATGATGCCATGAAACCTTCGAATATGAAAAGCCACCTTGAAAAAGCTGACTCTGATAAAAAAAAAAAATAAAAACGTGATCATTCTAAGGTACTGAAAGAAAAGAGAAAAATTTACCAAATTTAAAGATATTTTTCAGAACTCCTGAAAATGTTGATAATAAAGGAGGACTGGAGGCAGCATACATTATCTCCCTCACAACAGCAAAGAACGGAAAATCGCGAACAGTTAATGAGATCATGATTCCAATAGTTAAAGAGATGATTGAAACTGTTATGTGGAAATCCTCACAACCTATCCTAAAATGTTTGTCATTAAATGACAATACAATGCAACGACGAACTGGTGAGAGCTACAACACATCAAGTACATCCTTCCCATTAATGATATCATCATTTTCTTAATTTAAATAATACCTTTTTATGAAATAATTATTATTACTATTATCATTATTC
This sequence comes from Cherax quadricarinatus, assembly GCF_038502225.1. Lineage (NCBI taxonomy): Eukaryota > Metazoa > Arthropoda > Malacostraca > Decapoda > Parastacidae > Cherax > Cherax quadricarinatus. The sequence continues at coordinate 23,732,141 of NC_091297.1, forward strand.
TTAGTACTATTAGTTCAAGTATCATTTATTAAATTATTTTCATATAATAAATGTCTGGGGGTCGATGAACAATCTGAAACTTCATGAAGGGGTCAATGAGCTGAAAAGTTTGGGGCTCCAAGCAAGGTCTATAAATTGACAGTCCGACGCTCTCTACCGTCTCGGCTACCCGGTCTTCTAACACGAAGGCTTCAGAAGTAATACTTACTGTATTATATTCCGTCAGAGGTACTAACTGTAGCCCAACTGAAATTATTCTTCAAGACCACATCGTCTACGAACTAACTTAATTTGTGTAAAATACTGCTTGTGGAGGCTAGTACACCAAACGGGGAGAAGAATGAAATTAGCTCAGACGCACCCACACGGCCATATGTCCTCGGATCACGGTAAAACATCTAGCTCTGCTGGGTGCTTGATTCTTGTTGGATTGGGTGGTCCTATGGGTTTGAGCGTCATGTGAATTTCCCTTACCATGAAGCGGGCCAAAACGATATGGGTTCGAGTCCTTGGCTAGTCAAAGTGTTGTTATTGATTAAATACCACTCGTTCGTGGTTACAATAATATAAATAAATAAATATATATATATATATATATATATATATATATATATATATATAATATATATATATATATATATATATATATATATATATATATATATATATATATATATATATATATATATATATATATATATAAATATATATATATATAGGTAGTAGGTTGGTAAACAGCAACCGCCCAGGGAGGTACTACCGTCCTGCCAAGTGAGTGTACAACGAAAACCTATAATTGTTTTACATGATGGTAGGATTGCTGGTGTCTTTTGTCTGTCTCATAAGCATTCAAGATTTCAGGTATGTCTTGCTACTTCTACTTGCACTTAGGTCACACTACACATACATGTACAAGCATATATATACACACACCTCTGGGTATTCTTCTATTTTTTTTCTGGTTCTTGTTCTTGTTTATTTCCTCTTATCTCCATGGGGAAGTGGAACAGAATTCTTCCTCCGTAAGCCATGCGTATTGTAAGAGGCGACTAAAATGCCGGGAGCAAGGGGCTAGTAACCCCTTCTCGCGTATAAATTACTAAATTTAAAAGAGAAACTTTCGTTTTTCTTTTTGGGCCACCCTGCCTTGGTGGGATATGGCCGGAATGTTGAAATAAATATATATCATATATCAACTTGTCGGTTTTTCAAACCATTCATCACATATATATATATATATATATATATATATATATATATATATATATATATATATATATATATATATATATATATATAAATATACATATATATACATATATATATGTATATACATATATATATATATATATATATATATATATATATATATATATATATATATATATATGTATATATATATATATATATATATATATATATGTATATATACATATATATATATATATATATATATATATATATATATATATATATATATATATATATATATATATATATATATATATATATATATACATATATATATATATATGAATATATATATAAATATATTTATTTATATGGAATAGGTGGTAAGTTACTAAATGCTGTAAAGAGTTTTTATGAGGATAGTGAGGCTCAGGTTAGGATGTGTAGAAGAGAGCGAGACTATTTCCCGGTAAAAGTAGGTCTTAGACAGGGATGTGTAATGTCTCCATGGTTGTTTAATATATTTATAGATGGGGTTGTAAAAGAAGTAAATGCTAGGGTGTCTGGGAGAGGGGTGGGATTAAATTAAGGGGAATTAAATACAAAATGGGAAGTGACACAGTTACTTTTTGCTGATGATACTGTGCTTATGGGAGATTCTAAAGAAAAATTGCAAAGGTTAGTGGACGAATTTGGGAGTGTGTGTAAAGGTAGAAAGTTGAAAGTGAACATAGAAAAGAGTAAGGTGATGAGAGCATTAAATGATTTAGATAAAGAAAAATTGGATATCGAATTGGGGAGGAGTATGGAAGAAGTGAATGTTTTCAGATATTTGGGAGTTGACGTGTCAGCGGATAGATTTATGAAAGATGGGGTTAATCATAGAATTGATGAAGAAAAAAAGGTGAGTGGTGCATTGAGGTATATGTGGAGGCAAAAAATGTTGTCTATGGAGGCAAAGAAGGGAATGTATGAAAGTATAGTAGTACCAACACTCTTATATGGGTGTGAAGCTTGGGTTGTAAATGCTGCAGCGAGGAGGCGGTTGGAGGCAGTGGAGATGTCCTGTCTAAGGGCAATGTGTGGTGTAAATATTATGCAGAAAATTCTGAGTGTGAAAATTAGGAGAAGGTGTGGAGTTAATAAAAGTATTAGTCAGAGGGCTGAAGAGGGGTTGTTTAGGTGGTTTGGTCATTTAGAGAGAATGGATCAAAGTAGAATGACATGGAAAGCGTATAAATCTGTAGGGGAAGGAAGGCGGGGTAGGGGTCGTCCTCGAAAAGGTTGGAGGAAGGGGTAAAGGAGGTGTTGTGGGCGAGGGGTTTGGACTTCAAGCAAGCGTGCGTGAGCGTGTTAGGAGTGAATGGAGACAAATGGTATTTGGGACCTGACGATCTGTTGGAGTGTGAGCAGGGTAATATTTAGTGAAGGGATTCAGGGAAACCGGTTATTTCATATAACCGGACTTGAATCCTGGAAATGGGAAGTACAGTGCCTGCACTCTAAAGGAGGGGTTTGAGATATTGGCAGTTTGGAGGGATATAAGACCATAAGAGCATAAGAATGGAGGAACACTGCAGAAGGCCTACTGGCCCATGCAAGGCAGGTCCTTATCAAAACGACCTCTACCTTAAGCTTCCCAAGAAATAACATCCCGAATATAAACACAAATGCAGTATAATGTGATCCTTTATTGACTACGTTTCGCCCACACAGTGGGCTTTTTCAAGTCACAAACAGAACTACCTGGGTGGAAGGAACGCGAGTATTTATAGTCCGGTTCAGAATGCTGAGGTCAGGTGAAGAATGCTGCATCTGATGATGTACCGAGTGGGGTTATAGAGTCTAAAAACTTGGGTAGCTTGGAAAAGAGACTGGATAAGTTTGTGAGCAGACCTTCTACAGTGTTCTTATGTGGGATAGCGATGAAGAAGTTTCTTGGCAAGTGGTTCAGCTATGTTATAGAAGCCACTATTCTGGTTGAAGTTGTCGGATATAGAAATAAGTGATGATTCCAGGATTCTTCGGTATTGGGTGTTGCCTTCTGTGGCGATAAGTCTTGAGTTTCTGTAGTTTATCAAGTGGTTGTGTGAATTACGGTGTTGTACGCAGGCATTCCTTGTGTCGTCAGACCTGCTTGCGTATTGGTGTTCTGAAATACGTGTTTGGAGGTCCCTTGATGTTTCGCCCACGTATAACTTGTTGCAGTCATTACAAGGGATTATGTATACCCCTGTCTACTACTGGTGATGTCCTTGATGGTCGTGGTTGTGGAGGTAGATACTTGAAATGATGTTTTGGCAAAGATGTTGGAAACATGTTTGGCAATGGAGTTGGTGGGAAGGACTATTTATCTCTTCTCGGCAGTGTCTTCTCTGGGTGTGTTGAAGATGTTTAATGCTCGCCGTCTGCAGTCTCTGATGAAGTGACGAGGATAGTGGAGTTTAGAAAATATTTGTTCAATTATAGTGCATTCTTCCTCAAGGAACTCGTTGCTGCAGATTCTGAGTGCACGCAGGAAGAAGCCTATAATTACACCACGTTTGGTTTTGGTGTCGTGGTGAGAGTAGAAGTGGAGAAGATCGTTTTGGTTGGTGGGTTTTCGATAGACTTTAAAACGAAGTTCGTGGTCAGCTTTGCAGAGCAGAACATCAAGGAAAGGAAGAGTGTTGTCGACTTCTTCAAGTGTGAACTGGATTGAAGGCTCGACCTGGTTGAGCTTGTCTTGGAGAGCTTGAACGTTGAAGCGTTTAGGAGTTATGAGGAGAATGTCGTCAACATAACGGAGCCACCTTTCTCCGCTACAACTCGGACCTACCTTGAAGAGTGTGCAGATGACTTAAACAATGCTACAAAGGAAGCTTTCCTCCAAGCCAGAACACTAGGCACAACACTCCGGGGCAACATGAACAGACGCACCGCCGAAATCATTCGCAGCAGAGTTACCACAGCGAATGTTCAACAGAAGATCAGACTTACTAGGAAACTACAAACACTCTGCGATAATAGTAATTGGAAAAGTTTAGGAAGACCTGAAATTATTCAAAATCTTTCATCTCGTCCACTGTCAACCACAGAAACTGAAGCCCTCAGCTTAGGCCTCAAATTCGCAACAGGAATTACGAAACCAAAACAAGACTTCAATTTCATCGCCAAAAACTACAGACACAATGACTCCGACTTCCAAAAAGGCTATCTCCAAGGCATCATCTCAGCAGCCATCTCAACACGCAGCTCCCCAGTCATACCTCGACGTTACATCAATGCACTCAAAGGTTTAGCAGAAGACACGACCATCAGGGTCACCACCGCTGATAAAGGAGGTGGTGTTGTTATCATGAACACTGACGATTACAGGAACAAAATGCTCAATCTACTTAATGACCCAGATACCTACAAACCTCTCACAACTAACCAAGTGGACAACCTTACTAAAACTTTTCTTCAAAGGACTCGCCGCATTCTGAGGGGCTCAGAACAAGGGAAGAAACTTCTGCACACCATGCCCAGCAACCCCAGACCTGCCAGAATGTACGGCCTGCCAAAGACTCACAAGCCTGGTATCCCACTGAGGCCCATATCCTCGGGAATAGGCAGTGCTCCCCACCAGCTCTCAGGAATTCTCGCCAAACACCTCTCTAAACTCTTGGGCACTATCAGTCCAGCACATCTCAAACACTCAGGTGATCTTCTCAATCGCATTCGCAACATCAACATCAGGAACAAGAAACTTTCCAGCCTTGACGTGACTTCCCTATTCACCAAAGTACCTACTACACAAGCCATCGATCTCTTGCGCAGGAAAATTGACGATTCACTTGATCTTCCCATTCCAGCCAGCGATTTCATCGACCTTGTTGAACTATGTGTTGGCTTTACGTGTTTCTCTTTCGAAAATCACCTCTTTCAGCAGACTTTTGGACTACCCATGGGTTCGCCACTCAGTGCAGTCCTGGCGAACCTATACATGGAACATCTAGAAGCCGAACGTTTCTCCACCATTATTCCATCGTCTGTCACCTGGCTCCGTTATGTTGACGACATTCTCCTCATAACTCCTAAACGCTTCAACGTTCAAGCTCTCCAAGACAAGCTCAACCAGGTCGAGCCTTCAATCCAGTTCACACTTGAAGAAGAAGTCGACAACACTCTTCCTTTCCTTGATGTTCTGCTCTGCAAAGCTGACCACGAACTTCGTTTTAAAGTCTATCGAAAACCCACCAACCAAAACGATCTTCTCCACTTCTACTCTCACCACGACACCAAAACCAAACGTGGTGTAATTATAGGCTTCTTCCTGCGTGCACTCAGAATCTGCAGCAACGAGTTCCTTGAGGAAGAATGCACTATAATTGAACAAATATTTTCTAAACTCCACTATCCTCGTCACTTCATCAGAGACTGCAGACGGCGAGCATTAAACATCTTCAACACACCCAGAGAAGACACTGCCGAGAAGAGATACATAGTCCTTCCCACCAACTCCATTGCCAAACATGTTTCCAACATCTTTGCCAAAACATCATTTCAAGTATCTACCTCCACAACCACGACCATCAAGGACATCACCAGTAGTAGACAGAACAAGCCTCCATCCTCTGCAGGGGTATACATAATCCCTTGTAATGACTGCAACAAGTTATACGTGGGCGAAACATCAAGGGACCTCCAAACACGTATTTCAGAACACCAATACACAAGCAGGTCTGACGACACAAGGAATGCCTGCGTACAACACCGTAATTCACACAACCACTTGATAAACTACAGAAACTCAAGACTTATCGCCACAGAAGGCAACACCCAATACCGAAGAATCCTGGAATCATCACTTATTTCTATATCCGACAACTTCAACCAGAATAGTGGCTTCTATAACATAGCTGAACCACTTGCCAAGAAACTTCTTCATCGCTATCCCACATAAGAACACTGTAGAAGGTCTGCTCACAAACTTATCCAATCTCTTTTCCAAGCTACCCAAGTTTTTAGACTCTATAACCCCACTCGGTACATCATCAGATGCAGCATTCTTCACCTGACCTCAGCATTCTGAACCGGACTATAAATACTCGCGTTCCTTCCAACCCAGGTAGTTCTGTTTGTGACTTGAAAAAGCCCACTGTGTGGGCGAAACGTAGTCAATAAAGGATCACATTATACTGCATTTGTGTTTATATTATATATATATATATATATATATATATATATATATAGTATATATATAGTATATGTATATATATATATATATATATATATATATATATATATATATATATATATATATATATATATATATATATATATATATATATATATATATTATATATATATATATATATATATATATATATATATATATATATATATATATATATATTGGCACCTACAAAGCCCACTAAAGACCCAAAAGTTTATTTAGGCAATACACAAGTGCTGAAAATTTGATGCTGATATAGAGAGGAGACACTTTTAAATGTTCTGCCCTATAAAGCTGTTAAACAATCTTACTTAAAGTATGATTCACTTTGTTGAGAATTTGACGCCAATCAGTGGATTTATCTCATCATACCGGAAGCTTTATCTAAAACTGTTTAATAACACTGTTTCTTACTTGCACTTACACTTTATGCTGTTCAAAATAGGCATCTTCAATTATCGCATGGAATTCAATGTCTTTTTTTTAATAATGTAAAAATATATAAAATTTACACAAAAAAGTCTAAAACTGTGCTGAACTTAATCTTAAATGCATGAGTGTTTTAAATCTGAAGTTGCACAAAATGGGAATTCTTCAGTTTTTGTACAGAAAATATCACAAAAATCATAAAATTTCCAATCAGCCCAATAAGAAGCCAGTTCTTTCCCTATGTACAATATCATATGGAAACCATCGAAGAAAAAATAACACCACCACTGAAACTTGAAGGATACCTAAGTAATTAATGAAAGTGTACTGTGCGTTTACATTTTATAAAGTATTTTTGCCTGTAGTGTGCAAGATATAGAGTGGATGCAATATTTGTTCAACATTTTTTGTGGAGTAATTTAAAGCTTTAATTAAAGTTGACCACTGTTGGAAGGGAAGCAAGAGAGAAAGAGAGAGACACAGACAGACACACAGAGAGAGACAGACAGACCAGTACTGATGGCTGATACTGCTGCTATCTGGGTCAAGTAATAGTGCTCTCTGTTGGCTACTTTGTTTTGTTGCTATACTGGCAGTACTGCTTGGATCAAGTGATGTTGCTTCGTATTTGCTATATTGCCGTGCTGCTGTACTGGCAATACTGTCGGTGTCAACTGATGCTGCTCTGCTGTGTACATTGTGTTACTCTACTGTCTGGGTCAACAGATGCTGCTACTGTACTGGCAATACTGTCTGGGTTATCTATTGCTGTTCTGTTTTGGCTATTTTTTTGTGTTCTTCTGCAGACAGTATTGCCTAGGTCAAACTAGTACTGCTCGATGTTGCCTAATCTCTTCTCTTTCTGCAAGGACAAATGTTTCTCGACGATGGTTATAGTGTCCATCAACTGGCAAAGCTACCCATAAAATCTGTATTGACCAGACAGTTTTGTCTACACTGAAAATGTACCTCTTCAAAGTAATGATATGGAGTTTTATGCGACCCTTTTATATGCTGCAACATTCTGGCTTTCCACAATTAAACGTTTGCACGGACTCTTAAACCCTTAAACTTCCAACGGGTTTTCAGTCAATTGTGCCCTCAGTTCTGGCGATTTTGAAAAAAAAAATATGTATATCTTACCCCCAAAAATAAAATCCTGGTTTTAGAAGTAAAAAAATAAGTAAATACTGATCATTACTTATGGACATATGAAGGTTTGAAGGTGAGGTTGGTGCTAGTTTTATGGAGATATGAAGGTTTGAAGGTGAGGTTGGTGCTAGTTTTATGGAGATATGAAGGTTTGAAGGTGAGGTTGGTGCTAGTTTTATGGAGATATGAAGGTTTAAAGGTGAGGTTGGTGCTAGTTTTATGGAGATATGAAGGTTTGAAGGTGAGGTTGGTGCTAGTTTTATGGAGATATGAAAGTTTAAAGGTGAGGTTGGTGCTAGTTTTATGGAGATATGAAGGTTTGAAGGTGAGGTTGGTGCTAGTTTTATGGAGATATGAAGGTTTGAAAGTGAGGTTGGTGCTAGTTTTATGGAGATATGAAGGTTTGAAGGTGAGGTTGGTGCTAGTTTTATGGAGATATGAAGGTTTGAAGGTGAGGTTGGTGCTAGTTTTATGGAGATATGAAGGTTTGAAGGTGAGGTTGGTGCTAGTTTTATGGAGATATGAAGGTTTGAAGGTGAGGTTGGTGCTAGTTTTATGGCAACATGAAGGAAGTTGCTGTTTTAATATTTTTTTTAACGACAATTCCCTTTTTTTTTAATCTTTTTTATGTATCATATGTTTTACACCTGTATCTATCTATTAGCATAATATTCCCTGTATATTTAGTGTTTAATCACACTAAACAAATGCAAACGCTAAACAAATGCAAAATTATTTTTATTGTCCAATCACAAATATATACACGAAACAAATGTAAGCAAAATGCAGCAAATGTGAACACTAAACAAATGTAAAGAAATGGAAAAAGCGTTTAATGGCTCCTAGAATACCCTACCCCGGCTGATAATGGTAATTTGTCTGTGACGTAAAGCTAACCCTGCTGATCATGGCCATTTTCTCTGTGATGTAAAGTTAACCATGCTGATCATGGTCATTTGTCTGTGACGTATAGCTAACCCTGCTGATCATGGCCATTTTCTCTGTGATGTAAAGTTAACCATGCTGATCATGGTCATTTATCTGTGACGTATAGCTAACCCGGCTGATCGTGGCCATTTTGAAGGAGCAAGAATTAGGCATTAATTTACATCGTCGGCAGTTTCCTTGTTGGTGTAAATTTTCGTCATCAGCAGTTTAAGGGTTAAACGTAGCATTCTATGAGCAGACTTTAAACTGCTAATGTGATGGATGATAATTTCTATTTTAGAAGAATTTTTTCTTAAGATTTTTAAAGTTACAGTCTGATTATCTCTGAGGTTTGATAAAACTCATGGAGCAGAGAGAGGACCCAGCAGCAATCAATAAAGAGGCGGGGCCAGGAGCTATGACTCGACCCCTGCAATCACAAATTGGTGAGTACACACGCACCACCCACCCACACACACACACACACACACACACACACACACACACACACACACACACACACACACACACACACACACACACACACACACACACACACACACACACACATGGGGGCCAAGATACATGGAGGGCTAAGATGATGGAGGTGGTACTGGAAAACTTCATGTGCCAACACGTAAGGGACACTACAAGAGAGAGAGGAGAGGATGAACCAGCAAGGCTGGACTTAGTATTCACCTTGAGTAGTGCAGATATCGAGGACATCACATATGAAAGACTCCTTGGGGCCAGTGACCATGTGGTTTTAAGCTTCGAATACACAGTAGAGCTACAAGTGGAGGGAGAAGCAGGAAGGCCAGGACGAATGAAGCCAAACTACAAGAAAGGGGACTACACAGGAATGAGGAACTACCTGAACGGGGTTCAGTGTGACAGAGAACTGGCTGGGAAGCCAGTTAATGAGATGATGGAATATGTAGCAACAAAATGCAAGGAGGCTGAGGAGAGGTTTGTACCCAAGGGTAACAGGAATAATGAAAAAGCCAGGATGAGCCCATGGTTTACCCAAAGGTGCAGGGAGGCAAAAACCAAGTGTGCTAGGGAATGGAAGAAATATAGAAGGCAAAGGACCCAGGAGAATAAGGAGAACAGTCGTAGAGCCAGAAACGAATATGCACAGATAAGAAGGGAGGCCCAAAGACAATATGAAAATGACATAGCAGCGAAAGCCAAATCTGACCCGAAACTGTTGTACAGCCACATCAGGAGGAAAACAACAGTCAAGGACAGGTAATCAGGCTAAGGAAGGAAGGAGGAGAGACAACAAGAAATGACCGTGAAGTATGTGAAGAACTCAACAAGAGATTCAAAGAAGTGTTCACAGATGAGACAGAAAGGACTCCAGAAAGACGGAGAGGTGGGGCACACCACCAAGTGCTGGAAACAGTGCACACAACCGAGGAAGAAGTGAAGAGGCTTCTGAGTGAGCTAGATACCTCAAAGGCAATGGGGCCAGATAACATCTCCCCATGGGTATTGAGAGAGGGAGCAGAGGCGCTATGTGTACCCCTAACAACAATATTCAATACATCTATCGAAACAGGGAGATTGCCTGAGGCATGGAAGACAGCAAATGTAGTCCCAATCTTTAAAAAAGGAGACAGACATGAAGCATTAAACTACAGACCAGTGTCACTGTCATGTATAGTATGCAAAATCATGGAGAAGATTATCAGGAGAAGAGTGGTGGAACACCTAGAAAGGAACGATCTCATCAAGAGCAGCCAACATGGTTTCAGGGACGGGAAATCCTGTGTCACAAACCTACTGGAGTTCTATGACATGGTGACAGCAGTAAGACAAGAGATAGAGGGGTGGGTGGATTGCATTTTCTTGGACTGCAAGAAGGCGTTTGACACAGTTCCACACAAGAGATTGGTGCAAAAACTGGAGGACCAAGCAGGGATAACAGGGAAGGCACTACAATGGATCAGGGAATACTTGTCAGGAAGACAGCAGCGAGTCATGGTACGTGGCGAGGTGTCAGAGTGGGCACCTGTGACCAGCGGGGTCCCGCAGGGGTCAGTCCTAGGACCAGTGCTGTTTATGGTATTTGAGAACGACATGACGGAAGGAATAGACTCTGAGGTGTCCCTGTTTGCAGATGACGTGAAGTTGATGAGAAGAATTCACTCGATCGAAGACAAGGCAGAACTACAAAGGGATCTGGACAGGCTGCAGACCTGGTCCAGCAATTGGTTCCTGGAGTTCAATCCCACCAAGTGCAAAGTCATGAAGATTGGGGAAGGGCAAAGAAGGCCGCAGACGGAGTACAGTCTAGGGGGTCAGAGACTACAAACCTCACTCAAGGAAAAAGATCTTGGGGTGAGTATAACACCAGGCACATCTCCTGAAGCGCACATCAACCAAATAACTGCTGCAGCATATGGGCGCCTAGCAAACCTCAGAACAGCATTCCGACATCTTAATAAGGAATCATTCAGGACCCTGTACACCGTGTACGTTAGGCCCATATTGGAGTATGCGGCACCAGTTTGGAACCCACACCTAGCCAAGCACGTGAAGAAACTAGAGAAAGTGCAAAGGTTTGCAACAAGACTAGTCCCAGAGCTAAGAGGTATGTCCTACGAGGAGAGGTTAAGGGAAATCAACCTGACGACACTGGAGGACAGGAGAGATAGGGGGGACATGATAACGACATACAAAATACTGAGAGGAATTGACAAGGTGGACAAAGACAGGATGTTCCAGAGATTGGACACAGTAACAAGGGGACACAGTTGGAAGCTGAAGACACAGAAGACTCACAGGGATGTTAGGAAGTATTTCTTCAGCCACAGAGTAGTCAGTAAGTGGAATAGTTTGGGAAGCGATGTAGTGGAGGCAGGATCCATACATAGCTTTAAGCAGAGGTATGATAAAGCTCACGGCTCAGGGAGAGTGACCTAGTAGCGATCAGTGAAGAGGCGGGGCCAGGAGCTCGGACTCGACCCCCGCAACCTCAACTAGGTGAGAACTAGGTGAGTACACACACATCTATATATATATATATATATATATATATATATATATATATATATATATATATATATATATATACAACGGCCTGTATCTCCTACGTGAATAAACAAGGCACTGATACTGCATATATATGCTGTTTAACTCTGACCTCAAGAGATTTGACAGTTAATCGTAAACAACTGCTATCACAACTTTTGCAAGGAATGGAGTATTGGGGTATATGTGTATGTGAGGACAAATATATATATATATATATATATATATATATATATATATATATATATATATATATATATATATATATATATATATATATATAAAACGACACTGCACTAGCCAAGGACTCGAATCCATGTTGTACTGGCCCGCCTCATGATGAGTTAGAACCACATGACGCCCCAAGACCACACAAGCCTACAAAGATGGCGGAGCCAGCAGAGCTATTTGTGTTACCGCCATCCGAGGACATTCGGTATTGTGGGAGCTTCTAGGCTAATTTTTCGAGTCCTTGGCTAGTGTAGTGTTGTTATTGATAACACCACTCGTTCTTGGATACAATAATATACATATGCTGCTCGTGGACCAGTACACCAAACAGGGATGAGAATGAAAATTAGCCTAGAAGCTCCTACAACACCGAATATCCTCGGATAGCGGTAAAACAGCTAGCTCTGCTGGCTGCGCCATCTTTGTAGGATTGGGTGGCCCTGTGGGTTAAGGTGTCATGTGGTTCTAGCTTACCATGAGGCGGGCCAGTACAACATGGTTCAAGTCTTTGGCTAGTGCAGTGTTGTTATCGATCAATACCACTCGTTCGAGGTTACAATTATACAGGTAAAACTGGTCAATTAGCAAGATCTTATTTAAAATTAAGTCCTTTCAAAAATTTTCTCTTATACGTTTTAAGATCTATTTGTGTCATTAATGTTAATGTAAAAAATTATAATTTTGCACCAAAAGAATTTCTTACCTTAAATTGTGGGAGCTGGTGTTTGTGGATGATTGTGAAGAGAGTGGATTATTATTATAATCAAGGGGGAAGCGCTAAACCGGTAGGATTATACAGCGCCCAGGGGGGGGGATGTGGAAGGCATTCAGGCTTAATTCGGGGAACTGGAGCACAGATCCAATTCCCTAAATCAAGAGCTCCTCACCAACATCAAGGAACCTTCCCTGAGGGGTGAAGAGAGTTGAGAGTTATGTTGTGGTCCTACTGGTCTGAGGTGGATGGTAGAGGTACTGGTACTGAAGTTGATGGTTGTACTGGTCTGAGGTGGATGGTAGAGGTACTGGTACTGAAGTTGATGGTTGTACTGGTCTGAGGTGGATGGTAGAGGTACTGGTACTGAAGTTGATGGTTGTACTGGTCTGAGGTGGATGGTAGAGGTACTGGTACTGAAGTTGATGGTTGTACTGGACTGAGGTGGATGGTAGAGGTACTGGTACTGAAGTTGATGGTTGTACTGGTCTGAGGTGGATGGTAGAGGTACTGGTACTGAAGTCTGAGGTGGATGGTAGAGGTACTGGAACTGAAGTTGATGGTTGTACTGGACTGAGGTGGATGGTAGAGGTACTGGTACTGAAGTTGATGGTTGTACTGGTCTGAGGTGGATGGTAGAGGTACTGGTACTGAAGTTGATGGTTGTACTGGTCTGAGGTGGATGGTAGAGGTACTGGTACTGAAGTTGATGGTTGTACTGGACTGAGGTGGATGGTAGAGGTACTGGTACTGAAGTTGATGGTTGTACTGGTCTGAGGTGGATGGTAGAGGTACTGGTACTGAAGTTGATGGTTGTACTGGTCTGAGGTGGATGGTAGAGGTACTGGTACTGAAGTTGATGGTTGTACTGGTCTGAGGTGGATGGTAGAGGTACTGGTACTGAAGTTGATGGTTGTACTGGTCTGAGGTGGATGGTAGAGGTACTGGTACTGAAGTTGATGGTTGTACTGGTCTGAGGTGGATGGTAGAGGTACTGGTACTGAAGTTGATGGTTGTACTGGTCTGAGGTGGATGGTAGAGGTTCTGGTACTGAAGTTGATGGTTGTACTGGTCTGAGGTGGATGGTAGAGGTACTGGTACTGAAGTTGATGGTTGTACTGGTCTGAGGTGGATGGTAGAGGTACTGGTACTGAAGTTGATGGTTGTACTGGACTGAGGTGGATGGTAGAGGTACTGGTACTGAAGTTGATGGTTGTACTGGTCTGAGGTGGATGGTAGAGGTACTGGTACTGAAGTTACACTGGACTGATGGATGGTAGAGGTACTGGTACTGAGGATGGGTATGGTCTGAGGTGGATGGTAGAGGTACTGGTACTGAAGTTGATGGTTGTACTGGTCTGAGGTGGATGGTAGAGGTACTGGTACTGAAGTTGATGGTTGTACTGGTCTGAGGTGGATGGTAGAGGTACTGGTACTGAAGTTGATGGTTGTACTGGACTGAGGTGGATGGTAGAGGTACTGGTACTGAAGTTGATGGTTGTACTGGTGAGGTGGATAGAGGTTGGTACTGGTACTGGACTGAGGTGGATGGTAGAGGTACTGGTACTGAAGTTGATGGTTGTACTGGTCTGAGGTGGATGGTAGAGGTACTGGTACATGGTAGAGGTACTGGTACTGAAGTTGATTGTTGTACTGGTCTGAGGTGGATGGTTGAGGTACTGGTACTGAAGTTGATGGTTGTACTGGTCTGAGGTGGATGGTAGAGGTACTGGTACTGAAGTTGATGGTTGTACTGGTCTGAGGTGGATGGTAGAGGTACTGGTACTGAAGTTGATGGTTGTACTGGGCTGAGGTGGATGGTAGAGGTACTGGTACTGAAGTTGATGGTTGTACTGGTCTGAGGTGGATGGTAGAGGTACTGGTACTGAAGTTGATGGTTGTACTGGTCTGAGGTGGATGGTAGAGGTACTGGTACTGAAGTTGATAGTTGTACTGGACTGAGGTGGATGGTAGAGGTACTGGTACTGAAGTTGATGGTTGTACTGGTCTGAGGTGGATGGTAGAGGTACTGGTACTGAAGTTGATGGTTGTACTGGTCTGAGGTGGATGGTAGAGGTACTGGTACTGAAGTTGATGGTTGTACTGGTCTGAGGTGGATGGTAGAGGTACTGGTACTGAAGTTGATGGTTGTACTGGTCTGAGGTGGATGGTAGAGGTACTGGTACTGAAGTTGATGGTTGTACTGGTCTGAGGTGGATGGTAGAGGTACTGGTACTGAAGTTGATGGTTGTACTGGTCTGAGGTGGATGGTAGAGGTACTGGTACTGAAGTTGATGGTTGTACTGGTCTGAGGTGGATGGTAGAGGTACTGGTACTGAAGTTGATGGTTATACTGCACTGTCTAACTTTGTTATTCAGTCAGTCAAGTCGTTCATTAAGTCAGTCAAGTGATTCAGTAACTCATTCAAGTCATTCAGTAAGTCATTCAAGTCATTCAGTAAGTCAGTCAAGTCATTCAGTAAGTCAGTCAAGTCATTCAGTAAGTCAGTCAAGCCATTCAGTAAGTCAGTCAAGTCATTCAGCAAGTCAGTCAAGCCATTCAGTAAGTCAGTCAAGGCAGCAAGTCAGTCAAGTCGTTCAGTAAGTCAGTCAAGTCACTCAGTAAGTCAGTCACTTAGTCATTCAGTAAGCAGTCAGTCAGTCAGTCAGTCACTAAGTCAGTCACACAAACTTAAGTTTACCTTTCTTATGTGTACAAAGTAACACTTCATTATGGCCACAGAATGTCTTGTCTAATATCTTTGTTTCCTTCGTTAATTCTAAGACTTAAATGTTTACACCATTTCTTGCCACTTTGAACAACACTGGAATGCTTACTGGGTGTCATGATTGCTTGGTAGATACAAGATATAGCAATTAAAAGATCAAAACACACACACACAGATATATATATATATATATCTATATATGTCGTGCCGAATAGGCAGAACTTGCTATCTTGGCTTAAATAGCAACGCTCATCTTGCCATATAGCACAAGTGAAAATTTGTGTATGCAATAATTTCTCCAAAATCATTTTGAACCTAACGAAAAAAATATATTTGATTGTGTTTGTTTAGTACTAAATTATTGTAAACGTATTTAAAATATATTTAGTTCGGTTAGGCTAAAATAAATTGATCTTGTTATAAGATTAGGTAAGTTTTCTAAGATTCTTTTGGTGCAAAATTAAAAATTTTTACATTAACATTAATGAAAAAAATATATCTTTAAACGTATAAGAGAAAATTTCAGAAAGGACTTAATTTTAAATGAGTTCTTGCTAATTGACTAGTTTTACATATTCGGCACGACATATATATATATATATATATATATATATATATATATATATATATATATATATATATATATATATATATATATATATATATATATATATATATATATATATATAGATATATATATATATATAGATATATATATATATATATATATATATATATATATATATATATATATATATATATATATATATATTATGTGTGTGTGTGTGTGTGTCGTGCCGAATAGGCAGAACTTGCCATCTTGGCTTAAATAGCAACGCTCATCTTGCCATATAAGACAAGTGAAAATTTGTGTATGCAATAATTTCGCCAAAATCATTCTGAACCTAACGAAAAAAATATATTTCACTGTGTTTGTTTAGTATTAAATTACTGTAAAAAAATCTAAAATATATTTAGTTGATTTAGGCTAAAATAAATTGCTCTTGTTATAATAAGGTTACGTAAGTTTTCTAAGATTCTTTTGGTGTAATATTAAAATTTTTTCATTAACATTAATGAAAAAAATATATCTTTAAACGTATAAGAGAAAATTTCAGAAAGGACTTGATTTTAAATGAGTTCTTGCTAAGTGACATATTCGGCACGACATATATATGTATATATATATATATATATATACATATATATATATATATATATATATATATATATATATATATATATATATATATATATATATATATATATATATATATATATATATATATATATAAGAGAACTAACTTCCAGCCTACGCAGCGCGCTCAACATCTGGTTCCTGGATGATGGCACTCTGATTGGTACTGAAGAGTCCCTGGTAGGGGACCTACAACTGGTGAAAACACAGGGAGAAGACTTGGGACTCATCCTCAATACCTCCAAGTGTGAAATCATCACGGCAAACCAGGAAATAATCAATGCTGTGCGAAGAAGCCTCCCAGATTCCTCTACTACCACTCCGTCCAACAGTACTCTTTTGGGGGCACCGCTGGGTCACCAGGCCATCGACACAATCCTCAAGGACAAATTGAATGACCTGATGAGAATGGAGGAGAGAATAAGCAATCTTGATGCCCATGATGCTCTGTATCTCCTCACAAAGTGCCTTACTATTCCAAGACTCACTTACTTCCTGAGGTGTGCACCCTCTTTTGACAACCCAACACTCGACGAATATGACGCACACCTGAGGTCAACCTTTAAGAAGGCAATGAACCTGTCACTAGAGGATCAGCAATGGGATCAGGCAACCCTCCCAGTGCGACTGGGAGGTATAGGGGTGCGCAAAGCAACGCATGTTGCTTTACCTGCTTTTCTGTCTTCGTGTTTGGCTTCCAGTGCATTAATCAAGAAGATTGTTCCCGAACGCCTGAGAGACGTGGTAGGAGCTCAAGACCCCAGGTTTACTGAAGCAGCGATTCGGTGGGACACCCTTACAGATTCCTCCAGTAGACCAGCTCCTTCCAAAGAACACAAACAGTCCCACTGGGACAAACCGATCATGGAAAAAATCGCTAACACAATGCTCTCCAACGCCTCAGGAAAGGACAAAGCTCGTCTCCTGGCAGTGAAGGCACCACACTCAGGAGATTTCCTGTTAGCTGTTCCCAATTCCTCCTTGGGCACTCGACTAGACCCACAGGCCATTCGGATTGGTGTTGCTCTTCGCCTAGCCACCCCCATCCTCACCGAACATAGGTGTATTTGCGGCAGGGCGACAGCTGATCAATTCCGACTTCATGGTCTCGTGTGCCACACAGCGGAAGGGAAGTATGCCAGGCATGAGGAGGTCAATGACATCATAAAGAGAAGCCTCGCCACAGCCCGTTGCCCAGCTCAACGGGAACCCCAAGTGCAGAGGTCTGACGGAAGTCAAAAGCGTCCTGATGGAGCCACTATGCTACCTTGGAAGGATGGAAAGCAGATTGCCTGGGACTACACTTGTGCCGCCGCATTGGCAGACACCCACTTGCCATACTCCGTAGTGGAACGGGGTGGAGCTGCCAGCCACAGGGAGACCCAGAAGATCCGCAAATATGAAGACCTTTCCCCTTGCTATAACTTCATCCCAATAGGGTCGGAGACCCTTGGAACATGGGGCAAGTGTGCTCTAAAGTTCCTCAAAGAGCTGGGTGAAAAGCTCATCATAGAAACCAAGGACCACAGGGCGACCAGCTTCCTCTTTCAGAGACTCAGTGTTGCGATCCAGAGAGGAAATGCCTGCAGCATTCTGGGCACGCGGCCCACAGCCGGGGAGCTGGAAAAAGTATTCGAGATGTAGCTCTGAGTTACCTATGTTGTTTTACTTTCTATTGTATCTTTGTGAATGTTTTGTCAATGTAATTTGTCTTTAAATAAAATATATATTAATTAAATATAGGGGATGGTAGGAGAAAATTCTCAAACAGCTTCAGGGAGTACCTTGAGTTTTCTCTGAAGCAAGTTTATTCTTTTCTCTGGGAATGAGGGTCCCCAGGACAGTTCTAGAGGTGGTATCTCCCTATCTATCTATCTATATATATATATATATATATATATATATATATATATATATATATATATATATATATATATATATATATATATATATATATATATATATATATATATATATATATATACATACATACAGTATATTAATTTACATATATATGCAATAACCGCGAACAAGTGATACAAGATGCAAAACAACCACTGGGGGTGTTGTATGATAGATTTAGGCCTTTCATGTTGCAATCAACATATCATGAGCTTGCAATATTGCAGAAATGAGTAAGAAGTCCAAGTAGAATTCGTCCAGGGGAACGATTCTAGCTTAAATGAGGTAGATGACACCAGGAAGATCAGTGCCAAGTGCCAGAAAAATGAATGCAGACTATTAAAACAGTAGAAAACAGCCAGCCCACAAGCACTGATAATGTAGTAATGACCTACCAAACATAACGTTAGAGACAAGACAATTATCAAAAATTCGGACAGACTAAGGTACGACATAAAAGACTTCTAATCTTAATATAGATACATATGGCAATTGTCTTAGAAAAATTCTGTAATATTAAGGAAAATGGATCTACGGCTGACTCACTTATAAGAAGAGGGAAACGTCTATATTTTATCAGGAGGGAGTCGTCTATAGTTTATCCCACCCAACTCATGAGCAGACACTGGTCTAACTCGAGAAAGAACAGGAAATCAAGCGCTATTTCCTTGGTGTGGAACTATGACACTTAAGACAATCCAAAGAATTTGTATAGGAATCCGGCTTCAGGTTATGTAAGATGGTCACAATTATAAACGAATAAAATTTAAATAATCTGAAACTGGTATTATATAATGAAGGTTAATCATGTTTTATAACTGCCGTTTCTAAAATATTTATTTCCAGCCATGAGGTACAAGGAACTAGGGCTTTGTCTTCTGGCCAATTTGCAGAATTGTTACAACATCGCACTTGATTTCTGAGCTTTTCGTATCTTAGAGGTTTGCCAATCTTTTCCACGTAAGATAAGGTGCAGCCATCTCACATAATCCGGTAAACACAGCCAACACGGTGCTGATGGGAATTCTTGATGAAAATGCTTTTGAAAGCCCGTGAATTCTTAAAAACTACTTGTATGTTGAATCTTTTTAGGACATTCGGCAGACAGATAAATTCTCATTGTATGGGAGAACCAGAATATTCTTAATCTGAGGTGTCATCCTAAGTTCAGTCATATGATAAGTTTTCCCAGCTGCCACCAAAGTTTTCGTAGTGTCTTTGGCCGAGTCATATGGACCTGAACACTCTTGCACCGTATATTAAATTCACTGTGGAGACAAAAGTGGGCTTTAAACTTCCATTCTTAGATGTTCTAATCCACCGGGTTGATAGAATGTTTAAGTTTTCATTATATATGAAGGCCACTAATGTTTGCTCATATACCCACTACTACTCCAACCGTGAAACAAGAGTTAAAAGAAGTGTCTTTATCACTATGTTTCTGAGAGACAATCGAGTGTGCAGCCCCGAGTTTCTTGATGAGAAAATTAAGAAAATCCTTGACATTGGTACGAAATTACATTACCCTAAGGAGTTTGTAGAAACGGTTTTGCTGGCAGCTAGGGAAACGATATTATCCCGTTTCAGAAGACTAATCGTCTCACCAAAATATCGTAACTCTGCAAGACGCCAGAACATACCTAACCTTCCCTTATATTTTTTCGCTGATTAAACACACTAGAGTTTTCTGGGTGAAAAAAAAAAAAGCATAGACCATATCCTGAAATATCCGGAGGCACTGGCACCCAAACAGACAGGCAGACAGGCAAACAGGTAGAGAGGGAGGGAGGGAGAGAGGCAGGTAGGCAGGCAGGCAGGAAGGTAGACAGGCAGGCAGATTTAATAATTACTTTCTTCTTGTTTCCCAGTCCAAGTCCGGTACACGTATGGTCTCCCTCCCTCCTTCACCACAACCCACCAAATCCTCCTCACTCACAATACCCTCCACCATCTTCCCATTTACGAATAGGAAATAGGCAGACTACATCAGACATGCCAAGACAGGCAGGTAGGGCAGACAAACAGGCAAACAGACAGGTAGGTAGACAGACAGGCATTTAGGAAGGCAGACAGACAGACAGACAGGCAAGCAGACATATTGAAAGGCAGGAAGACTGGTTAAAAATTGAGATTAAGACACATGTGCAACATCTGGGTATCTTTATTGTAGACGTTTCGCCATCCAGTGGCTTTATCAATACAAATTCTAGGACATAACTTGAAGACAGTAGAACTATGTACAGAAGATGAGGTAATCAGTCCCTCAACCTAGGAGTAGGTGCGAAGAGCACCATAGTCGTGGAATCTCCACGACTATGGTGCTCTTCGCACCTACTCCTAGGTTGAGGGACTGATTACCTCATCTTCTGTACATAGTTCTACTGTCTTCAAGTTATGTCCTAGAATTTGTATTGATAAAGCCACTGGATGGCGAAACGTCTACAATAAAGATACCTAGATGTTGCACATGTGTCTTAATCTCATCTTGTCGGTATTATATACCATTCGTACACAACTGGTTAAAAATTGTAGAAATAATATCAGCATTCTCATTCTCACTGCCTCCCACCGTCCATGTCTCACACACCGTGGTCTCCCTCTCTCCTTCCCTTCCATCCTCCTACAATCCCTTCCACCACCACTCCTTCCCTCACATCCCTGCAATGCACCCTCCACCATCACTTTATTTTAGTCATTTTCAACAAAGTACCGTAACCACAGCTATGAAGAAAATAACCTCACAAGCACTACTCAAGATAGAGATAAGGTCAACATTTTTATCCACTTTACAGAAACAGAGTCCACCACTGGGATATCTACACAGTGAACTTCAGAAATAGGAGCAATAAGAGGACCAAGGTTAGCCACAGAAACCAGGTGCCCAGCTGGGTCTGGCAGTGGGCTGTTTCCATAAGCCATGCTCGAGAAGGGGATGTCAAGGGTAGTTTACGCAGGGATAACTGGGGAGGAAGAGAGGTGTCTTGCCAGATTTAATTTTTTTTTGTCTTTGCTTTCTGTTTTGTGATTCTGAATAAAAAGAGAGAACAGAGAAGACCCGTATAAAGGGAGTTTGAAATGGGAGACTATCTGCTGATTAACTGGAAAAAGCCACTGCCCTGCCACTCTCCCCTGCATTTACACCAATGTAACAAATAGTGTCGACTATCTATCACGGACCATCCTTTAACCTACTTAGGGGACGGCCCCAAGATAGCTTAAGTGAGGTGAGTTATTCGAGTACAAACACACACACACACACAGCCTTAAATCATTTTCAGTTCCAGGTGTGGTAAGTGATGAAGTGTAACTTTTGACGTTCCTGCCAGTTTGCCCTCATTCATTTCTAGCTGAATGCTATTAAATAGGCGATTTGGCTAAACTTTGTACTGTTTGTTCTGTTTAACTGTGGTTGCAGGGGTCAAGTCGTAACTTTGGTTATGAACCACCTCAATACTGCATTTGGTGGGTGCACAAGGAGAGTAACAGACTGTAACTCTTTTCCATAATCCCTGAGAGGAAATTTTAAGAAAGGGAAAAATCCATCCTATTTAAGCCAAATTAGGGAGGTAAAGTTCCAGGGTTCTCTAGTTTAGTCATGCGAACCTCGCAACGATGTCAAGGTGACCCAGCACTGGGGAGGTGAAGATATAGTGATGATACAGTGAGTGCTAAGCTCTCTTATTATATTCTTGACATGGGATCACACAGTTCCTTTGCTCCTTTCTTTTTGCAATTCCACTGTTTTATTAGTCTGTCTTCATTTTTTTCTTTTCTAATCAAACCTTTCTTCTTCTTTCCCTGGTATCTCTCAGATTCTTTTGTGAAAACCTCTTCGAACTTTCTACTGGATTCTTTTCTTATCTCCCTGTCATCCTTAGAAGAGGTGGGAAAATAGTGGAAGATTCTGTCGTCTGGTTGCTGTGTCTGGTGAGAGTTAATAGAAAATTTGGGAAATGGAGAGGAAGGAGAAGAAAAGAAGTAATGGAAGTGGGAGAGCATTAATGTCTCAGTGGACCTGACTGCTTGAAGTAAACCTGAGTTGCGATTCAGATGACGAGTTAAATTTTTCCATGGGGTTTTCCATATTCCTTGAGTTATGAGTAATCGATCCCAAAGGGTTGATAAAAAAACATTTTTCTTAGGGTTTCCAAAAGACCCTTGAAACATCATAGGCTTACGGAAACCCTATGCTCCATTGCCATACATATCTTAGAACCAGGTATATTTTAATGAATGAAAAATCAAATTTCCCACTATTTTTATTGTCAAATAAACCTGCAGCACAGCTAGCAGTTTTCGAGAAAAGTATCATAAGCACTATTTCCTACCCAGCCATTTACTAAAAAAAATGCTTCAAAACAAATATTTTATTGTTAGCTTTCAAATGAAACCAAAATGACTATCTTAAGTTGATATACATTGAAGCAAGATTAATTAATGTGCTCGCTGCTGACCACCTCGGTATTATATAGTGGGTTGTATCTTAAAATGATGTCATAAACAATATAATAAAGAGTTCTGGAGAAGTGAATGGAATAATATAAGAGTCAATATCTCCCGTTAATGGTTCCCTTTAGGTCCATTGCCAACTCAATTGTTCCAGGACTTCGGTGGGAGATAACACAAATTAGAAATTAGATATCTTTCATCATGGAGAGAGAAAAAAGCAGAAGACTAACTTCATCTCTGATGTTCAAAAACCTTCATGTTGTTATTCGAAGCTGTTTTCCTATGAATGGAGAAGATATAGTGAGTTTGGCTGGAAAAAATTGTGTTAACAATTATTCAATCTGGAATTTTAAAAAGCAAGGATAAGAACAGTATGAGAACTATGTGAAAGATATTATAATTGAGAAGAAAAAATCAATTGAGGACTCCATTACAAAAAAGTTCTTCCTCCTTTTTTAAATTAAAACCAGCAGTATAACGTATTCACAAGAAAATTCAGTGTTTCTAAAGGGTTCCAGCTTGATCGTTGGCCAGATGTACATTACAGAAGCTTATCCTCCGTACACTGAAAAGAGTCCAAAAGAGGTATAGCTTTCAAAGAAATCAGATATTACCAAGTGTCTTGAGAAAGAAGTTAATAATTAACTGGGTTATTTTTCAGTGAAACAATCCATGTCGTATGACTACCTTGTTGTAGATAGTGGAATACTTATTCACATGATGCTTCTCCGAGGTGGAATATCAACTTCAAAATCTACAAAGATACGTGTTTCAAGAAGGACAGTCAAAGAGAGATTAGGAAGGTGTCCTCTCTCTCCATAATATTTGGAATACCTATAGGCAAGAGTCCATGAAACACTGCACCAGATCATTACTATAACCAGAAATGTGTTCAAAGTCGACCCGATGGTGCAAATACCTTAGTCCCTCAAAGAAAACAAAAATAATGTAGAAGACTCTCACTTCCTAGAAGAAGCTCTTCTCGAGATCCAGTGCTGATGAGAAGACAGCCAAGCACTGAAAAGACATATATATGGAGACATCTACAAGGAGGAAGCAAACACACGACTCGTGCTGTATTCTTCATGCGCTGAGGACAGATTATTCAAACATTATGATGATCTCCGACACTGATGAAGTGAATATTTTACTTATTATTTTCCTCAGTTCTAAGCCACATTTGTTACCAACTATTAGCTACGGCACTGGAAGGTATCAGCGCATTATGAACATAAAGGATATTATTGAAACTTTAGTGCTCTTCCTCTCTTTGTTGCCGTCACTGCTGTAAGTCAAGTTATGTTCAAAGCCTCACAGAAGTGCCTTGATGATGTCACTGAAGCTATGGGCCCCTTTCAGCTCTTTATTGAACTGAAGATAGAACCACCTCAAGAAGCAGTTATTCTGCCAGCGAAATCAGAATGTAGAGATGATTCCACAGAATAGAAATGTTCTGTACCATCACTGACAAAAGGCTCTCTACCAGGCCAGGATTTAAGTATCTGCCCGTTATCCAGTAGTGTGAGAACCTGACTACTGTTCAGCGGTTGGAAGAGTTGAAAGAAAGCTTGTCCCACAGTTTATTATCATCCTACAAGTTGTAGCACAGTGCCAGAGCTGATAAAGTGCAGAAGTCGAAAACCACGTATGTAGCTGCAGCCAATAAGGAGTTACTCTGCACAGACTCTGTAAATGTCCGTGAAAAAATTCTGTAAGATTCAGTGTTATACGATTATGACTGCGTCTCCTACAGTTTTGATCGCTTCATTTACTACTGAAATTATGATTGTTTCTTTCTTTTTTTTTTCTGTGGGACGATAGATTAACAATGAGGCTTTCACAATTTCTTCTTACTCTGCTGTACGTCATTTGGTCATTTAAGTTTCATTTGAAAGCTGTAAAATTATGTAAATATTTCTTTTGAAGCAGTTAGAGGCCTGTAGCTGGGATAGAAGAAATGATTACCATATTTTTTTCGAGAATGTTTCCTGTTCAAATAGTTCTCATATGTGCAAGGTATACAATACCGACAACATAAAAGCTAAGACACATGTGCAACATCTGGTTATCTTTATTTCAGACGTTTCGCCATCCAGTGGCTTAATCAATACAGATTCTAGGACATAACTAGAAGACAGTAGAACTGTATACAAAAGACGAGGTAATCAGTCCCTCAGCCTTGGAGTTGGTATGGAGAGCACCGTGGTTGTACAGATTCTGGAGCCACTGGATGGTGAAACGTCTACAATAAAAATAACCAGATGTTGCACATGTGCCTTAACTTTCATCTTGTCGGTATGTATACCTTTCTTGCACGACTTGTCAGACACTGCAACATCATGGAATCTTAGTTCAGAGGGCATCTACATCACCTTTTTCACGGCTACTACAACTAGCCCATCCATTTGGGTACGATCTACTTCCACTGGGAAATCCCGCCTACCAGTGACTATGCCCTCGTCTGCTACACGTCCCTATCCACTGACGCCTATATAACCGCCAGTCTCCTTGCCTGTGCTCCAGAATCTCTACAACCACGGTGTTCTCAACACCAACTCCAAGGCTGAGGGACTGATTACCTCATCTTTTGTATATAGTTCTACTGTCTTCTAATTATGTCCTAGAATCTGTATTGATAAAGCCACTGGATGGCTTTATCAATACAAATTCTTTATCAGTCTGGGTATCTTTATCAATAAAGATACCCAGATGTTGCACATGTGTCTTAACTTTCGTCAGTTCTCATATGCTTCGAGTACATTTAAAAAAATAAAATAGTGGAGAACTTTCATCTTTCCTGCCTTAAAACATATAAAATGCTGAATCATCCATGTCCGTATCTTATTTGGTTTCTGTGCATGAGAGTGGGAGCACGTAATTTTGATAGGCATACGGGGATTTAGGGTGGGGTCTCTTGGAGACCCTGAGGAATTTTTTTCTTACCCCTTATCAAGATCAATTATTCATACCCCCAAAGAATCTCAAGAGTTTGCCCATACCATATCACAGTTAAACTTTATGACGCAGTATGAATCCCTACATAAGAAATGACTCACGTCCTCCATCTCGTCTGCTTCTTGCAATTAATTTCCACACACGTTCTTAATCATTACTTAATCATTAACTATTACTTAGTTAATAAACCTATTTATGTTTCTACACTGATTCCATTCCTTTGTCTCTGATTTAGCCTCTGACTTGGCCTAACTTTTGTTTGTCCTCTGTTCATTCTTTTTTCTCCAGAAATACCCTCCTAAACTTTTCTGATCAAAAATATTTTGATGATTAAGACACATATGCAACAGTTGGTTATCTTTATTGTTGAAACGTTTCGCCAACACATTAGGCTTCTTTACTCAAATACTGGCATCCTAGTTAACCTCTCAATCAGCTCCATCACATCCAAGCAACAACGGTCGGATTTGGGTGGAAGTTCTTGAAATCAGTATAATATCTTTAGTTTAATTGGGATTTGTTCATCTTATTAATGCTTTCATATTTTTAGTACGTGATTTTTCATCAAATTTAGCGATTTATCTAATTTGTCACTCTAAAACAGCGCAAATAAGCTTATAGTATCCTTATTAGCGTGTGACTCACAACTGTGCCCTCTGACGATACCCGATATACTCTTGCTAATTGCAAGTGGACACCTCACACAGTGAAAACCCAGTAGACTTCTCAGACACACACATCTGGAACTCAATACATACCTCATTACACTGAGAATCCAGTAAATATCGCACACACTAAATTCAGTAAACACCTCGATATCACTTACACTGGGTCTGAGTGCGTGTTACGCTGACAAACACGATTCTCATCGCATTATAATGCTGTTCTCCTGTCCACCGCATCTAGAAACAAAATCCTTTAGAGTGATAAATAGGTAATTTTTCATTCATAAATTCTTAATAAATCACTAAGAGATGGTCAATGGAGTGATGGATATATGAATGATTCAGAAGGGGAGAACCAAGCGCTTTTCTAAATGATACTTTGACAATACAATATAACAGTAATATTTAAAAAAGTATTTCATAATCATCCTTTTGTTGTGTATTCCCTGCGTTGTCTCGTGAAACAAAAGTGTTGCAGTAGCTGTGTTTCATCTTGATATTCAAGACTATAACTTCCCCAGTAATTGCAGAAAGTCCGGCTACTGCCTTGTACTCCAAGAGAATTCTTTATTGTAAAGGTAAGAGGGCTAGGAGGGATGATGGTGAAGCCTAACCAAGCGGAAAAGGAAATGGAGTGGATAAGTTAGAGTTTGTGTGTGGAGGGCGTAGACTGGAGGGTCACGATGTACGCTGAGGTGCAGGAAGTTATGGTGAGAGGGGGGAATGGTGTGGAACAACTCTAACTGGTGGAAATGTTAACCGATGGATAAAACAAAGACCTTCTCTAATTTTTGCCTGGAATGTACACAGACTTAAGGAGCACAACAGTGCTCAGTCCACAACACAGTGGTTGCCCGGGTCAACACAGCGTCAGACAAAGAAAAGAAATTACTGATAGAATTACTTTGCACAGCTTCTAAAGTTTATTATCAAACTCAACAACGAGATAAAACTCGAAAAACTTATATTGCCGTAAAAGCTTAAATGTACCAGGCAGCTGTAAAAGTTTTTATATGATTTAAAAATACTGCAAAGTTCTTAAGAGCCGTGAAATATAGCTCAGAATAACATACCAAGGAATGGATCGTGAAGACAAGATGGAAAGTTCATGATATGTTGTACATTTAAATACATTAAAAATTGACATCATTTTTATTTCACCTTTGTTAGAAAATAGTTCAATTGAATTGGATTTGAAAAGAATGTATTTTATTTATTATGATAGTTTCATGGAATAAATTACGTTATTAACCACGGTATTTGAAAACCACGGTATTTGAGGGGATGTTTGGCCAAATCTCGATGTTTGTTCAACTTTGAAAGGGGAATTGCGTGAGATTTTCTGTTGCGACACTGTTTTCTTTACTAAATTCAAAAGGGAAAGGATGAAAGAATACGATTAAGAATATACATTAACGTTTTTTTTCAACTTTTAGTGGGAGAAATTAGCTGGGGAAAATACCCATTTTCAGTGATTTTTCAGTTGAATATATAGTCCAGTGGTTGGCGAATGCCGATAAAAACCGATGATTTCTCATCCAAGACTTCATGACACACACGTTGTCTTATATATATATATATATATATATATATATATATATATATATATATATATATATATATATATATATATATATATATATATATATATATATATATATATATATATATATATATATATACATACATATATATATATAAGCAGAGGAGAGAGAGAGTGAGAGAGAGAGAGAGAGAGAGAGAGAGAGAGAGAGAGAGAGAGAGAGAGAGAGAGAGAGAGAGAGAGAGAGAGAGAGAGAGAGAGAGAGAGAGAGAGACAGACAGACAGACAGACAGACAGACAGACAGACAGACAGACAGACAGACAGACAGACAGACAGACAGACAGACAGACAGACAGAAAGAGACAATGTACAGACCTCAGTGGCAACATGCAGACCCCATCAACTTCCTAATGGAAAATATTGACTCCCATCTGCTACAACACAACTGTTAACATATCATAATTGTTGGTGACCTCAACCAACACCTTATACAGAGGGACCTTGATGACCTTCTTGCAGTATTTGACATGAGGAACTTTGAACATTAAAATGGTATAAAATACCGACAGGTTGTTAGGTAAGACACATATGCAACAGTTAGGTATCTTTATTATGAAACGTATCGCCTACACAGTAGGCTTCTTCAGTCAAGTACAGAAAAGTTGATAGAAGCAGAAGATACTTGAAGACGATGTAATCAGTCCATCACCCTTAAAGTTTTGAGGTGGTCAGTCCCTCAGTCTGGAGAAGAGCATTGTTCCATAATAAAGATACCTAACTGTTGCATATGTGTCTTACCTAACAACATGAGAAACTTTGTTGATTTCCCTACTCACATCTCTGGCTCCTCCCTTGACCCAGTAGTGAGTGATCTAGCAGAAGGCATAGTCACTTGTCAACCCCTCGGCTACGTTGGATCGTCTGACCACAAGACTGTTTTTACGACTTAAGATCCCAACAGAACGAGGTGAGGAGTCCACACGCACAACCTGGCTATGGGAATGAGGTAATTGGCCAGCCCTTTGCTCTGAGCTCGCCACCACCGATTGGAATGCTCTTCTCCAAGGGGATGTTGACAACCAAGTGAAAGCCTTCACTGGACACATCCTTAATCTACAACAAGAACACATTCCTCACCGGCAATATGTGACGAAGCCTACAGATCAGCCTTGGTTTGGCTTTCGTTGTAGAGAGGCTGCTACTGCTAAGTACAAAGCATGGTAAAGGTATAAGAGACATCTTACCACCTATAACAGGAACTTGCACAGGCAAGCCTGTAGGCATATGGGTTATGTTCAAAATTGAGCCATTGCTAAATGGGAGGTGGACACAAAAAGAAATCTAGAATCAGGTAGGGTAGGCTCCAAAACCTGGTGGTGCCTGGTCAAGGACAGACAAGGTTATAAGAACATAAGAACATAAGAACGAAGGAACACTGCAGCAGGCCTACTGACCCATGCGAGGCAGGTCCAAGTCTCCTACCGGCTTAAGCCAATGCACCCAACCTAGTCAGGTCAGGTCACATTGACTTAAGGGAGCAACACGGCAACCGACCTGGTAGCACAAGCTATCAAGTCCAACTCACACCCACCCACATCCACTCATGTATTTATCCAACCTATTTTTAAAGCTACACAACGTTCTGGCCTCTATAACTGTACTTGGGAGTTTGTTCCACTCATCCACAACTCTATTACCAAACCAGTACTTTCCTATATCCTTCCTGAATCTGAATTTTTCCAACTTAAAACCATTGCTGCGAATCCTGCCTAGGCCAGATATTTTCAGCACACTATTTACATCCCCTTTATTTATTCCTGTCTTCCATTTACACCTCAATCATATTCCCCCTAATTCTACGTCTTTCTAGAGAGTGCAGATTCAGGGCCCTTAGTCTATCCTCATAGGGAAGGTTTCTGATATGAAAGTTAAGACACATGTGCAACATCTGGATATCTTTATTGTAGACGTTTCGCCATCCAGTGGCTTTATCAATACAGATTCTAGGACATAATAGGAAGACAGTAGAACTATATACAAAAGATGAGGTAATCAGTCCCTCGGCCTTGGAGTTAGTGTTCACAGCATCGTGGTGGAGGAGAGTCTGGAGCAAAGGCAAGAAGACTGGCGTTTTTATAGGCGTCAGTGAATGGGACGGGCAGTAGACGAGGGCAGTCACTGGTAGGCGGGATTCCCCAGTGGAAGTAGGTCCTTCCCAAAGAGATGGGTTAGTTGCAGCAGCCGTGAAGAAGGTCTTGTAGATGTCCTCTGAACCAAGATTCCATGATGTTGCAGTGTCTGACAAGTTGTGCAAGAAAGGTATAAAATACCGACAATATGAAAGTTAAGACACATGTGCAACATCTGGATATCTTTATTGTAGTAGACGTTTCGCCATCCAGTGGCTTTATCAATACAGATTCTAGGACATAATAGGAAGACAGTAGAACTATATACAAAAGATGAGGTAATCAGTCCCTCGGCCTTGGAGTTAGTGTTCACAGCATCGTGGTGGAGGAGAGTCTGGAGCAAAGGCAAGAAGACTGGCGTTTTTATAGGCGTCAGTGGATGGGACGGGCAGTAGACGAGGGCAGTCACTGGTAGGCGGGATTCCCCAGTGGAAGTAGGTCCTTCCCAAAGAGATGGGTTAGTTGCAGCAGCCGTGAAGAAGGTCTTGTAGATGTCCTCTGAACCAAGATTCCATGATGTTGCAGTGTCTGACAAGTTGTGCAAGAAAGGTATAAAATACCGACAATATGAAAGTTAAGACACATGTGCAACATCTGGATATCTTTATTGTAGTAGACGTTTCGCCATCCAGTGGCTTTATCAATACAGATTCTAGGACATAATAGGAAGACAGTAGAACTATATACAAAAGATGAGGTAATCAGTCCCTCGGCCTTGGAGTTAGTGTTCACAGCATCGTGGTGGAGGAGAGTCTGGAGCAAAGGCAAGAAGACTGGCGCTTTTTATAGGCGTCAGTGAATGGGACGGGCAGTAGACGAGGGCAGTCACTGGTAGGCGGGATTCCCCAGTGGAAGTAGGTCCTTCCCAAAGAGATGGGTTAGTTGCAGCAGCCGTGAAGAAGGTCTTGTAGATGTCCTCTGAACCAAGATTCCATGATGTTGCAGTGTCTGACAAGTTGTGCAAGAAAGGTATAAAATACAGACAATATGAAAGTTAAGACACATGTGCAACATCTGGATATCTTTATTGTAGTAGACGTTTCGCCATCCAGTGGCTTTATCAATACAGATTCTAGGACATAATAGGAAGACAGTAGAACTATATACAAAAGATGAGGTAATCAGTCCCTCGGCCTTGGAGTTAGTGTTCACAGCATCGTGGTGGAGGAGAGTCTGGAGCAAAGGCAAGAAGACTGGCGCTTTTTATAGGCGTCAGTGGATGGGACGGGCAGTAGACGAGGGCAGTCACTGGTAGGCGGGATTCCCCAGTGGAAGTAGGTCCTTCCCAAAGAGATGGGTTAGTTGCAGCAGCCGTGAAGAAGGTCTTGTAGATGTCCTCTGAACCAAGATTCCATGATGTTGCAGTGTCTGACAAGTTGTGCAAGAAAGGTATAAAATACCGACAATATGAAAGTTAAGACACATGTGCAACATCTGGATATCTTTTTTGTAGACGTTTCGCCATCCAGTGGCTTTATCAATACAGATTCTAGGACATAATAGGAAGACAGTAGAACTATATACAAAAGATGAGGTAATCAGTCCCTCGGCCTTGGAGTTAGTGTTCACAGCATCGTGGTGGAGGAGAGTCTGGAGCAAAGGCAAGAAGACTGGCGCTTTTTATAGGCGTCAGTGAATGGGACGGGCAGTAGACGAGGGCAGTCACTGGTAGGCGGGATTCCCCAGTGGAAGTAGGTCCTTCCCAAAGAGATGGGTTAGTTGCAGCAGCCGTGAAGAAGGTCTTGTAGATGTCCTCTGAACCAAGATTCCATGATGTTGCAGTGTCTGACAAGTTGTGCAAGAAAGGTATAAAATACCGACAATATGAAAGTTAAGACACATGTGCAACATCTGGATATCTTTATTGTAGTAGACGTTTCGCCATCCAGTGGCTTTATCAATACAGATTCTAGGACATAATAGGAGGACAGTAGAACTATATACAAAAGATGAGGTAATCAGTCCCTCGGCCTTGGAGTTAGTGTTCACAGCATCGTGGTGGAGGAGAGTCTGGAGCAAAGGCAAGAAGACTGGCGCTTTTTATAGGCGTCAGTGAATGGGACGGGCAGTAGACGAGGGCAGTCACTGGTAGGCGGGATTCCCCAGTGGAAGTAGGTCCTTCCCAAAGAGATGGGTTAGTTGCAGCAGCCGTGAAGAAGGTCTTGCCTTTGCTCCAGACTCTCCTCCACCACGATATCTACAGACCTTCTTCACGGCACCTTTACAACTAACCCATCTGCAGAGACTACTTCACTGAAATCCCGCCTGTGACTGCCTCATCACTGCTGCATTTATCACTGACCGCCTATAAAACATGTCTTGCCTTTAACTCGAACTCTCCTCCACCACGTGCTATGTTTACTCAGGCCGAGGCTTGTTATAAATGCTTTGTATATGATTACACTATCTTTCGTATGTCTAAATTCTAACTGATGACAGCCGCTGGATGGCGAGCATCTACGTAAAATGTCCGGATGTTGCACGTAACAGCTTTCATGTCGGTATTTATGCCTTTCTTTGCACGGCACTGTCGGGCGCTGCAACATGTGGAGATGTTGGTTTCAGAGGATTGTCTACGAATACCACGGCTGGCCAACCGTGCTTTGGGAAGGTCCGCACAGAATCGCCTACCGTGACTGCCGCAAATCTTACTGCCGTCCCCGCTCCGCGACGCCTGCATAAACGCCGGTGCTCTTTTGCTCAGACTCTCCTCCCTGTGCTGTGGTACTAACAGGCGAAGAACTGTTACTAAATATTTTTGTATATTCTGTCTTTGTGTCTGCGTCTGTATTGACAAAACCACTGGATGGCGAAACGTCTGCAATCAAGATATCCAGGCGTATTGCACATGATAACAGCTTTCATATTGTCATTATTTATACCTTTCTTGCACAACTTGTCAGACACTGCAACATCATGGAATCTTGGTTCAGGACATCTACAAGACCTTCTTCACGGCTGCTGGCTAACCATCTCTTTGGGAAGGACCTCTTTCACTGGGGAATCCGCCTACCAGTG
Organism: Cherax quadricarinatus; assembly: GCF_038502225.1. NCBI lineage: Eukaryota > Metazoa > Arthropoda > Malacostraca > Decapoda > Parastacidae > Cherax > Cherax quadricarinatus. Next base: position 23,765,671 of record NC_091297.1, read on the forward strand.
ACTGCCCTCGTCTACTGCCAGTCCCATCCACTGACGCCTATAAAAACTGCCAGTCTTCTTGCCTTTGTCAGACTCTCCTCCACCACGATGCTGTGGTACTAACTCTCAAAAGGCAGAGCTTGATACCTCATCTGGCTGCTCAATTCTACTGTCTTCCTATTATGTCTAAATCTGTATGGGATCAACTTTGTCATCCTCCTTTGTACATTTTCCAGAACATTTATATCCATTCTGTAATACGGTGACCAAAATTGTGCAGCATAATCTAAATGAGGCCTAACCAAGGATGTATAGAGTTGAAGAACAACCTGAGGACTCCTCTTATTTATACTTCTAGATATGAAGCCAAGGATTCTATTAGCTTTATTCAGTGGTGACGTGTACTTAGCTCAGTGGTGACGTGTACTTAGCTCAGTGGTGACGTGTACTTAGCTCAGTGGTGACGTGTACTTAGCTCAGTGGTGACGTGTACTTAGCTCAGTGGTGACGTGTACTTAGCTCTGTGAAGACCTGTTTGTGTGCTCTTGAGTGGTGACCTGTACTTTGAGTGCTGACCTGTACTTAACTCTGTGAAGAAGTGTCTTGTTTGCTCCCGTGGACTGAACCAAGATGCCCTCCATCGAGCAACTTTACCAGCAACTTAAGGAAGAATTGAGGGCAGCGAAGATGGAGATACGGCGATTGACCGAGGAAAACAAGAGGATTCGTAGTAGTCCTCCTGTTTCGAGTCCTCAGGTCAAGAAGGGATCGTGGTCAGTGGCTGGACAGCAGGGGACGACGAAGTTGACGATCAAGAAGACGAATGGAAAGCCAGAAACGATGAAGAAGAAAGAGACTGCTGTGGAAACTCCCGTGGAAACCTCCAACGCATTCTCGGTGCTACCCGACGAATGTGAGTCTACTACTGGGATCGTCACGACGAACGACAACAAGGAAGGTAAGAATATTGTTGTTGTTGGGGATAGCCAGGTTAGATACATGGATAGGGCATTCTGCTTGAAGGACAGGAGTAGGAGACAAAGGGTATGCTTTCCTGGGGCTGGGATGGAGGACATTGTTAGCCGGCTTGACAACATCATGAACGGTAATGGGATCAATCCTATTATTTGCCTCAGTGCTGGAGGCAATGATGTAGGCAAGCGTAGAAGTGAGGATTTAGTTAGAAAGTTCAGGACAGCTATAGACATGATTAGGAAGAAGGGGGGGCGCCCTGTTATATGTGGCATTTTGCCAAGAAGAGGTGTTGGTAATGAATGGTTGTCCAGAGCAATTGGTATTAATTGTTGGCTGGATAAACACTGTAAGGATAATGCAGTACCATTCATTGACAACTGGGACAACTTCTATGGCCGAAATGACATGTATGCCAGGGATGGGGTTCACTTATCCAGGGCAGGTGTGGGTTTTCTTGCTAACTCAGTTGAGGGGGTTGTTAGGACTTTAAACTAGGATTAGTTAGAGGTATGGGTTTAGAAATGATTAATAATGAGTATGGATATATTGACTTATGCTCTGATATTAAGAATCTTAATAGTAACTGTCATGGAGTAACTCTGGGTAATGATAATTTCAGAAATTGTGTAAAAACAAAGATGAATAGCAAAAATGTGCAGAAGAAAAAACATATGATGGTATTTTATGCTAACAGTCGAAGTGCAAGAAATAAAATTAATGAACTACGTTTGGTAGCATGTGCTGGGAACTTTGATATCATTGCATTAACTGAAACGTGGTTTGATTTAAAGAGTCGGGATATGACTGCTGAGTGTAATATTCAGGGATTTAAGTTGTTCAATGTGGATAGATGTAATGGGAAGGGGGGAGGAGTTGCATTGTATGTTCGAGAAAATATTAATTGTTGCATAAAAAAAGGTATAAAAATAGATGGAGCAGTAACAGAGTCTGTTTGGGTAGAGTTCGTGGAGGGTCAAGAAAAACTAATTCTAGGTGTAATATACCGACCTCCAGGCTTGGATCACGATAGAGGGAGACTTCTTTGGGACGAAATTGTTAGGGCTTCTGTACACAGTAACGTAGTCATAGTAGGGGACTTTAACTTTAGCCAAATTGACTGGAATTCTTTGACAGGTAATCTAGAGTCCAGTGACTTCATGGAAACAGTTCAGGACTGTTTTCTGAAACAGAGTGTAACTGAACCTACCAGGGGTAATAATTTGCTAGACCTAGTCTTGTCAAATAAGGAAACACTCGTGAATAATCTGGAGATCACTGAAGAGCTTGGCGCAAGTGATCACAAATCCATCACCTTTAGCATTAATTGGGAATGCAAGAATAATGATAATACAGTAAAAATCCCCGATTTTCGTTCTGCCGATTATAATGGACTTAGGGAACATCTGTCTAATCTTGATTGGGGTTATCTAGCTAATGATTTTATTGACGATAATCATACTTATGAATATGAAGGGATCTGCTTTTATGATTGTTTTCTTAATAATGTACACAGTGCCCAGAGTATATACATTCCCCAGAGAGAAATTAGGTCTAATAATAACGATCCCAAATGGGTTAACAGGAGGCTAAAGCATCTATTAGGGGAGAAAAGGGGAATTTATAGGCGCATCAGAAGAGGAGAGGTTAACCTTACTGACCAATATGTTCAGCTTAAAAGAGAAGTAAAAAAGGCGATTAGAAAGGCTAAACGTGACTATGAAATTAGAGTCGCTAATGAATCAAAGACTAATCCAAAGGGGTTCTTTCAAGTGTATAGGACGAAGGTGAAGGAAAAAGTAGGACCTCTGAAATCTGGGAATGGACAGCTGACGGATAATGAACTGGAAATGTGTTCCTTATTTAATGACTATTTTTTGTCAGTTTTTACACAGGAAGATGTAAATGAGATTCCAGTAATTAACAATTATTTAGTTCCTGATGAATTCAAGTTAACTAATATTACTGTCACGAGGGACATGGTTATTAAACAGATAGACAAACTGAAACAAAATAAGTCCCCAGGACCCGATGAGTTGTTTTCAAGGGTACTTAAGGAATGCAAGATGGAGCTTAGTCAGCCATTAACGAGTGTATTCAATGCGTCCATCCTTACCAGTGTTGTGCCAGAGATGTGGAAGATGGCTAATGTGGTTCCTATATTCAAATCAGGGGATAAGTCCACTCCTTCAAATTACCGTCCAATAAGCCTGACATCTATAGTGGGCAAGTTATTAGAATCAATTATAGCTGACATTATCAGAAGTCACCTTGAAGAGCATAACTTGATAAATGAATCTCAGCATGGATTCACGAGAGGTCGTTCCTGCCTGACAAACTTACTGACGTTCTTCAATAGAACATTTGAGGCAGTTGACAGTGATAAGGAATATGATATTGTTTATTTGGATTTTAGTAAAGCCTTCGACAGAGTACCTCACAAGAGACTCTTAAGAAAAGTGGCAGCTCATGGTATAGGAGGTAAAGTTCTAGCATGGATTGAGGCATGGCTTACCAATAGAAAGCAGAGAGTTACCATTAATGGAGTGAAATCTGAATGGGGATTAGTCACTAGTGGCGTTCCACAAGGATCAGTTTTAGGCCCTCTCTTGTTCGTAATTTACATTAATGACCTTGATGAAGGGATTACTAGTGACATGAGTAAGTTTGCTGATGATACAAAGATAGGCCGTATAATTCACTCTGAGGAGGATATCAATGAACTCCAGGACGATTTGAACAAATTAATGTCTTGGTCTGAGAAATGGCAGATGAAGTTTAATGTGGATAAGTGTAAGGTACTTGCCCTTGGTAATGAAAATAACCCTCGAAGCTATAATCTAGGTGAAGTAGAGCTTGGTCATACAGAATGTGAAAAAGACTTGGGAGTCATGGTAAGCAGAAATCTAAAGCCAAGACAGCAGTGCCTCAGTGTGCGCAACAAGGCCAACAGATTACTTGGATTTATCTCAAGAAGTATAAGTAACAGAAGTCCAAAAGTTATTTTACAGCTCTATACATCACTAGTGAGGCCTCATTTAGATTATGCTGCTCAGTTTTGGTCCCCTTACTACAGGATGGACATAGACTCATTAGAGAACATACAGAGAAGAATGACTAAAATGATTTACTGTGTAAGGAACCTCCCGTATGAAGATAGACTTAAAGCCTTAAATCTCCACTCTCTGGAGAGGCGTAGAATGAGGGGAGATATCGTTAGGTAAGACACATATGCAACAGTTAGGTATCTTTATTTTGAAACGTTTCGCCTACACAGTAGGCTTCTTCAGTCGAGTACAGAAAAGTTGATAGAAGCAGAAGATACTTGAAGACGATGTAATCAGTCCATCACCCTTAAAGTTTTGAGGTGGTCAGTCCCTCAGTCTGGAGAAGAGCATTGTTCCGTTGTCTGAAACAATATGAAGTTGAAGTGACAGAATCGGGCCTTATATAGTGCCAGGAGGTGAGACGTAGGTTGATTTGGGAGGGCAGGTCCTTCTCAAACCCAGCCGTTCTCACTAGTAGAGGTTGTCGAAGTAGATGGTCTGTACCAAGATACCCTTGTGTTGCAGTGTCTGACAGAATGAACATTAAAATGGTATAAAATACCGACAGATTGTTAGGTAAGACACATATGCAACAGTTAGGTATCTTTATTTTGAAACGTTTCGCCTACACAGTAGGCTTCTTCAGTCGAGTACAGAAAAGTTGATAGACGCAGAAGATACTTGAAGACGATGTAATCAGTCCATCACCCTTAAAGTTTTGAGGTGGTCAGTCCCTCAGTCTGGAGAAGAGCATTGTTCCGTTGTCTGAAACAATATGAAGTTGAAGTGACAGAATCGGGCCTTATATAGTGCCAGGGGGTGAGACGTAGGTTGATTTGGGAGGGCAGGTCCTTCTCAAACCCAGCCGTTCTCACTAGTAGAGGTTGTCGAAGTAGATGGTCTGTACCAAGATACCCTTGTGTTGCAGTGTCTGACAGAATGAACATTAAAATGGTATAAAATACCGACAGATTGTTAGGTAAGACACATATGCAACAGTTAGGTATCTTTATTTTGAAACGTTTCGCCTACACAGTAGGCTTCTTCAGTCGAGTACAGAAAAGTTGATAGAAGCAGAAGATACTTGAAGACGATGTAATCAGTCCATCACCCTTAAAGTTTTGAGGTGGTCAGTCCCTCAGTCTGGAGAAGAGCATTGTTCCGTTGTCTGAAACAATATGAAGTTGAAGTGACAGAATCGGGCCTTATATAGTGCCAGGAGGTGAGACGTAGGTTGATTTGGGAGGGCAGGTCCTTCTCAAACCCAGCCGTTCTCACTAGTAGAGGTTGTCGAAGTAGATGGTCTGTACCAAGATACCCTTGTGTTGCAGTGTCTGACAGAATGAACATTAAAATGGTATAAAATACCGACAGATTGTTAGGTAAGACACATATGCAACAGTTAGGTATCTTTATTTTGAAACGTTTCGCCTACACAGTAGGCTTCTTCAGTCGAGTACAGAAAAGTTGATAGAAGCAGAAGATACTTGAAGACGATGTAATCAGTCCATCACCCTTAAAGTTTTGAGGTGGTCAGTCCCTCAGTCTACTGTGTAGGCGAAACGTTTCAAAATAAAGATACCTAACTGTTGCATATGTGTCTTACCTAACAATCTGTCGGTATTTTATACCATTTTAATGTTCATTCTGTCAGACACTGCAACACAAGGGTATCTTGGTACAGACCATCTACTTCGACAACCTCTACTAGTGAGAACGGCTGGGTTTGAGAAGGACCTGCCCTCCCAAATCAACCTACGTCTCACCTCCTGGCACTATATAAGGCCCGATTCTGTCACTTCAACTTCATATTGTTTCAGACAACGGAACAATGCTCTTCTCCAGACTGAGGGACTGACCACCTCAAAACTTTAAGGGTGATGGACTGATTACATCGTCTTCAAGTATCTTCTGCTTCTATCAACTTTTCTGTACTCGACTGAAAAAAGCCTACTGTGTAGGCGAAACGTTTCAAAATAAAGATACCTAACTGTGGCATATGTGTCTTACCTAACAATCTGTCGGTATTTTATACCATTTTAATGTTCATTCTGTCAGACACTGCAACACAAGGGTATCTTGGTACAGACCATCTACTTCGACAACCTCTACTAGTGAGAACGGCTGGGTTTGAGAAGGACCTGCCCTCCCAAATCAACCTACGTCTCACCTCCTGGCACTATATAAGGCCCGATTCTGTCACTTCAACTTCATATTGTTTCAGACAACGGAACAATGCTCTTCTCCAGACTGAGGGACTGACCACCTCAAAACTTTAAGGGTGATGGACTGATTACATCGTCTTCAAGTATCTTCTGCTTCTATCAACTTTTCTGTACTCGACTGAAGAAGCCTACTGTGTAGGCGAAACATTTCAAAATAAAGATACCTAACTGTTGCATATGTGTCTTACCTAACAATCTGTCGGTATTTTATACCATTTTAATGTTCATTCTGTCAGACACTGCAACACAAGGGTATCTTGGTACAGACCATCTACTTCGACAACCTCTACTAGTGAGAACGGCTGGGTTTGAGAAGGACCTGCCCTCCCAAATCAACCTACGTCTCACCTCCTGGCACTATATAAGGCCCGATTCTGTCACTTCAACTTCATATTGTTTCAGACAACGGAACAATGCTCTTCTCCAGACTGAGGGACTGACCACCTCAAAACTTTAAGGGTGATGGACTGATTACATCGTCTTCAAGTATCTTCTTTAGAAAACATTCAGCGTAGGATGACTAAATTAACACATAGCATTAGAAATCTTCCTTATGAAGAAAGATTGAAGACTCTTAAGTTACATTCACTTGTTAGACGAAGAATGAGGGGAGACCTGATCGAAGTGTATAAGTGGAAGATAGGTATTAATAAAGGGGATATTAACAAGGTCTTGAGAATATCTCTCCAAGAGAGAACCCGCAGTAATGGATTTAAATTAGATAAGTTTAGATTTAGAAAGGACATAGGAAAGTATTGGTTTGGAAATAGGGTAGTAGATGAGTGGAACAGTCTACCTAGTTGGGTTATTGAGGCTAGGACTTTGGGTAGTTTCAAATTTAGGTTGGATAAATACATGAGTGGGATGGGGTGGATTTGAGTGGGACTTGCACATCAGAGCTTATTTCTTGGGTAGCATTGAAAATTGGGTAGGTCAAATGTTTGTTAGTGGGATGAATTGTAAAGGACCTGCCTAGTATGGGCCAACAGGCCTGCTGCAGTGTTCCTCCTTTCTTATGTTCTTATGTTCTTATGTTCTTATCAACTTTTCTGTACTCGACTGAAGAAGCCTACTGTGTAGGCGAAACGTTTCAAAATAAAGATACCTAACTGTTGCATATGTGTCTTACCTAACAATCTGTCGGTATTTTATACCATTTTAATGTTCATCGAGGGGTGATATCATTGAAGTGTATAAGTGGATGACGGGCATAAACAAGGGAGACATTAATAAAGTACTGAGGGTGTCGAACCAGATAAGAACCAGGAATAATGGATTTAAGTTGGATAAATTTAGATTTAGAAAGGACATAGGTAAGTACTGGTTTTCTAACAGAGTTGTAGATGCGTGGAACAGTCTTCCCAGTGGGGTGATAGAGGCTAGGACCTTGGGTAGCTTTAAGAAGAGACTGGACAAATATATGAGTGGGAGGGGCTGGGTTTGATTGGTGTTGGGGGGTGCGGGAGTTGTTTCTTGAGTAGCTTTAGGTAGATGTCGTTTTGATAAGGACCTGCCTCGTATGGGCCAGTAGGCCTTCTGCAGTGTTCCACCATTCTTATGTTCTTATGTTCTTAATATCCTCGTCAGAATGAATTCGACGGCCTATTTTGGTGTCATCGGCAAACTTGCTGATGTCGCTCTTTATGCCCTCATCTATGTCGTTTATGTAGATTGTGAACAGCAGGGGGCCCAACACTGACCCCTGTGGAACACCGCTCGTGACGCTTCCCCACTCTGATTTCTCCCCATTTATGCAAACTCTCTGCTGCCTATTTAAGAACATAAGAACATAAGAATGTAGGAACACTGCAGAAGGCCTACTGGCCCATACGAGGCAGGTCCTTATCAAAACGACATCTACCTAAAGCTACTCAAGAAATAACTCCAGTACCCCTTGACACCAATCAAACCCAGCCCCTCCCACTCATATATTTGTCCAGTCTCTTCTTAAAGCTACCCAAGGTCCTAACCTCTATCACCCCACTGGGAAGACTGTTCCACGCATCTACAACTCTGTTAGAAAACCAGTACTTACCTATGTCCTTTCTAAATCTAAATTTATCCAACTTAAATCCATTATTCCTGGTTCTTACCTGGTTCGACACCCTCAGTACTTTATTAATGTCTCCCTTGTTTATCCCCGTCATCCACTTATACACTTCAATGATATCTCCCCTCATTCTACGCCTCTCCAGAGAGTGGAGATTTAAGGCTTTAAGTCTATCTTCGTACGGGAGGTTCCTTACACAGTAAATCATTTTAGTCATTCTTCTCTGTATGTTCTCTAATGAGTCTATGTCCATCCTGTAGTAAGGGGACCAAAACTGAGCAGCATAATCTAAATGAGGCCTCACTAGTGATGTATAGAGCTGTAAAATAACTTTTGGACTTCTGTTACTTATACTTATTGAGATAAATCCAAGAAACTTGACTTAAGAAATCGTAATGACACGACTGCAAATAAACCATACCCCCGGCCGGGATTGAACCCGCGGTCATAGAGTCTCAAAACTCCAGCCCGTCGCGTTAGCCACTAGACCAGCTAGCCACAATAAGATTCATCCAACTAGGTATATTTCTACACCATAGGAAGGTTAGCAAAGGCACCTCTGTGACCACAAATGCAAGTTTTTACAGACGAATCTCCAGCTAGCGTGGCCGTGACGAACTCTAGCTCAAGTCCCTTCACTGCCGTCAACATGACTTAAGAAATCGTAATGACACGATTGCAAATAAACCATACCCCCTTCTGCTTCTATCAACTTTTCTGTACTTGACTGAAGAAGCCTACTGTGTAGGCGAAACGTTTCATAATAAAGATACCTAACTGTTGCATATGTGTCTTACCTAACAGACTCTATGACCGCGGGTTCAATCCCGGCCGGGGGTATGGTTTATTTGCAATCGTGTCATTACGATTTCTTAAGTCATGTTGACGGCAGTGAAGGGACTTGAGCTAGAGTTCGTCACGGCCACGCTAGCTGGAGATTCGTCTGTAAAAACTTGCATTTGTGGTCACAGAGGTGCCTTTGCTAACCTTCCTATGGTGTAGAAATATACCTAGTTGGATGAATCTTATTGTGGCTAGCTGGTCTAGTGGCTAACGCGACGGGCTGGAGTTTTGAGACTCTATGACCGCGGGTTCAATCCCGGCCGGGGGTATGGTTTATTTGCAATCGTGTCATTACGATTTCTTAAGTCATGTTGACGGCAGTGAAGGGACTTGAGCTAGAGTTCGTCACGGCCACGCTAGCTGGAGATTCGTCTGTAAAAACTTGCATTTGTGGTCACAGAGGTGCCTTTGCTAACCTTCCTATGGTGTAGAAATATACCTAGTTGGATGAATTTTATTGTGGCTAGCTGGTCTAGTGGCTAACGTGGTGACGTGTACTTAGCTCAGTGGTGACGTGTACTTAGCTGGAGTGGTGACGTGTACTTAGAGTGGTGACGTGTACTTAGCTCAGTGGTGACGTGTACTTAGCTCAGTGGTGACGTGTACTTAGCCCAGTGGTGACGTGTACTTAGCTTTGAGTGGTGACGTGTACTTAGCTCAGTGGTGACGTGTACTTAACTCTGTGAAGAAGTGTCTTGTTTGCTCCCGTGGACTGAACCAAGATGCCCTCCATCGAGCAACTTTACCAGCAACTTAAGGAAGAACTGAGGGCAGCAAAGATGGAGATACGGCGACTGACCGAGGAAAACAAGAGGATTCGTAGTAGTCCTCCTGTTTCGAGTCCTCAGGTCAAGAAGGGATCGTGGTCAGTGGTTGGACAGCAGGGGACGACGAAGTTGACGATCAAGAAGACGAATGGAAAGCCAGAAACGATGAAGAAGAAAGAGACTGCTGTGGAAACTCCCGTGGAAACCTACAACGCATTCTCGGTGCTACCCGACGAATGTGAGTCTACTACTGGGATCGTCACGACGAACGACAACAAGGAAGGTAAGAATATTGTTGTTGTTGGGGATAGCCAGGTTAGATACATGGATAGGGCATTCTGCTTGAAGGACAGGAGTAGGAGACAAAGGGTATGCTTTCCTGGGGCTGGGATGGAGGACATTGTTAGCCGGCTTGACAACATCATGAACGGTAATGGGATCAATCCTATTATTTGCCTCAGTGCTGGAGGCAATGATGTAGGCAAGCGTAGAAGTGAGGATTTAGTTAGAAAGTTCAGGACAGCTATAGACATGATTAGGAAGAAGGGGGGGCACCCTGTTATATGTGGCATTTTGCCAAGAAGAAGTGTTGGTAATGAATGGTTGTCCAGAGCAATTGGTATTAATTGTTGGCTGGATAAACACTGTAAGGATAATGCAGTACCATTCATTGACAACTGGGACAACTTCTATGGCCGAAATGACATGTATGCCAGGGATGGGGTTCACTTATCCAGGGCAGGTGTGGGTTTTCTTGCTAACTCAGTTGAGGGGGTTGTTTGGACTTTAAACTAGGATTAGTTAGAGGTATGGGTTTTTGCAGGAAAACTGTGAAGTCGCAGGGTAGTAATATGAGTACTAGGAGAACTAGTAATTGGCAAAATGAGGTGGATATTGGAAAGCCAGTGGCACTAATTGACGAGGACAGTAATAGGTTTAGTGGAATAATAGAAAAAAGCAGGAAGGGTAAAGAGAGAGGAGGGTCATTAAAAGTTTATTACACAAATAGTCGCAGTGCTAGGAATAAGATGGGCGAGTTGAGACTAGTTGCTAGTGCAGGTAACATAGATGTATTTGCCATTACTGAGACGTGGTTTAATTCAAAAAGTCGGGACATGCCTGCAGAATGTTACATTCAGGGTTTTAAATTGTTCCAAGTAGATAGAAGTATCGGGAAGGGGGGTGGGGTGGCATTGTATGTCCGAGATCGCTTGAACTGTTGCATAAAAACAGGTATTAAGTCTGAAGTAACACATACAGAATCTGTTTGGATAGAATTTTCAGAGGGGCATGAAAAATTAATTTTAGGTGTGATATACCGTCCCCCAAATTTAGATAGGGACCAAGGGAGACTACTATGGGAGGAAATTGTTAGGGCCACAAGGCACGATAATGTAGTAATTCTAGGAGACTTTAACTTTAGTCATATTGATTGGAATTTCTTGACTGGGAATTTAGAATCATACGATTTCTTAGAAGTAGTTCAGGATTGTTTTTTGAAGCAGTTTGTGACAGAACCTACAAGGGGAAATAACCTGCTTGACTTAGTTCTGGCAAACAATGAATCCCTTGTTAATAATTTAGAAGTTTCAGAGGAACTGGGTGCTAGCGACCACAAATCAATTACATTTAGAATTGAATGGAAGTATGATAGTAGGGATAACTCAGTAACAGTCCCAGATTTTCGCTTAGCAGATTACGATGGGCTTAGAGAACACTTATCATCTGTTGACTGGGGTAACGAAGAGAGCTATCAATATGACAGTTTTCTGAACACAATACATGCTGCTCAAAGAACGTTTATCCCTTATAAGGAAATTAGATCAAATAGAAATGACCCTAAATGGATGAATAATAGGCTGAAATATCTACTAGGGCATAAGAAAGGAATTTATAGGCGTATCAAAAGAGGCGAGGGTCATCTTATGAATCAGTATATTGACATTAAGAGGGACATTAAAAAGGGGATAAGAAAAGCTAAAAGGGACTATGAAATTAAAGTTGCTAGGGATTCTAAAACTAATCCAAAAAGTTTTTTCCAGGTATATAGAACAAAAGTCAGAGATAAGATAGGTCCCCTTAAAAATAACTATGGGCATCTTACTGACAAAGAGAATGAAATGTGCTCGATTTTAAATAATTATTTTCTCTCGGTTTTTACACAGGAAGACACTAATAATATTCCGGTAATTAATTTTTATAGTGGATCAGAAGAAGATAAATTATGTAACATCACAGTCACTAGTGAAATGGTTGTGAAGCAGATAGACCGACTGAAGCAAAATAAGTCACCGGGTCCTGATGAGGTTTTTTCAAGGGTTCTTAAGGAATGCAAAATGGAAGTCTGTGAACCATTAACTAATATTTTTAATTTATCTCTTCAAACAGGTGTAGTGTCTGATATGTGGAAGATGGCTAATGTAATTCCTATTTTTAAAACAGGGGACAAGTCGTTACCGTCAAATTACAGCCCAATAAGCCTGACCTCAATTGTAGGCAAGTTGCTAGAGTCAATTATAGCTGAGATTATAAGAAGCCATCTCGATAAGCATAGCTTGATTAATGATACTCAGCATGGATTCACAAGAGGCCGGTCTTGTCTAACTAATTTATTAACTTTCTTCAGTAAAGCTTTTGAGGCTGTTGACCACGATAAAGAATTTGATATTGTTTACTTAGATTTTAGTAAGGCATTTGATAGAGTTCCGCACCAAAGACTGTTGAAGAAAGTAGCAGCTCATGGCATTGGGGGGAGGGTGCTCTCGTGGATCGAGTCATGGCTCACAGACAGGAAGCAGAGAGTGTCCATAAATGGGGTTAAATCCGAGTGGGGATCAGTAACAAGTGGCGTTCCACAGGGATCAGTCTTGGGCCCGTTGTTGTTTATAATATATATCAATGATCTTGATGAAGGAATTGCTAGTGATATGAGCAAATTCGCCGATGACACGAAGATAGGTAGGATAATTGATTCAAACGTAGATGTTAGGGAACTTCAGGAGGATTTAGACAAACTCTACTCTTGGTCAGAAAAGTGGCAGATGCAGTTCAATGTGGATAAATGCAAGGTTCTGAAGCTCGGGAGTGTCTATAACCCTAGCACTTATAAGTTAAATAATGTAGAACTTAGCCATACAGATTGCGAAAAGGACTTGGGGGTTATGGTAAGCAGCAACCTTAAACCAAGACAGCAATGCCTAAGCGTACGTAATAAGGCAAATAGATTACTGGGATTTATATCAAGAAGTGTAAGCAACAGAAGTCCAGAGGTCATACTGCAGCTTTATACATCATTAGTAAGGCCTCACCTAGATTATGCAGCTCAATTCTGGTCTCCATATTACAGAATGGACATAAATTCGTTAGAAAACATTCAGCGTAGGATGACTAAATTAATACATAGCATTAGAAATCTTCCTTATGAAGAAAGATTGAAGACTCTTAAGTTACATTCACTTGTTAGACGAAGAATGAGGGGAGACCTGATCGAAGTGTATAAGTGGAAGATAGGTATTAATAAAGGGGATATTAACAAGGTCTTGAGGATATCTCTCCAAGAGAGAACCCGCAGTAATGGATTTAAATTAGATAAGTTTAGATTTAGAAAGGACATAGGAAAGTATTGGTTTGGAAATAGGGTAGTTGATGAGTGGAACAGTCTACCTAGTTGGGTTATTGAGGCTAGGACTTTGGGTAGTTTCAAATTTAGGTTGGATAAGTACATGAGTGGGAGGGGTTGGATTTGAGTGGGACTTGCACATCGGAGTTTGTTTCTTGGGTGGCATTGAAAATTGGGTTGGGCAAATGTTTTGTTAGTGGGATGAATTGTAAAGGACCTGCCTAGTATGGGCCAACAGGCCTGCTGCAGTGTTCCTCCTTTCTTATGTTCTTATGTTCTAACGCGACGGGCTGGAGTTTTGAGACTCTATGACCGCGGGTTCAATCCCGGCCGGGGGTATGGTTTATAAATCCAAGTAATCTGTTGGTCTTGTTGCGCACACTGAGGCACTGCTGTCTTGGCTTTAGATTTCTGCTTACCATGACTCCCAAGTCTTTTTCACATTCTGTATGACCAAGCTCTACTTCACCTAGATTATAGCTTCGAGGGTTATTTTCATTACCAAGGGCAAGTACCTTACACTTATCCACATTAAACTTCATTTGCCATTTCTCAGACCAAGACATTAATTTGTTCAAATCGTCCTGGAGTTCATTGATATCCTCCTCAGAGTGAATTATACGGCCTATCTTTGTATCATCAGCAAACTTACTCATGTCACTAGTAATCCCTTCATCAAGGTCATTAATGTAAATTATGAACAAGAGAGGGCCTAAAACTGATCCTTGTGGAACGCCACTAGTGACTAATCCCCATTCAGATTTCACTCCATTAATGGTAACTCTCTGCTTTCTATTGGTAACCCATGCCTCAATCCATGCTAGAACTTTACCTCCTATACCATGAGCTGCCACTTTTCTTAAGAGTCTCTTGTGAGGTACTCTGTCGAAGGCTTTACTAAAATCCAAATAAACAATATCATATTCCTTATCACTGTCAACTGCCTCAAATGTTCTATTGAAGAACGTCAGTAAGTTTGTCAGGCAGGAACGACCTCTCGTGAATCCATGCTGAGATTCATTTATCAAGTTATGCTCTTCAAGGTGACTTCTGATAATGTCAGCTATAATTGATTCTAATAACTTGCCCACTATAGATGTCAGGCTTATTGGACGGTAATTTGAAGGAGTGGACTTATCCCCTGATTTGAATATAGGAACCACATTAGCCATCTTCCACATCTCTGGCACAACACTGGTAAGGATGGACGCATTGAATACACTCGTTAATGGCTGACTAAGCTCCATTTTGCATTCCTTAAGTACCCTTGAAAACAACTCATCGGGTCCCGGGGACTTATTTTGTTTCAGTTTCTCTATCTGTTTAATAACCATGTCCCTCGTGACAGTAATATTAGTTAACTTAAATTCATCAGGAACTAAATAATTGTTAATTACTGGAATCTCATTTACATCTTCCTGTGTAAAAACTGACAAAAAATAGTCATTAAATAAGGAACACATTTCCAGTTCATTATCCGTCAGCTGTCCATTCCACGCCTCTATCCAGGAAAATATTTCTCCTCCTATTCCATGTGCCTTAATTTTCCTCAATAGTCTCTGATGGGAAACCCTGTCAAAAGCCTTACTAAAGTCCATATACACAATATCATATTCATTACCATGATCTACCTCCTCAAATACCTTAGTGAAAAAAGTTAATAAATTCGTAATGCAGGAACTCCCCTTTGTAAAACCATGCTGAGATTCGTTGATTAATTTATGCTTTTCAAGGTGGCTACGAACTCGGCAATTATTGATTCCATAAATTTTCCCACTATGGAGGTTAGGCTTATTGGTCTATAGTTCGAAGCTAAGGACCTGTCACCTGCTTTGAAAATAGGTATCACATTTGCCATTTTCCACTTATCTGGCACCATGCCAGTTTGTAGTGATATGTTGAAAAGATTAGCCAAAGGTTTGCTAAGCTCCTCTTTACATTCCTTTAGAACCCTTGCATACAGTTCATCAGGGCCTGGGGATTTGTTAGGTTTTAATTTATCTATTTGCCTAAGGACCATGTCACTTGTGACCCTAATCGTGCACAGTTTATTATCGTCCTGTTCTACATAATTTATCATTTCTGGAATATCGCTGGTATCCTCCTGTGAAAAAACTGAGAGGAAGTATGTGTTATAAATTCTACACATTTCCTTATCACTGTCAGTGAGCTGACCCAAGGAACTTTTGAGTGGGTCTATCTTGTCCCTGATCTTACTTCTGTATACCTGAAAGAATCCTTTTGGGTTAGTCTTCGATTCTCTTGCAACTTTAACCTCATAATCTCTTTTTGCTTTTCTAATTCCCTTTTTTATTTCTCTCTTTAACTGAATATATCGATTTCTTAATTGCCCCTCTCCTCTTTTGATTTGCCTATATATGCCTCTCTTTTGACCAATCAGATATTTTAATCTATTGTTCATCCATTTAGGATAAATTTTGTTTAATCTGATTTCCCTATTTGGAACATAATTTGACTGAGCAGCTAGAACTATGCCCTGGAAAGCGTCATATCGGCAACCATCACCACCTACCTGACCCTTAGTCAGGTTATTCCAGTTCAGCCCACCTAAGTAATTTTTCAGTCCTATGAAATCAGCCAAGCGAAAGTCAGGGACGGAGACTTGATTGGCATTATTATGGGAATTCCATGATATATTAAAACTGAGTGATTTGTGACGACTTTCCCCAAGCTCATCATTTACCTCAAGATTATTAATTAGTGTTTCCCTACTGGCAAGAACCAAGTCAAGGAGGTTATTTCCCTTAGTTGGCTCTGTCACAAACTGTTTTAAAACACAATCCTGGATCGTATCAAGAAAGTCACCTGATTCTAAATTTCCTGTCAAATTGCTCCAGTCAATCTGTCTATAGTTGAAATCTCCCATTAGCACATTTTCGTATGTAGATGCCTTACGAATTTCGTCCCATAGAAGTTTACTGCACTCCCTATCAAGATTTGGGGCCCTGTAAATCACACCCAAAATTAGTTTTTCTCGGCCCTCGAGAAGCTGTAACCAAACAGATTCAGTGGCCGACGCTTCTAATTTTATATCTTGTCTAACACAACAGTTTAAATTGTCTCTGACATACAATCGCTACTCCACCACCCTTCCTGTTGACCCTGTCAGTGTGGAATAATTTATAGCCTTGTATGTGACATTCAGAGGGCATCTCTCTATCTTTCAGATTGAGCCAGGTCTCTGTTATAGCAATAATATCTATGTTTCCTGCACTTGCAATTAATCTTAGTTCATCTATCTTATTTCTTACACTCCTGCTATTAGTATAGTAAACCATAAGGGAGCTAGTCCCTTGCTGCCCTTTGCTGTCCCCTTTTGTTTGCTGACCTGATCTATTGTCTTTATTAATAACTTCATGCTGTATGCCTTTTATACATTTACTGTTTCCAGCCCTGGTGTTGCAACCTGCTTGTTTCTCACACACACCCATACCTCTATCTTCTATCAGTTTAAAATCATAGGCATTTCACCAATGGCCTTCTCAATTGAGTTTGCAAGTGCTACCACACCAGCCCCAGAGAGATGTACCCCATCCCTTCCATACATATCATGTTTGCCATAAAAATTGTTCCAGTTGTCAATGAATGGGATTGCAAGTTCCTTGCAGTATCCGTCTAGCCAGCAATTTACACCAATTGCCCTAGACAACCATTCATTTCCTACTCCCCTTCTAGGCAAGATGCTACATATGATGGGGACCCCTCCCTTAGACTTAATGAAATCTATAGCTGACCTGTATTTATCTAGCAGCTCTTCTCTCCTACCCTTTCCAATATCATTTCCACCAGCACTAAGCAGATAATGGGCTTGTTCCCATTATCTGACGTGATATTATCCAGCCTGTTAACTATGTCCCCAACACCAGCTCCAGGGAAGCACACTCTATCTCTCATCTTCTTATTCCTATTACAAAAAGCACGGTCAATATATCTTACCTGAGAGTCACCAACCACAAGAATGCGCTTACCTCTGTTAACAGGGGCAGTAGTACCCTTACCTTCACTGGCCACTGAAGTACATTCATCCTGAAGAACAGAGAAGCGATTTCCTACCTTCAGATCTTCACTCTTAACTTTACTTATTCTGATTCTCCTACCATTACTGGTTACCACTCGCCACTTGTAGCAGGTGCTGGACTGCACCTCACTGCTGGTAGCCGTTGCTACCTCCCCACCTACAGCCTCCTCACAGCGAGAGACAGACTGCACCTCACTGCTAAAAGCCTCATTCCCCACAACTCCAGCCACCTCACACTCTCTCTCCCAGACCCATTGAGGTAGACCTTCAGCCTCCTAATCTCCTCCTGGAGAAGCAACACCTGACCTGACCAATGACTACTGCAATTTAACCCTCCCAAATGCAAAGTTATGAAAATCGGCGAAGGGTAAAGACATCATGAAAGAGTAATTGGGTTCGGGGAACAAAAGCTGCAAACTTTCCTGAAACAGAAGGATCTCGGGATGAGCATTATTCCGAGCATTTCAACTGAGGCACTCATCAACCAAATAATCGCTGCAGCATAGGTGACAAATTCAAGGATAGCTGTCAGAAACATTCACTAGGAGGAACTCATTCGCATCTGGTAAAACATATAAAGAAGCTAAAGAAAAGAGGAAAGTTTGCAGTAAATCCAGTCCAAGACCTGCGGAATATGACTTGTGAGGGGAGTCTAGCAAATCATTAATGTGTGTACTGCTCCTGATGGCTGGTATTTCAAACGGGAGTAGAATGAATTTCGTTCTGAGCTTACTACAGCCGTATGTCCTCGTAGCATGAAACATGCCCATTGTTAATGGGTACATAATGCTTGTAGGACAGATGGTGCAGTGCTTAGGGCGTCGTGGATTTTGACTTACTGCCCACGAGGTGAGCTTATATATATATATATATATATTTATATATATATATATATATATATATATATATATATATATATATATATATATATATATATATATATATATATATATATATATATATATATATATATATATTTGGACTACGTATTGGTAGGTAAAAGACTGTTGAGTAGACTTCAGGATGTACATGTATATAGAGGGGCCACAGATATATCAGATCACTTTTTACTTGTAGCTACATCGAAACTAGAAGCAGGAGGAAGTTTGAGTAAGATATAAATAACTATTGGAGGATAGATGAGCTAATGAGAGTATAGGCAATGGGGTCGAAGATGTATGGGGTAAGTTTAAAAATGTAGTGCTAGAGTGTTCAGCAGAAGTTTGTGGTTACAGGAAAGTGGGTGTGGGAGGGAAGAAGAGCGGTTGGAGGAAAGATGATGTAAAGGGAGTAGTAAGGGAGAAAAAGTTAGCATATGAGAGATTTTTACAAAGTAGAAGTGATGCAAGGAGGGAAGAGTATATGGAGAGAAAAATAGAGGTTAAGAGAGTGGTGGAGCAATGTAAAAAGAGAGCAAATGAGAGAGTGGGGGAAGATGTTATCAACAAATTTGTTGAAAATAAGAAAAAGTTTTGGAGTGTGATTAATAAGTTGAGGAAGCCTAGGGAACGAATGGATTTGACAGTTAAAAATAGGAGAGCAGAGTTATTAAATGGAGAGTTAGAGGTATCGAGAAGATGAAGGGAATATTTTGAGGAATTGTTAAATGTTGATGAAAATAAGGAAGCTGTGATTTCATATATAGGGCAAGGAGGAATAACATCTTATAGGAGTACGGAAGAGCCAGTTGTGAGTGTTGGGGAAGTTTGTGAGGCAGTGGGTAGAATGAAAGGGGAAAAGGGCGTAAGGCAGCAGGGATTGATTGTATAAAGATAGAAATGTTAAAAGCAGGTACGGATATAGTTTTGGAATGGTTGGTGCTATTATTTAATAAATGTATGGAAGAGGGTAAGGTACCTCGGGATTGGCAGAGAGCATGCATAGTTCCTTTGTATAAAGGCAACGGGGATAAAAGAGAGTGCAAAAATTATAGGGGAATAAATCTGTTGAGTATACCTGGTAAAGTGTATGGTTATTATTGAAAGAATTAAGAGTAAGACGGAGAGTAAGATAGCAGATGCACAAGGAGGCTTTAGGAAAGGTAGGGGGTGTGTAGACCAAGTGTTTACACTGAAACTTATAAGTGAACAGTATTTAGATATGGGTAAAGAGGTTTTCGTGGCATTTATGGATTTGGGAAAGGCATATGACAGGGTGGATAGGGGGGCAATGTGCCAGATGTTGCAAATGTATAGAATAGGAGGTAGGTTACTGAAAGCAGTGAAGAGATTTTACGAAGATAGTGAGGCTCAGGTTAGAGTATGTAGGAGAGAGGGAGATTATTTCCCAGTAAAAGTAGGCCTTAGACAAAGATGTGTGATGTCATCATGGTTGTTCAATAAATTTATAGATGGGGTTTTAAGAGAAGTGAATGCTCGGGTGTTGGCAAGATGTGTGAGGTTAAAAGATAAAGAATCTAACAGAAACTGGGAGTTGTCATAGTTGTTCCTTGCTAATGACACTGTGCTTTTGGGAGATTCTGAAGAGAAGTTGCAGGGGGTTTGTGGATGAATTTGGTAGGGTATATAAAAGAAGAAAATTAAAAGTGAATATAGGAAAGAGTAAGGTTATGAGGATAACAAAAAAAAATTAGGTGACGAAAGATTAGATTTCAGATTGAAGGAAGGAAGAATGGAAGAGGTGAATGTATTCAAATATTTAGGAGTGGATGTGTCAGCAGATGGGTCTATGAAGGATGAGGCGAATGATAGAATTGATGAAGGGAAAAGGGTGAGTGGTGCACTTAGGAGTCTGTGGAGACAAAGAACTTTGTCCGTGGAAGCAAAGAGGGGAGTGTATGAGAGTATAGTTATACCAACACTCTTATATGGGTGTGAAACATGGGTAGTGTATGTTGCAACAAGGAGAAGGCTGGAGGCAGTGGAGATGTAATGTCTGAGGGCAATGTGTGGTGTGAGTATAATGCAGAGAATTCGTAGATTGGAAATTAGGAGGTGTGGGATTACCAAAACTATTATCCATAGGGCTGAGGAGGGGTTCTTGAGGTGGTTTGGACATGTAGAGAGGATGGAACGAAATAGAATGACTTCGAGAGTGTATAAATCTGTAGTGGAGGGAAGGCGGGATAGGGGTCGGCGTAGGAAAGGATGGAGGGAGGGGATAAAGGAGGTTTAGTGTGCAAGGATCTTTGACTTCCCGCACGCATGTGTGAGCGTGCTAGATACAAGCAAATGGAGACAAATGCTTTTTAGGATTTGACGTGTTGTTGGAGTTTAAGCAAGGTAACATTTATGAAGGGATTCAGGGAAACCGGCAGGCCTGACTCGAGTCCTGGAGATGGGAAGTACAGTGTCTGCACTCTGAAGAAGTGTAAGCGCACCTCTAGCAAGACAGTGATGGAGTGAATGATGAGAGTTTTTCTTTTTCGGGCCACCCTCCTTTGGTGGGAGACGGCCGATTTGCTAATAATATATATATATATATATATATATATATATATATATATATATATATATATATATATATATATATATATATATATATATATATATATATATATATATATATATATATATATATATATATATATATATACAGTGGACCCCCGGTGTATGATCAGCTCCCAATGCGACCAATTATGTAAGTGTATTTATATAAGTGCGTTTGTATGTGTATGTTTGGGGGTCTGAAATGGACTAATCAAATTTACGATATTCCTTATGGGAACAAATTCGGTCAGTACCTGAACCTGAGGCTGGAGGCAGTGGAGATGTCATGTCTGAGGGCAATGTGTGGTGTGAATATAATGCAGAGAATTCGTAGTTTGGAAGTTAGGAGGAGGTGCGGGATTACCAAAACTGTTGTCCAGAGGGCTGAGGAAGGGTTGTTGAGGTGGTTCGGACATGTAGAGAGAATGGAGCGAAACAGAATGACTTCAAGAGTGTATCAGTCTGTAGTGGAAGGAAGGCGGGGTAGGGGTCGGCCTAGGAAAGGTTGGAGGGAGGGGGTAAAGGAGGTTTTGTGTGCGAGGGGCTTGGACTTCCAGGAGGCATGCATGAGCGTGTTTGATAGGAGTGAATGGAGACAAATGGTTTTTAATACTTGACGTGCTGTTGGAGTGTGAGCAAAGTAACATTTATGAAGGGATTCAGGGAAACCGGCAGGCCGGACTTGAGTCCTGGAGATGGGAAGTACAGTGCCTGCACTCTGAAGGAGGGGTGTTAATGTTGCAGTTTAAAAACTGTAGTGTAAAGCACCCTTCTGGCAAGACAGTGATGGAGTGAATGATGGTGAAAGTTTTTCTTTTTCGGGCCACCCTGCCTTGGTGGGAACAGTGTGATAATAAAATAATAAATTTTTATTTTATATCACACACATATATATATATATATATATATATATATATATATATATATATATATATATATATATATATATATATATATATATATATATATATATATATATATATATATATATATATATATATATATATATATATATATATATATGCAAACAGATGGGCGATCTTAACTATGCAGGACAAGCCACGGGGGGTTGGAAACCTTTAGCTCAAGTACTGTCACACTTCTCAGTGCGTTATCAGGAGCTGTGCAACGTTGCAAGGGTAACAGTGGCCGGTGACACCTACGCTACTCTGAGACCTCTCTCCCTGCTTTGGTTGCTCCCTTGCAACATTGCACACCTCCTGATGACGCACTGAGAAGTGTCAAAGTACTTGAGCTAAAGATTCCCCCCCCCCCCCCCCCGTGGCCTATATTTTGCCGAATACTTAAAATTGGTCAATTAGCAAGAACTCGCTTAAAATTAAGTTCTTTGTAAAATTTTATCTTATACATTTAAATATATATATATATATATATATATATATATATATATATAGTATATACATATATATATATATATATATATATATATATATATATATATATATATATATATATAGTATATACATATATGGAAAACAACCACTATGAAAAAAATAGTGAAGTGCTAAGAGTTTTTGTGATTTCTCACGTTATCATAGACCTGTAAAAATAATAGAACAGTAGTTCTGTTCTAGACTCGCTGGTATAATCACCCAGCCCGAGCCTTTTCCAAGAGGTGACCCTGCCTTCGCTTCCTTTCGCGGCAGTGTCTCTGAACGATGTCTGCCATGGGAGGAGGCACAAATGCCTCCTCGTCTTCTCGGACCAGCTGCCCTCAGGCCTAGCTCTATTCCCCGCCCCACGGAGCTCGGAGGGAGAAGCTAGGCACCTTGGGCTGCCACAAACCCCGCCCACACTGAACTCAAAGAGTGTGTTATCTGCATAGCAGCATACGATGTCAGGAGGTGCAAAGGCAGCAAGCACTACAGGATCCTTTTAGAGCCACACACCAACTTTGGGCTTAAAAACCCGAGCGCTGGGGAAGCTCAAGACTGCCTCTTGCTGTGAGTGTTGCTGTTGCTACTTGTCCGTTGCACTCCTCTCTATAGAACAGCAGAAGGCTATAGAAGACTGAGATATCACCTATTACACAAGTATCGCTATGATGCGGGTGGGTTGGTCAAGGACTTGTCAAACATTCCTTAAAGTCTTCTCAAATTGTAGGAATCTAATTTGTCAAGCTTAGATTAATTTCTTCTACATTTTTATTAATATTAAGTATGTCTAATTTGTATAATCCTAAACCGTTATTCATATTAAAATCAAAACTATTTTTCATCAACCTTCAGTTATATTTCTCTCAAACATTGACCTGCTTGATACAACTTTCTCGGCCTTTTGAAGATCAGTTGGGTTGTTAAAATCTCTCACATGAAAAAATTGAGCATTAAGCTCTCGTCCAGTTCTAGTGTTATATTTATGTTGTTGTAATCTTACTTCAACGCTTTTCCCAGTTTGACCATAATAAACATTATTACATTTTTCACAAGGAATCTTGTAAATGCAAATTTGATTTTAAAAATCTTAAGTAGAGAAGTTATAACAAGGTTTTTATCATATGGGCGAACCAACATATTCTAGGTTGAATATGATCGTTTATCTTTCTTTGAATTGTAAAATGCATTTCTAGCAATTTTAAAGTATTTATAAATAAAGTATTTTGGGTATTTTAAATCATTAGTTATTTCATAAATCTTCAAGATTTCTTCATCTAAGAACTCTATCATGATGTGAAAAATAATAGTGCACAAAAGAACAGTTATTTATTGGCAAGGTACAGTTAACTCTGTATCATCATTAATCACCCTGTGAAGAGGATTAATTGCTTGGTCACCTGGTATATTTGTGAATAAAGCAGTGACTTGCAAGCTTCTTTTCACTCACTAGAGAGTGAGTGAAAAGAAGCCACCCGAGCTTTTCAGGAGAGATTGACTAATCGTAGTCAAATGACTAATTCCATAAACATTTCATTAAAACTTCTACTAGCTATGATGGGCGCTTACCATTCCATTGTTAATGAATCTCACAGACAAATTGGGCTTGTGTGTCTTCGGTAATCCATGAAGTCATCATGATCTGGGGTTGATAAGGATGAGGTACAGGAGCTCTTGGTCTCTGATTTTCTGAGTATGTTGCGATTCTCACTAGGAAAGTAATTGGCTACTTTCTTCCATATGTGTAGGTATTGGAAGGAAATGTACTGGTGTCGCCTAGTAACTCTTGCATCTTATTAACTTACTCCGTACGAATGAGGATGATCACACATCCTTTGTCCGCTGTGGTGATGAGAATATCGTCATTAGAGGCCAGGTTATGAGCGCCTGAATGTAGCGTCGTGGGATAAGGGGCGACTAGGTCCCGAGATGGCTGGTTTGCCAATGGCAAACCAGCCATCTCGGGAGACCGAGGCTGAGGGCTTCAGTCTGTGTCAGTGAGAGCATGAGAAGGAAGATTATTGAAAATGAGAACTCTTCCCATGTCTTTCCCTTTGCCATCACAGTTCTAGCATGTCTGTGAGACAGAATTTACCATCGCTAAAGAAGTGTTGGTTGCCATTTATGATTCCTCTCCTTTCTAGATGATGATCCAACATTCTTTTCCTGA
>NC_091297.1:23795224-23825224 GCF_038502225.1 Cherax quadricarinatus
AATGTTATTGAAGACTGAATTACAGGAAGAATAATTAAACTTCCTTATTAATGTGACATTTCCATGATTTTGAACTAAATGTATATGGTAAATTTATTGTACAAAGTATTAAGTTACATTAACTACAAAGAGAAGATAAAGTATTGTATTTAAATACTTTAATAAATTTGAATATTATTCTATGGAGTTTCCCAGTTGAAATTATTTCCCCTAGACTCTAAAATACCTTTAAATAACTCGGATCCAAAAATCTTGTTGCATAAGAAATAAATGGTAACAGGCCACATTCTAAAGTTCTTTAAAAAAAAATTCTTATTTGCAACAAATGGGGGCCTGTCCGGGATCTCTGTTGTTCTAAGACACTGATCAAAAGAATAATATTAAAGTTATATACTGGGAATTTATCTTTAGTTAATTTCAAAATATTGATCATGGAAGATCACATTAAAGAGTTATTTGAAGATTTAACATTATCAAAGCTGGACTTCTTGAAACTTCAAACGTGCTGGCAGATAGCCCGTAAATTGGGAGTACCATATGATAGATATTACACAGCCAATACTGTAAGGGCAATAATTAGAAACAAATTGTTTCCAGGGGCCTCTAACCATCATGTAGCAGGAGATTCTGACTCTGAAAGTTTAGTTTCTCAAGTAAGCTACCAGTCGAGAATCGAAGTATTAGAAGAACAATTTCAAAGAGTTGATCTTGAAATTGAATCAGATAGATTAGGCCCCGCTTTGGCCTCTAATAAAGTAGATGAAGTATTGCAGGGTGCAGCCGCTGTTCGGCATTCACCCGTTACTGAAGGAATTCCTATTAATGGTCAGCCTGCCCCTCACCAAGGTGCATGTCCAAAGGAATATCCACATACCGCCAGTTAAATTCCCTCATTTTCGATACCATCGGGGCATATTTCTCAAAGTCAGTTTGAGAAATTAGAGAGACTATTTATTTTACAGACTACTCAAATTGAGGCTCAGTGTAAATTAAATGAAGACTTTCAAAGGGAAACGCTCTGCTATATAAGACAACAAGGAAATGTGAGTGAAAGATGTACTGAATCCTCAAATGATTCTTTCAATATACAAAAAGCTGCATCTATGGTTGCAAGATTTAATGACGGAGATTTAGATACTTATTTTGAAGTCTTTGAGAATCAAGCACGTGCTATGAGCTGGCCCCGACAACACTGGGCAACCTTATTACATACTTCGTTGTCTGGTAAAGCTCAAAGTTGTATGGCTACGTTACCTTTTGAGAAATATGTGGATTATGATTCCGTTAAGAAGGCTATCCTAGAGACTTATGATCTCCTCCCAGTAAGTTATCAAAAAACCTTTAAAGCATTAAAACGCCAGCCAACTCAGCCATATGTAGATTTTGCTCGTGAAAAGAAAATCGCTTTTGAGAGATGGTGTAGAGCTTCTAACTGTAAATCTATGGAAAGTCTTTCCCAATTGATCCTGCATGAGGATTTCTATAATAATTTACCAGAAGACTTGCATAGGTATTTGATTAATTGCCCCATAGTAAATATACTAGAAACAGCCTCGCTCGCTGATAATTATGAAATATCTCAACGATTGATTGGCGAAACAAAAAGTAAGGAAACAGTGACTAAATATGCCCCTAAGAAAGGACGATCCAATCTTACGGAGATGCGTCGCATACAGAATCCTTACCCGACCTCCTATGATGCCTCCACGCCCATTAATAATAAATTTAGATCTAACTCTAGGAAAAGTTCAAAACCACTAAGGCATAACAGTGAGTTGAAATGCACTTATTGTAATAAGAAAGGGCATTTAAGGAAACACTGTTATTGGCTAGAGAGGGATACCAGGAACCAGCGACTTCGTTTCCCAACTCAGGTAATATCTTCATCGACAACTCAAAAGAAACTGAACCCTAGTACCGAACAAGGTTCACAAGAACGAATCAGTAGTCATTCTAGATGACTCAATACTAGAGCTGTTTCAGAAAAAGATATTCACTCAGCTATGAGTCCCTACTTTGCTAAAGTGAAAGTTGGAATAGACGAGACTCAATTAGTTGAAATTAATTCCTTCCGTGATACTGGAAGTTATTTAACATTGTTGAAGCAGGACATACTTCCCGTAAGTGATATGACTCACACAAAGCTAGATGTCTTATTAGAAGCCTATGGAGGCGCCATTGTAAGAGTACCTCTTCACAGGATATACATCCAAACACCAACCTATACTGGCTTTGTGTCGATAGGTATATCCAGTGAAACTTTTCCTATTCAGGGCGTTGACTTACTCATAGGCAATGATCTAGACTATCCGGGTATAAGCCGAGAGCCTCTAGTTATTGATAATTCTACTGACATTAACTATGCCATAGAAGCTCGAAAAGAGGTTCCTACCTTATTTCCTCTCAATGTTATAACTAGAGCAATGTCTAGAGCGCCTCAAAATCTTTTATCAACTGAAGTCCTAAGTGAAGGCGAGGATTTAGGTTTCGATTTATTGTTCAGCCGATCCTTACAACCCGGATCTTCAAATCTGAAATATTCTATGATCGGCCCTTTTCAAGATTCTGATATTAAAATGCTATCGAAAGAAGATTTAATAAGGGATCAGTTCCTTGATCCATCCCTAGAGAAATTATGAGAGATAGCTATTACAGAAGACGACGCCCAAGACCTGGACCATTCTTACTATCTTGCTAATGATATATTAATGAGAAAGGAAAAGTCTCTTTTGTCTTCCGACGATCATCTGTCTACCAGCAAACATCTAGTAGTGCTACCTAGCACCTTTAGAGAAATGGCTATTAGTTTCGCCCACCATAGTCCCATGGGAGGACATTTGGGAGTAAAGAAAACGATGGGCAAAATAGCCAAGCATTTTAATTGGCCCAGAATGAAGGAGACTGTGGAAAGCTATCTAAAAGGTTGTCAAGTCTGCCAAGTGACCGGCAAACCTTCGCACACACCTCCATCAGTTCCCCTCATTCCGATTCCCGTCAGTGGTGAGCCCTTCTCACGCCTGATAATAGATTGTGTTGGTCTGTTACCCAAGACTAAACAAGGGAATCAATATCTGTTTACAATTATGGATGTCGTTACTCGATATCCAGAGCCTATCCCTTTGAGAAAAATTAATTCTCGCATCATTGTTCGAGCTTTGCAAAAATTTTTCTCACAGGTGGGGATTCCCCGAATAATTCAATCCGATCAAGGTTCAAATTTTACCTCTAAGATGTTTCGCGATGCCTTATCCCCCCTCGGAATTAAGTCCGTATTTTCTGTTGCTTATCGAGAAGCCAGTTACTGGACCACATGTCCAGCCTGTCCAGGTCTCTTTGCAGTCCTCCCTCATCCTCATCTGATTTAATTCTTCTCTATCAACTTCACATCATCTGCGAATAGGGACACTTCAGAGTCTATTCCTTCCATCATGTCGTTCACATATATAAAAAATAGCACGGGTCCTAGAACTGACCCCTGTGGGACCCCACTCGTCACAGGCGCCCACTGTGATACCTCTTCACGTACCATGACTCGTTGCTGCCTTCCTGTCAGGTATTCCCTGATCCATTGCAGTGCCCTCCCTGTTACAAGCGCCTGATCCTCCAGCTTCTGCACTAATCTCTTGTGGGGAACTGTGTCAAAGGCCTTCCTGCAGTCTAGGAAAACGCAATCAACCCACCACTCTCCCTCGTGTCTTACTTCTGTTACCTTGTCATAAAACTCCAGGAGGTTTGTGATACAAGATTTGCCTTCCACGAAACCATGCTGGTTTTCATTTATAATCTTGTTCCATTCCAGGTGTTTGACCACTCTCCTCCTGATAATCTTCTCCATGACTTTGCACACAATACATGTCAGAGACACAGGCCTGTAGTTTAGCGCCTCGTTTCTGTTTCCTTTCTTAAATATGGGGACTACATTTGCTGTCTTCCATTTCTCAGGTAGTTGCCCAGTTTCAAGGGATGTGTTGAAGATTGTGGTTAGAGGCACACACAGCATCTCTGCTCCTTCTCTAAGGACCCATGGGGAGATGTTGTCCAGTCCCATCGCCTTTGAGGTATCAAGGTCGCTTAGGAGCTTCTTCACCTCCTCGGTTGTTCGTATGTCATCCAACACTTGTTGGTATATTCCCTCTTGATGTTCGCTTCTGTGCTGTCTTCTCACAGCCCTTCCTGTCTCTACTGTAAAAACTTCCTTAAATCTCCTGTTTAGCTCCTCACATACCTCCTGATCATTTCTTGTGACTTCTCCACCTTCTGTCCTTAATCTGATCACCTGGTCTTTGACTGTTGTCTTCCTCCTGATGTGGCTATACAACAGTTTCAGGTCAGTCTTGATTCTCGATGCTATGTCATTTTCATTCTATCGCTGGGCCTCCCTCCTTACCTGTGCGTACTCGTTCCTGGCTCTGCGACTTATCTCCCTATTTTCGTGTGTTCTCTGCCTTCTGTACTTTTTCCATTCTCTATTGCACTTTGTTTTTGCCTCCTTACACCGTCGGGTAAACCAGGGGCTCGTTCTGGTCTTCCCGTTGTTTCTGATGCCCTTTCCACTGCCTTCTTGCATTTTGTTGTTACATAAACCATCATTTCGTTTACTGGCTTTCCTGCCAGTTCTCTGTCCCACGGAACCTCCCGCAGGAAGTTCTTCAACCCTGTGTAGTCCCCTCTTTTATAGTCAGGCTTTTCCCATTCAACTCCTGTTGCTCTCTCCATTTGCAGCTCTACTATGTATTCAAAGCACAGAACCACGTGGTCGCTAGCTCCTAGGGGACTCTCATACTTGATGTCCTCAATGTCTGAGCTACCCAGGGTGAACACAAGGTCCAATCTTGCTGGTTCATCCTCCCCTCTCACTCTGGTAGTGTCCTTAACATGTTGGTGCATGAGGTTTTCCAGCACCACGTCCAATATCTTGGCTCTCCATGTTTCGGGACCCTCATGTGGCTCCAGGTTTTCCCAGTCAATCTCCCTGTGGTTGAAATCTCCCATAACCAGCAACTTTCCTGTCCTGGAGCGAGCCCTTCTTGCCACCTCAGCAAGTGTGTCTACCATTGCTCTGTTGCTCTCTTCATATTCCTCTCTTGGCCTCCTGCAGTTCTGTGGTGGATTATACATCACTGCAATGACCACCCTGTGTTCCCCAGACTGAAGTGTACCTACTATGTCGTCTCTTTCTCCCGTCTCATCTATGCCTTCCATTTTCTCGAATTTCCATCTGTTTTTTACGAGCAGAGCAACCCCACCTCCCCCTCTGCCCCTTTTGTCTTTCCTCATGATCTGGTATCCTTGTGGGAAGATTGCATCTGTTATTGTCTCCGTGAGTTTCGTTTCTGTAACTGCTATGATGTCTGGGGACATCTCATTGATTCTTTCTTGCCATTCCTCATGTTTATTCGTTAGTCCATCTGCATTTGTGTACCAAACCTTCAACTTCTGTTCTAATACTGTAACTGTGGTGCGGGGGGTGGGAACAGAGGGATCGGTGTGTGATGGTTGGTTTGGACTGTTCAGTTGCCTTAGGGGTGTGGTGGCTGGAGTCCTTCTGCTGGTGTTTCTGGAGGTGTTCTTGTCCTTCCATTTGTTCCTGGGTTATTCTGCTCTCTTTTTTCATTTACTCCCATTTCTCTTTTCGTTTTTGAACTCTCTCTTTCATAGTCTTTCTTTCGTCCTGTGTTCTGTCTCGATCGAGGTACACACTCCTGAACTCCTGCTTGCCTCTCAGCCATGCTTTTTCCTGCAGGATCATGGTTCGGGTTGATTCTGCCTTGAAAATTACTTTGAGAGGCCGATTCCTTTTCTTTGTGAACCACCCGATTCTCCAAAAAATTTGCCACCTGGGTCATGTCCCCCTCGCCTATCACCTTCATGATACCTTCATTTGCTTTTTTCTCCTCCTGCTTTCTTTCATCATAAGTTTCCCCTTTAGCTTCGTCTAGCCCATAGACAAACACTGATCTCTCCCTTTCCACCTCCCACTGTGACTTCCATTGCATCCTCTGAAGTGTTTTAGTTCCTTCCCGTGGAGTGTTCCTTCCTTCAGTCCCTTCCCTAGTTATGGCCCCTATGCTCCATGGTTTGTCCTTCCTGCTCACCTGTTCCTGGCCCCCACAGGTATCTGGTAAGGTCCCTGCACAAGTCCTAGTTCCTTCAATGTCTTCCAACCTCTCATTCTGTCCTAGTGTGCTCCCTGTCTTTGTTTTGGCCCCATGTGGGTTTGACAGGACCTCTGCATACAGTTTAGTTTCCATGTTCCCTTCAGACCTGTTGTCTGTGTCTGATGTAGCCATTGCCGATGCTACTTCTGTAATATCTTTGTCTCTATTCTGTTTCAGATGTCTCAGCTCCTCTTCTAATATCTCTATCTTGTTTTCTGCTGCTGTGGCATGTTGCTTCCACCTTCTGCATTCTGCTGCTAACCTCTCTTCCATCTTCCTTGCCAGCTCATCTAGTCTCCTTCGCCAGTCTTCCTCCCTTTTTTTGAGCTCTGCCTCCCAATCCTCCTTCCCAGATTCGTCCTTGGAGCCCATTGTCCTCATTCTAGTTCTAGGTTCCCTCTTTGCTCCACAGAAGGAAGGGGGATGGGTGGTTAGGGGGAGGGGAATAGATCGTTAGGGGAGAGGGGATGGATGGTTATGGGGGAGGGGAGGATGGTTATTGGAGTTGTAGAGATACTTGGGGAAGGGGGTTAGATGGTTTGGGGGAGGGGTAGGTGGCTAGGGTTAGGTTGTTAGGGGAGGGGGAGAGGTGGTTAGGGGAGGGGGGAGTACGTGTTTGAGAGAGGGGATAGATGGTTATGGGGGAAGGGTAGGATGGTTATTGGAGGGAGGGAGGTAGTTGGGGCGTTAGATGGTTTGGGGGAGGGGTTAGGTGGTTAGGGGAGGGGTAGGTGGCTAAGGTGAGGTGGTTAGGGAAGGGGGAGAGGTGGTTAGGGGAGGGGGGATATGTGTTTGTGTCAAGTGGTGGTGGTGTGTGTGTGTGTGTGTGTGTGTGTGTGTGTGTGTGTGTGTGTGTGTGTGTGTGTGTGTGTGTATGAGCTTGTGTGTGTGTGTGTGTGTGTGTGTGTGTGTGTGTGTGTGTGTGTGTAATCGCCTAGTTAGTTACCATATTGTCCTCGTGCAGGTGTGTGTATGTGTGTATATGTGTGTGTTCCTGTGTATGGGAGAGGTGTGAGGGGGAGATACTGCTAACACATACCAGTAATTGTGGGTTACAAAAAGCAGAACTTGCTACTAGGGTCTAGAGCTTCTATGAGTGTCTACCCTTGTGTGTGTGTGCTTGTGTGTGAGGGAGGGATGGTTGGGGGGGTAGGTGGTGTGGTTGAAAGATCCGTCATGTAGGCACAAATTTAGTCTCATCTATCTTTCCCAATTATGCTACTCTCTCCTCTTATTGCCCTTTCTGGATTTACGTATTAATTGTTGCTGATTATTATCATATTCCTTGTTCACATTGAGAGAGGACTTCCTAGCTTCCTAAGTATTCTTACTGCTAATAACTACCGGTAGTAACACTGCCCTACCCCTGTGTGTGTGTGTGTGTATGTGTGTGTGTGTGTGTGTGTGTGTGTGTGTGTGTGTGTGTGTGTGTGTGTGTGTGTGTGTGTGTATGTGTGAGAGTGTGTGTGTGTGTGAGAGGTGTCTTGTGCAGTGTAATGACTGGCCGCAACTTCTTGTGACCTGACCACAACCCTCCTGGGACTTGATCCTCGCACTGTCTTACAATGTTGCCCTTAAAAGCTTGTCACGCCACCTAGCTTATAGTAAGTTACTCGCCTTGTGTGTGTGTGTGTCTGGATTTAAGTATCAATTATTGCTGGTTATTATCCTGTTCCATTATTATTATCCTTTCCATTGGGAAAGGACTTCCTAGCTTCCTAAGTATTCTTACTGCTAATAACTACCGGAATTAATACTACTCTACTCCTCACTGGACTCTACCTTCTCACACTCGTCAACATTATATTCACTATGTCTATGCTATTTCTATTCTAATTCTGGTAATAGCTTGCAGGAGTGAGTGACCAGTATCAAACAGTATGCAAGGCCAGAAGCCAGCCTTCAACATGCAAACCACAAATAGGCAAATGAAACTTGCTCTGCAATGGTGCGGTGACAAGTTGCCAGCTGCTGATGACGAAGTCGTCGTACGTAGGCCTTAAATCCCTATTTTGGAGATCCTTCACCCGTGATGTTTATAACCATATATTCTCATACATCCCGCTTCCTCACGCGATTTCACTCTTCACTGATGATAGTATACACTTCACATTATATACACTTCACTTTATATGTATAATGGCACACAACTTTTCGTGACGTCACTTCTTCAGGCCTATCGCTGCCAATGTGGCAACAGCGCCTAAGACTCCCAACGGTTTGCGCTTTGAAATATTATGATTTCAGCTTTCCTCTCACTTTTTTTTAACTAATAACTTTAATTATCACTCGTAGTATTGTTCACTGACGTTCCACTACCACTGATTACTGCTAGCTGTTATTGCACGCCTTACAACGCTAAGGTTCTCGGAGCCTTGTTACCCACGTCTGCATCCCATGGACCGACGTGTGTGTGTGTGTGTGTGTGTGTGTGTGTGTGTGTGTGTGTGTGTGTGTGTGTGTGTGTGTGTGTGTGAGTGTGTGTGTGTGTGTGTATGTGTGTGTGTGGTGTGTGTGTGTGTGTGTGTGTGTGTCTGTGTGTGTGTGTGTGTGTGCATATGTGTGTGTGTGTGTCTGTGTGTGTGTGTGTGTGTGTGTGTGTGTGTGTGTGTGTGTGTGTGTGTGTGTGTGTGTATGTGTTTGTGTGTGTGTGTGGGTGTGTGTGTGTACATACCTAGTAGAGGTTGCAGGGGTAGTGTCCTAGGTCCTGTCCCAGCCTCTTCACTGGTCGCTACTCTGTGTGTGTGTGTACTCACCTAATTGTAGTTGCAGGGATCGAGACTCAGCTCCTGGCCCCGCCTCTTCACTGGCTGTTACTGGTTCCTTCCTCTCCCTGCTCCATGAGCTTTATCATACCTCGTCTTAAAACTATGTATGGTTCCTGCCTCCACTACATCACTTGCCAGACTATTCCACTTCCTAACAACTCTGTGGCTGAAGAAATACTTCCTAACATCCCTTTGACTCATCTGAGTTTTCAACTTCCAATTGTGACCCCTTGTTTCTGTGTCCCACCTCTGGAACATCCTGTCTCTGTACGCTTTTTCTATTCCATGCAGTATTTTGTATGTAGTTATCATGTCACCCCTGACCCTCCTGTCCTCCAGTGTCGTCAGACCGATTTCCCTTAACCTTTCTTCGTAGGACATTCCACTTAGCTCTGAAACCAGCCTTGTTGCAAACCTTTGCACGTTCTCTAATTTCTTGACGTGCTTGACCACCTGTGGGTTCCAAACTGGTGCTGCATATTCCAGTATGGGCCTGACGTGCACAGCATAAAGAGTCTTGAACGATTCCTTACTGAGGTATCAGAATGCTATTCTCAGGTTTGCCAGGCGCCCATATGCCGCAGCAGTTATTTGGTTAATGTGGGCTTCCGGCGACGTGCTCGGTGTGATACTCACCGCAGATCTTCCTCGTTGAGTGAAGTTTGCAGTCTTTGGCTGCCTAGCCTATACTCTGTCTGCGATCTTCTTTGCCCTTCCCCAATCTTCATGACTTTGCATTTGGCAGGGTTAAATTCTAGGAGCCAGTTGCTTAACCAAGCGTCCAGCCTGTCCAGGCCTCTTTGTAAACCTGCCTGGTCCGTTCTGATTTAATTCTCCTCATTAACTTCACATCATCTGCAAGTAAGGACATATCTGAGTCTATCCCTTCCGTCAAGTCATTCACATATACGAAGAATAGCACTGGTCCTAGGACTGACCCCTGTGGGACCCCGCTCGTCATAGGCGTCCACTGTGATACCTCATCATGCACCATGACTCGCTGTTGCCTCCCTGTTGGGTATTCTCTGATCCATTGAAGTGCCTTTCCTGTTATATGTGCCTGTTCCTCTAGCTTCTGCACTAATCTCTAGTGGGGAAGTGTGTCGAAGGCCTTCTTTCATTCCAAGAAAATGCAATCGACCCACCCATCCCTCTCATGTCTTACTTCATTTACCTTGTTATAAAACTCCAATAGGTTTGTGACACAGGATTTGCTTTCCATGAATCCGTGCTGGCTGTCTTTTATAAGCATGTTCCATTCCAGGTGCTCTACCACTCTCCTCCTGATAATCTTCTCCATGACTCTGCGTGCTATATACGTCAGTGACACTGTTCTATAGTTTAGTGCTTCGTTTCTGTCCCCTTTCTTAAAGATGGGGATCACATTTGCCATCTTCCATATCTCAGGTAGTTGCCCAGTTTCAAGGGATGTTTTGAAGATTGTGGCTAGTGGCACACACAGTGACTGCTCCCTCTCTACGGATCCAAGGAGAGATGTTGTCCAGTCCCACCGCCTTTGAGAAATCAGGGTCACTTAGAAGCTTCTTCGCCTCCTCCTCGGTTGTGTGTATGTCATCCAATTCTTGTTGGTATATCCCTTGTCGGTGTACCCCTCTGTTTTGTCTTCCCATTGTCCCTTCTGCCTCCTCTGTAAATACTTCCTGAAATCTCGTGTTGAGCTCCTCACATACTTCTTGGTCGTTTCTTGTGAGTTCCCCATCTTCTTTTCTCTGCCTGA
This sequence comes from Cherax quadricarinatus, assembly GCF_038502225.1. NCBI lineage: Eukaryota > Metazoa > Arthropoda > Malacostraca > Decapoda > Parastacidae > Cherax > Cherax quadricarinatus. The sequence goes on from NC_091297.1 coordinate 23,805,889, forward strand.
TTATTTGGTCCTTGATTGTTGTCTTCCTCATGATGTGGCTGTAAAACAGTTTTGGGTCAGGCTTGACTTTCGATGCTATATCGTTTTCGTACTGCCGCTTGGCCTCCCTCCTTATCTATGCATACTCGTTTCTGGCTCGTTGACTAATCTTTTTATTTTCCTCGGTCCTTTGCCTTCAGTACTTTTTCCATTCTCTAGCACACTTAGTTTTTGCCTCCCTACACCTTCGGGTAAATCAAGGGCTCATTCTGGTCTTCCCATTATTTCTGTTACCCTTGGGAACAAACCTTTCCTCTACCTCCTTGCATTTTGTTGTTACGTAGTCCATCATTTCGTTTACTGACTTTCCTACCAACTCTCCTACTGAACCTCTTGCAGGAAGGTCCTCATACCTGTGTTGTACTTCCATTTATAGTTTGACTTTTCCCTTCCTACTCTTGTTGCCCTCTCCACCTGTAGCTCTATGATGTATTCAAAGCTCAGAACCACGTGGTCGCTAGCTCCAAGGAGCCTTTCACATGTGATGTCCTCAATGTCTGAGCTACTCAGGGTGAACACAAGGTCCAGTCTTGCTGGTTCATCTTCCCTCTCTCTCTGGTAGTGTCCCTAACATGTTGGTGCATGAAGTTTTCCAGTACCACATCCATCATCTATGCTCTCCATGTTTCAGAACCCCCATGTGGCTCCAGGTTTTCTCAATCTCCCTGTGGTTTAAGTCGCCCATAACCAGTAATTTTGCTCTACTCGAGTGAGGTCTTTTTGCCACCTCAGCTAGTGTGTTCACCATTGCTCTGTTGCACTCATCATATTCCTCTCTTAGCCTCCTGCAGTTCTGTCGTGGGTTATACATCACTGCAATGACTACTTTATGTTCCCCTGACTGAACTGTACCTTCTATATAATCCCCTTTTCCAGTCTCGTCCATTCCTTAGGTTTCCTGATAACACCATCGGTTTTTAATGAGCAATGCAACCTAACCTCCCCTTCTGCTGCTTCTATCCTTCCTCATTATCTGATATCCTGGTGGGAAGATTGTGTCTGTTATTGTCCCCATGAGTTTTGTTTCTGTGACTGCTATGATGCCTGGGGACGTCTCCTTGATTCTTTCATGCCACTCCTCATATTTATTTGTTATTTCATCAGCGTTCATTTACCAAACCTTCAACTTCTTTTCTATAACTGTGGTCTGGGGAGAATGGTGGGTTTGGGGGAGCAGGTGCCCTGGTAGAGGCCTATAGGGGGTTGCTGTAGGGGTGGGGTTTGTGGTGTGTGAGGTAGGGCCAAAAGGTGTTGGTTTTGGATTAGGGTGTTTGATTGCTTTGAGGTTGCCATGGGTGGGTTCCTTCTGTGGGTGGTACTCGAGGAGGTTGTGTTTGTTATTCTCCCTGGGTCTGGTTTCTCTTGCTTCCCTCCTTCCTTGCCTCCCATTCTGCCTTGCTGTGTTGTACCCTCTCTTTCAGTGTCATCCTTTCTTCTTGTGGTCTGTCTCGGTCGAGATACACGCTCTTGTACTCTGGTTTGTCCCTTAGACGCGCTTTCTCCAGCAGGATCCGGTTTCAGGCTGACTCTGCCTTGTAAATCACTTTGACTGGACGTTTTTTTCCTCTCGCAATCCACCCAATTCTCCGAAAATTTGCCAGCTGGGTCATGTCGTCCTCTCCTATTGCTTTCATGATGCTTTCAATCGTTTTTTCTTTCTTCTGTTTTCTTGCTTTGTAAGTTTCCCATTTTACTTCTTGGAACCCATAGACAAAGACTGCCCTCTCCCTTTCGTCCTCCTACTGTGCTTCCCTGAGCATCCTCTGAGATGAACTAGTTCCTGCCATTGATGCATCTGTTCCTACTGTTTCTTCCCTAACTTGTGTCCCTGTGCTTACCTGTCCCTGGACACGGTATTTGTCTGTTAGAGCCTCTGCTTATAGTTTAGGTCCTTCATTGACTGTGCTCACCTCTTGTGTTCCTGCTGTTCTCCCTCTCTTTTCCCGGGCCCTACTTGGGTCTGGTAGAGTCATCACATACAGTGTAGCTCCTTTGCACCCTGCAGTCTCTTCAACTCTGTCTGATGCAGCAGCTCTAGATGTTGTGGCTGTACTGTCCTTTGGATCTTTAGGGTGTTTCAAGTTTTTTACTTCTTCTTCTAAGTTCTGTATCTTAGCTTCTGCTGTTATGACTTGTGACTCCCATTTCTTGCTCTCATCAGCTATTTTCTCTTCCATTTTCTTGCTGAACTATTCCAGCCTCCTCCCCCACTCCTCCTCTCTTCTCGTGAGCTCTGCCTCCCAGTCTTCTCTCCCAGATCCACCCCACGCAGCTTCATCCACCAGTCCTGTGGTTCTCCGTCCTGATTTTTGGTATCATATTTTTCTTCCACAGAAGAAAGAGCCTGTGTATTTTCAAGAGTGCCTGTATGGAGGGGGGTGTTGTATGGAGGGAGAAGGAGGAGGTGGCAGTGAGGGGGGAGAATAGAGAGTGGGAGGGGAGACAGTGGCAGAGGGGAGAGAGATGGGGGGAAGAGATGTGCGGGAAAAGCAAGGGGGTGAGGGGAGTAGGATGAGTAGGGAAGAGGAGAAGGAAGACAAAGGGGTGAGAGAGTGGAAATAAAAGAGAAAGAGAGAGAGAGAGAGAGAGAGATAGTGTTTGTGTACTTACCTAGTTGAGGTTTCAGGGGTCGAGTCCAAGCTCCTGTGTGAGTGTGTGTGTGGGTGGGTGGTGGTGTGGAGGGTGTATGTGTGTGTGTGTGTCCATGTGTGTGTGTGTGTGTGTGTGTTTGTGTGTGTGTGTGTGTGTGTGTTTGCGTGTGTGTGTGTGTGTGTGTGTGTGTGTGTGTGTGTGTGTGTGTGTGTGTACTCACCTAGTTGAGGTTGCGGGGGTCGAGTCCGAGCTCCTGGCCCCGCCTCTTCACTGATCGCTACTAGGTCACTCTCTCTGAACCGTGAGCTTTACCATACCTCTGCTTAAAGCTATGTATGGATCCTGCCTCCACTACATCGCTTCCCAAACTATTCCACTTACTGACTACTCTGTGGCTGAAGAAATACTTCCTCACATCCCTGTGATTCATCTGTGTCTTCAACTTCCAACTGTGTCCCCTTGTTACTGTGTCCAATCTCTGGAACATCCTGTCTTTGTCCACCTTGTCAATTCCTCTCAGTATTTTGTATGTCGTTATCATGTCCCCCCTATCTCTCCTGTCCTCCAGTGTCGTCAGGCTGATTTCCCTTAACCTCTCCTCGTAGGACATACCTCTTAGCTCTGGGACTAGTCTTGTTTCAAACCTTTGCACTTTCTCTAGTTTCTTTATGTGCTTGGCTAGGTGTGGGTTCCAAACTGGTGCCGCATACTCTAATATGGGCCTAACGTACACGGTGTACAGGGTCCTGAACGATTCCTTATTAAGATGTCGGAATGCTGTTCTGAGGTTTGCTAGGCGCCCATATGCTGCAGCAGTTATTTGATTGATGTGCGCTTCAGGAGATGTGCCTGGTGTTATACTCACCCCAAGATCTTTTTCCTTGAGTGAGGTTTGTAGTCTCTGGCCCCCTAGACTGTACTCCGTCTGCGGTCTTCTTTGCCCTTCCCCAATCTTCATGACTTTGCACTTGGTGGGATTGAACTCCAGGAGCCAATTGCTGGACCAGGTCTGCAGCCTGTCCAGATCCCTTTGTAGTTCTGCCTGGTCTTCGATCGAGTGAATTCTTCTCATCAATTTCACGTCATCTGCAAACAGGGACACCTCAGAGTCTATTCCTTCCGTCATGTCGTTCACAAATACCAGAAACAGCACTGGTCCTAGGACTGACCCCTGTGGGACCCCGCTGGTCACAGGTGCCCACTCTGACACCTCGCCACGTACCATGACTCGCTGCTGTCTTCCTGACAAGTATTCCCTGATCCATTATAGTGCCTTCCCTGTTATCCCTGCTTGGTCCTCCAGTTTTTGCATCAATCTCTTGTGTGGAACTGTGTCAAACGCCTTCCTGCAGTCCAAGAATATGCAATCCACCCACCCCTCTCTCTCTTGTCTTACTGCTGTCACAATGTCATAGAACTCCAGTAGGTTTGTGACACAGGATTTCCCGTCCCTGAAACCATGTTGGCTGCTGTTGATGAGATCATTCCTTTCTAGATGTTCCACCACTCTTCTCCTGACAATCTTCTCCATGATTTTGCATACTATACATGTCAGTGACACTGGTCTGTAGTTTAATGCTTCATGTCTGTCTCCTTTTTTAAAGATTGGGACTACATTTGCTGTCTTCCATGCCTCAGGCAATCTCCCTGTTTCGATAGATGTATTGAATATTGTTGTTAGGGGTACACATAGTGCCTCTGCTCCCTCTCTCAATACCCATGGGGAGATGTTATCTGGCCCCATTGCCTTTGAGGTATCTAGCTCACTCAGAAGCCTCTTCACTTCTTCCTCGGTTGTGTGCACTGTGTCCAGCACTTGGTGGTGTGCCCCACCTCTCCGTCTTTCTGGAGCCCCTTCTGTCTCCTCTGTGAACACTTCTTTGAATCTCTTGTTGAGTTCCTCACATACTTCACGGTCATTTCTTGTTGTCTCTCCTCCCTTCCTTAACCTGATTACCTGGTCCTTGACTGTTGTTTTCCTCCTGATGTGGCTGTACAACAGTTTCGGGTCAGATTTGGCTTTCGCTGCTATGTCATTTTCATATTGTCTTTGGGCCTCCCTTCTTATCCGTGCATATTCGTTTCTGGCTCTATGACTGCTCTCCTTATTCTCCTGGGTCCTTTGCCTTCTATATTTATTCCATTCCCTAGCACACTTGGTTTTTGCCTCCCTGCACCTTTGGGTAAACCACGGGCTCATCCTGGCTTTTTCATTATTCCTGTTACCTTTGGGTACAAACCTCTCCTCAGCCTCCTTGTATTTTGTTGCTACATATTCCATCATCTCATTAACTGGCTTCCCTGCCAGTTCTCTGTCCCACTGAACCCCGTTCAGGAAGTTCCTCATTCCCGTGTAGTCCCCTTTCTTGTAGTTTGGCTTCATTCGTCCTGGCCTTCCTGCTTCTCCCTCCACTTGTAGCTCTACTGTGTATTCGAAGCTTAAAACCACATGGTCACTGGCCCCAAGGGGTCTTTCATATGTGATGTCCTCGATATCTGCACTACTCAAGGTGAACACTAAGTCTAGCCTTGCTGGTTCATCCTCTCCTCTCTCTCTCTCTTGTACTGTCTTTTACGTGTTGGTACATGAAGTTTTCCAGTACCACCTCCATCATCTTAGCCCTCCATGTATCTTGGCCCCCATGTGGGTCCAAGTTCTCCCAATCGATCTCCTTGTGGTTAAAGTCACCCATGATCAGGAGCTTTGCCCTGCATGCATGAGCTCTTCTGGCCACTCTAGCCAGTGTGTCAACCATCGCTCTATTGCTCTCGTCGTACTCTTGCCTTGGCCTATTGCTGTTCTGTGGTGGGTTATACATCACTGCTATTACCACCTTGGGACCTCCAGAGTGAAGCGTTCCCGCTATGTAATCACTTTCTTCTCCACTGTCTCCTCTCTCCAGCTCATCAAAATTCCAGCAATTTTTGATCAACAATGCCACTCCTCCACCCCCCCTGTTCCCTCTGTCTTTCCTCAGGATTTGGTATCCCATTGGAAAGATGGCATCTGTTATCATACCTGTAAGCTTGGTTTCTGTGAGAGCTATGATGTCCGGTGATGCCTCTTTGACTCTTTCATGCCACTCCTCCCACTTATTTGTTATACCATCAGCGTATGTGTACCATACCTTCAGTTTCCTTTCCAACACTGTGGTTTGTGGTGCCTGTGAGGGTGGGAGACCTGGTGGCATACTGTGGGATTCTATAGCTCGGTGTTGGGTGGAGGCTGTGGGTATGGATTGTAGTGTGTGTTGGGATGGTGTGATAGGTTGTATGGTTCTGAGAATAGTTGTGTGTGTGCTTGCCCTTGCTGTTCTGTTCTGCTCTGACCTCTGCTGGTTCCATCCTTGTCTCTTTTCCGAGCTCCTTTCGCTTTGTGTGTGTGTGTGTGTGTGTGTGTGTGTGTGTGTGTGTGTGTGTGTGTGTGTGTGTGTGCTCACCTAATTGTACTCACCTAATTGTGGTTGCAGGGGTCGAGACTCAGCTCCTGGCCCCGCCTCTTCACTGATCGCTACTGGATCCTCTCTCTCTCTGCTTCCTGAGCTTTGTCCTATCTCTTCTTAAAACTATGTATGGTTCCTGCCTCCACTACTTCACTTGCTAGGCTATTCCACTTGCTGACAACTCTATGACTGAAGAAATACTTCCTGTGTGTGTGTGTACTCACCTATTTGTGGTTGCAGGGGTCGAGTCCTAGCTCCTGGCCCCGCCTCTTCACCGGTTGCTACTAGGCCCTCTCTCTCCCCGCTCCATGAGCTTTATCAAACCTCGTCTTAAAACTGTGTATGGTTCCTGCCTCCACTACGTCATTTTCTAGGCTATTCCACTGCCTTACAACTCTATGACTGAAGAAATACTTCCTACTATCTCTCTGACTCATTTGTGTCTTCAACTTCCAATTGTGGCCTCTTGTTTCTGTGTCCCCTCCCTGGAACATCCTGTCCTTGTCCACCTTGTCTATTCCACGCAGTATTTTATATGTCGTTATCATGTCTCCCCTGACCCTCCTGTCCTCCAGTGTCGTCAGGCCGATTTCCCTTAATCTTTCTTCATAGGACATTCCCCTTAGCTCTGGAACTAACCTTGTTGCAAACCTTTGTACTTTCTCCAGTTTCTTGACGTGCTTTATCAAGTGCGGGTTCCAAAGAGGTGCTGCATACTCCAGTATGGGCCTGACATACACGGTGTACAGTGTCTTGAATGATTCCTTACTAAGGTGTCGGAATGCTGTTCTCAGGTTTGCCAGGCGCCCATATGCTGCAGCAGTTATCTGATTGATGTGTGCTTCCGGAGACATGCTCGGTGTTATACTCACCCCAAGATCTTTCTCCTTGAGTGAGGTTTGCAGTCTTTGGCCACCTAGCCTATACTCTGTCTGTGGTCTTCTGTGCCCTTCCCCTATCTTCATGACTTTGCATTTGGCAGGATTAAATTCGAGAAGCCATTTGCTGGACCAGGTGTCCAGTCTGTCCAGGTCTCTTTGAAGTCCTGCCTGGTCCTCATCAGATTTAATTCTCTTCATTAACTTCACATCATCTGCAAACAGGGACACTTCTGAGTCTAACCCTTCCGTCATGTCGTTCACATATACCAAAAATAGCACTGGTCCTAGGACCGACCCCTGTGGGACCCCGCTCGTCACAGGTGCCCACTGTGATACATCATTACGTACCATGACTCGTTGTTGCCTCCCTGTCAGGTATTCTCTGATCCATTGCAGTGCCCTTCCTGTTATATGCGCCTGATGCTCTAGCTTCTGCACTAATCTCTTGTGAGGAACTGTGTCAAAGGCTTTCTTGCAGTCCAAGAAGATGCAATCAACCCACCCCTCTCTCTCTTGTCTAACTTCTGTTATTTTATCATAAAACTCCAGAAGGTTTGTGACACAGGATTTGCCTTCCGTGAATCCGTGCTGGTTGGCATTTATACTCCTGTTCCGTTCCAGGTGCTCCACCACTCTCCTCCTGATAATCTTCTCCATAATTTTGCATACTATACATGTCAATGACACAGGTCTATAGTTTAGTGCCTCTTTTCTGTCTCCTTTTTTGAAAATGGGAACTACATTTTCCGTCTTCCATACCTCAGGTAGTTGCCCAGTTTCCAGGGATGTGTTGAAGATTGTGGTAAGTGGTACGCACAACATATCTGCTCCCTCTCTAAGGACCCACGGAGAGATGTTGTCCGGTCCCATTGCCTTTGAGGTATCGATGTCCCTTAGCAGTTTCTTCACCTCCTCCTCATCTGTATGTATGTCGTCCAACACTTGTTGGTGTATTCCTTGTTGGTGTCCCCATCTGGTCTGTCCCCCCAGAGTCCTTCCTGTCTCTACTGTAAATACTTCCTTAAATCTCGTGTTGAGCTCCTCACATACCTCTTGATCGTTTCTTGTGAGTTCTCCACCTTCTTTCCTCAGCCTTATCACCTGGTCCTTGACTGTTGTCTTCCTCCTAATGTGGCTATACAGCAGTTTCGGGTCAGATTTGACTTTCGATGCTATGTCGTTTTCATACTGTCGCTGGGCCTCCCTCCTTATCTGCGCATACTCGTTTCTGGCTCTTCTACTAATCTCCTTGTTTTCCTGGGTCCTATGCCTCCTGTACCTTTTCCATTCTCTGTTGCACTTAGTTTTTGCCTCCCTACACCTTCGGGTAAACCAAGGACTCGTTTTGGTCTTCCTATTATTTCTGTTTCCCTTGGGAACAAAACTTTCCTCTGCCTCCTTGCACTTTGTTGCCACATATTCCATCATCTCGTTTACTGATTTTCCTACCATTTCTCTGTCCCACTGAACCTCCTGCAGGAAGTTTCTCATACCTGTGTAGTCCCCCCTTTTATAGTTTGGCCTGTCCCCTTCAGTTCCTGTTACCTTCTCCACTTGTAACTCTACTATATAGTCAAAACTCAGAACCACATGATCGCTAGCTCCAAGGGGCCTCTCGTAAGTGATGTCCTCAATGTCTGAACTGCTCAGGGTGAACACAAGATCCAGTCTTGCTGGCTCATCCTCCCCTCTCTCTCTGGTTGTGTCCCTGACATGTTGATGCATGAGGTTTTCAAGTACCACATCCATCATCTTGGCTCTCCATGTTTCGGGACCCCCATGTGGCTCCAGGTTTTCCCAGTCGATCTCCCTGTGGTTGAAATCGCCCATTACCAGTAACTTTGCTCTGCTTGAGTGAGCTCTTCTTGCCACCTCAGCCAGTGTGTCCACCATCACCCTGTTGTTTTCTTCGTACTCCTCTCTTGGCCTCCTGCAGTTCTGTGGTGGGTTATACATCACTCCAATGACTACTTCATGTTCTCCGGACTGAATTGTACCTACAATGTAGTCTCTTTCTCCAATCATGTCCATGCCTTCCATTTCCTCAAATCCCCATTGGTGTTTTATGAGCAGTGCAACCCCTCCTCCCCCTCTACTCCTTCTATCTTTCCTCAGAATCTGATATCCTGTTGGGAAGATTGTGTCTGTTATTGTCTCAGCGAGTTTTGTTTCTGTGACTGCTATGATGTCTGGGGATTTTTCACTGATTCTTTCATTCCACTCCTCATGTTTATTCGTTATTCCATCCGCGTTTGTGTACCAAACCTTTAGTTTCTTTTCTATCATTGTGGTCATGCAAGTATATTGGGGTTGGGGGAGCGAGAGCCTTGGTGGGGGCCTATATGGGGCTGTGGTGTAGGTGGGGTTTGTGTTGATGGGGGTGGGGTCAGAATGCCCATAAGGGACAGCTGTTGGGGTGAGGTTTGTGATATGGGGGTTGGTGGCAGAGGGAACAGTGAGTTGCATTGGGAATGTCGTGGGTGGAGTCTTTTGGTGGGAGATTCTGTGGGGTGTGTTTGCCCTTCCTCCTGTGTCTGGGTCCTGCTCATTTTCATTGCTTCTCGTTCCTCCTTGCGTCTCTGTACCCTCTCTTTCAGTGTAGTCCTTTCTTCTTGTGTTCTGTCGCGGTCGAGGTATACTCTCTGGTACCCCTCTTTGTCCCTCAGTCTTGCTTTCTCTTGCAGAATCCTGGTTCGAACTGATTCTTCCTTGAAAGTTACTCTGACAGGCCGTATCCTTCCACTCGCAAACCACCCAATTCTCTGAAAATTTGTCACCTGGGTCATATTGCCCTCCCCTATTGTTTTCATGATGCCTTCAATCATTTTTTTCTCCTCCTGTTTTATTTCTTCAAAGTTGGCCCCCTTGGCTTCTTGGAGCCCGTACACAAAAACTGACCTCGCCCTTTCCTCCTCCCACTGAGTCTCCATCTGCTTCCTCTGAGGCATTTTATTTCCTTCCATTGACATGTTCTTGCCTTCAGTCCCTGTCATATCTGAAACTTCTATTCTCAGTGAACTGTCTTTCCTGACCAGCTGTCCCTTGCTACTGCAGTTGGCTGTTAGAATCTCTGCATATAACAAACCTTCATTGTCTTCGGACCTGTCGCTTGATCTTAGTGTGCTCATCGTCTTTTCCCTGGTCCCACGTGGGTCTGATAGGGCCTTCGTGTACGGCATGTCTCCGGTGTTGCTTACCATCCCCTTGTCTGCGCCTGACTTTGAATTTCCTTCATTGTCTTCGGACCTGTCGTTTGATCTCAGTGTGCTCATCGTCTTTTCCCTGGCCCCACGTGTGTGTGTGTGTGTGTGTGTGTGTGTGTGTGTGTGTGTGTGTGTGTGTGTGTGTGTGTGTGTGTGTGTGTGTGTGTGTGTGTGTGTGTGTGTATGTGTCCATGTGTGTGTGTGTCCGTTTGTGTGTGTGTGTGTGTGAAAAATAATCTACCTTCATTTACCTACCTGAGTTTCACGATGGAAAGACTCGTTAATTAATTCACATCCGCTGACGAGTTATATTAATTCATAATTATTTTTTAATTTATGTCAGGATTCAGCTCCCACTATCTCTGTTATGCTCGATCTTCTGTTGATCATCCTGACGCTGCATAATGATAATAATATTACTACTACTACTACTACTACTACTTCTACTATTACTACTACTACTACTACTACTACTACTACTACTACTATTACTACTACTACTATTACTACTACTACTACTACTACTACTACTACTACTACTACTACTACTACTACTACTATTAATAATAATAATAATAATAATAATAATAATAATAATAATAATAATAATAATAATAATAATAATTCAATAACCTAAAGCAAACAAAATATTTAGTTCAGAAAGTCCGCTCAGGAAACTTCCAGGAAACAGTAAACAATGCTGCCAGATAAAATCACCAGTTTGTCCCAACATTAAAGTGGACAGAGAAAGTCGGAGGACATTGTGTAAATTTTCTGGAAAGCAGAATTGTATGTGAAGTGTGTTTTTGTTTTTGTTCCTACCTATATCTGGTTGCACGGGTCGAGTCTTAGTTCCTGGCCTTGCATTATAATTTGCTATATGCAGGATTTACTCCCTCCTAAACTCTTGGGCCATGTCATATTAACTCCTAAAACTGCCTCCACTTCCTGACCACCAAGAGGCTTAAGAAATATTTATGACATCTTTACGGCTCAGCTGTATCTATAATTTACATCTATACCTTTATGTATCTTTTTCCCGCCTCATTCTATCCCGTTCCATAATATCAATGCATCTGAATATTTGGTATGTCGTTATCATTTCTCATGTGTATCGTCTATCCTCTAATATAACCAGTTTTACTTCTTTTAGTCCCCTCTTCAAAGTTCATTCCTCTTAGTTCTGGTACTAATCACGTTGGAAACCTCTGCACATTCTCCAGGTTCCTAATATGCTTAATAAGGTGTGTGTCTCATTCCAGTGCTGCATATTATAAGACGGGAATGACACAAGCCATATAAAGTGTCATAAATGACTTCACTGAGATTCTTGAAAGCTGATCTTAGATTCACTAAACGAGCATTCGTTACAACTGTTGTTGAGTTATTGAGCTGTTTCCTAGTCGATCCCTGGAGTCTATACTTAGTTTACTGTTTATCTTTCCCTTCCCGATTTTCATAACCTTATATTTGCTAGACTTGAATTCCAGAACCCACTTGTCTGACCATCAACGCAATTTGAGCACGACCATTTGTAGCCTATCGTTGCCATTATCTGCTTATATTCTCCTAGTTCATTTTACCTCACATTCAAAACGGGGACACGTCTCTTATGGTAAATCATTCACAGGCTTTCGAGACATGATTTACCCTCTCTATACTTGTGGTGGTTATAATGTATGAAACTAGTTTTCTCAAAATGCTCCACCACTTTCGTTCTGATTATCTTCTTCATTACCTCACATAGCAACATGACATTGAAACTAGCCTTCTGTTTATTACTCCCTCTCTCCTTTCTTAAATAATGAAACTATATCTGCTGTCTTCCAGATCTCTGGCTATTGTTACTTATCCATTAACGCGTTGCAGATTTTAGCTGTTGCTTCAGACAGTTCTTCTGCTTCTTCTCACAGCATCCATTGTGACTCTCGGGTGTGTGTGTGTGTGTACTCACCTAGTTGTACTCACCTAGTTGAGATTGCAGGGGTCGAGTCCGAGCTCCTGGCCCCTCCTCTTCACTGGTCGCTACTAGGTCACTCTCCCTGAACCGTGAGCTTTATCATACCTCTGCTTAAAACTATGTATGGATCCTGCCTCCGCTACATCGCTTCCCAAACTATTCCACTTCCTGACTACTCTGTGGCTGAAGAAATACTTCCTAACATCCCTGTGATTCATCTGTGTCTTCAACTTCCAACTGTGTCCCCTTGTTACTGTGTCCAAACTCTGGAACATCCTGTCTTTGTGTGTGTGTGTGTGTGTGTGTGTGAGTACTCACCTAATTGTACTCACCTAATTGTGGTTGCAGGGGTCGATACTCAGCTCCTGGCCCCGCCTCTTCACTGATCGCTACTAGGTTCTCTCCCTCTCTGCTTCCTGAGCTTTGTCATACCTCTTCTTAAAACTATGTATGGTTCCTGCCTCCACTATTTCACTTGCTAGACTATTCCACTTCCTAACGACTCTATGTGTATCTGTGTGTGTGTGTGTGTGTGTGTGTGTGTGTGTGTGTGTGTGTGTGTGTGTGTGTGTGTGTGTGTGTGTGTGTGTGTGTGTGCGTGTACTCACCTCACCTACTCACCTAATTGTGGTTGCAGGGGTCGAGACTCAGCTCCTGGCCCCGCTTCTTCACTGATCGCTACTGGGTCCTCTCTCTCTCTCTCTGCTTCTTGAGCTGTATCATACCTCTTCTTAAAACTTTGTATGGTTCCTGCCTCCACTACTTCACTTGCTAGGCTATTCCACTTCCTGACAACTCTATGACTGAAGAAATACTTCCTAACGTCCCTGTGACTCGTCTGAGTCTTCAGCTTCCAGTTGTGACCCCTTGTCCCTGTGTCCCCTCTCTGGAACATCCTATCTCTGTCCACCTTGTCTATTCCCCGCAGTATCTTGTATGTCGTTATCATGTCTCCCCTGACCCTTCTGTCTTCCAGTTTCGTCAGTCCGATTTCCCTTAACCTATCCTCGTACGACATTCCCCTGAGCTCTGGGACTAGCCTGGTTGCAAACCTTTGTACTTTCTCTAACTTCTTGACGTGCTTGACCAGGTGTGGGTTCCAGACTGGTGCTGCATACTCCAGTATGGGCCTTATTAAGGTATCGGAACGCTATTCTCAGGTTTGCCAGGCGACCGTATGCTGCAGCAGTTATTTGGTTGATGTGTGCCTCCGGTGATGTGCTCGGTGTTATGGTCACCCCAAGGTCTTTCTCCCTGAGTGAGGTCTGTAGTCTTTGTCCACCTAGCCTATACTCCGTCTGCGGTCTTCTTTGCCCCTCCCCAATCTTCATGACTTTGCATTTGGCAGGGTTGAATTCGAGAAGCCAGTTACTGGACCACATGTCCAGCCTGTCCAGGTCTCTTTGTAGTCCTGCCTCATCCTCGTCCGATTTAATTCTTCTCATCAACTTCACATCATCTGCGAACAGGGACACTTCAGAGTCTATTCCTTCCATCATGTCGTTCACATATATCAAAAATAGCACTGGTCCTAGAACTGACCCCTGTGGGACCCCGCTCGTAACAGGCGCCCACTGTGATACCTCTTCACGTACCATGACTCGTTGCTGCCTCCCTGTCAGGTATTCTCTGATCCATTGCAGTGCCCTCCCTGTTATATGCGCCTGATCCTCCAGTTTCTGCACTAATCTCTTGTGGGGAACTGTGTCAAAGGCCTTCCTGCGGTCTAGGAAAACGCAATCTACCCACCCCTCTCTCTCGTGTCTTACTTCTGTTACCTTGTCATAAAACTCCAGGAGGTTTGTGATACAAGATTTGCCTTCCATGAACCCATGCTCGTTTTCATTTATAATCTTTTTCCTTTCCAGGTGTTCGACCACTCTCCTCCTGATAATCTTCTCCATGACTTTGCACACAATACATGTCAGAGACACAGGTCTGTAGTTTAGCGCCTCGTTTCTGTTTCTTTTCTTAAATATGGGGACTACATTAGCTGTCTTCCATTTCCCAGGTAGTTTCCCAGTTTCAAGGGATGTGTTGAAGATTGCGGTTAGAGGCACGCACAGCATCTCTGCTCCTTCTCTAAGGACCCATGGGGAGATGTTGTCCAGTCCCATCGCCTTTGAGGTGTCAAGGTCACTTAGGAGCTTCTTCACCTCCTCCTCAATTGTTCGTATGTCATCCAACACTTGTTTGTATATTCCCTCTTGATGTTCCCTTCTGTGCTGTCTTCCCAGAGCCCTTCCTGTCTCTACTATAAAAACTTCCTTAAATCTCCTGTTCAGCTCCTCACATACCTCCTGATCATTTCTTGTGAGTTCTCCACCTTCTGTCCTTAATCTGATCACCTGGTCTTTGACTGTTGTCTTCCTCTTGATGTGGCTATACAACAGTTTCGGGTCAGTCTTGATTCTCGATGCTATGTCATTTTCATACTGTCGCTGGGCCTCTCTCCTTACCTGTGCGTACTCATTCCTGGCTCTGCGACTGATCTCCCTATTTTCTTGTGTTCTCTGCCTTCTGTACTTTTTCCATTCTCTATTGCACTTTGTTTTTGCCTCCTTACACCGTCGGGTAAACCAGGGGCTCGTTCTGATCTTCCCATTGTTACTGTTGCCCTTGGGAATAAACCTTTCCACTGCCTCCTTGTATTTTATTGATACATATTCCATCATTTCATTTACTGGCTTTCCTGCCAGTTCTCTGTCCCACTGGACCTCCCGCAGGAAGTTCTTCAACCCTGTGTAGTCCCCTCTTTTATAGTCAGGCTTTTCCCATTCAATCCTGTTATTCTCTCCGCTTGCAGCTATACTATGTATTCAAAGCACAGAACCACGTGGTCGCTGGCTCCTAGGGGACTCTCATACTTGATGTCATCAATGTCTGAGCTGCCCAGGGTGAACACAAGGTCCGATCTTGCTGGTTCATTCTCCCCTCTCACTCTGGTAGTGTCCTTAACATGTTGGTGCATGAGGTTTTCCAGCACCACGCCCAACATCCTGGCTCTCCATGTTTCGGGACCCCCATGTGCCTCCAGGTTTTCCCAGTCAATCTCCCTGTGGTTGAATTCCCCCATAACCAGCAACTTTGCTCTGCTGGAGTGAGCTCTTCTTGCCACCTCAGCAAGTGTGTCCACCATTGCTCTGTTGCTCTCTTCATATTCCTCTCTTGGCCTCCTGCAGTTCTGTGGTGGATTATACATCACTGCAATGACCACTTTGTGTTCCCCAGACTGAAGTGTACCTGCTATGTAGTCTCTTTCTCCCGTCTCATCTATGCCTTCCATTTTCTCGAATTTCCATCTGTTTTTTACGAGCAGAGCAACCCCACCTCCCCCCCTGCCCCTTCTATCTTTCCTCATGATCTGGTATCCTGGTGGGAAGATTGCATCTGTTATTGTCTCCGTGAGTTTTGTTTCTGTAACTGCTATGATATCTGGGGACTTCTCATTGATTCTTTCTTGCCATTCTTCACGTTTATTCGTTAATCCATCTGCATTTGTGTACCAAACCTTCAACTTCTGTTCTAATACTGTAACTGTGGTGCAGGGGGTGGAAACAGAGGGATCGGTGTGTGATGGTTGGTTTGGATTGTTCAGTTGCCTTGGGGGTGTCGTGGCTGGAGTCCTTCTGCAGGTGTTTCTCGGGGGTGTGCTTGTTCTTCCATTTGTTCCTGGGTTATTCTGCTCTCTTTTTTCATTTCCTCCCATTTCTCCTTTCGTTTTTCAACTCTCTCTTTCATCATCTTCCTTTCGTCCTGTGTTCTGTCTCGATCGAGGTACACACTCCGGAACTCCTGCTTGCCTCTCACCCATGCTTTCTCCTGCAGGATCATGGTTCGGGTTGATTCTGCCTTGAAAATTACTTTGAGAGGCCGATTCCTTTTCTTTGTGAACCACCCATTGCATCCTCTGATATGTTTTAATTCCTTCCCGTGGAGTGTTCCTTCCTTCAGTCCCTTCCCTAGTTATGGCCCATATGCTTCTTGGTTTGTCCTTCTTGCTCACCTGTTCCTGGCCCCCACAGGTATCTGGTAAGGTCCCTGCACATGTCCTGGTTCCTTCAATGTCTTCCAACATCTCATTCTGTCCTAGTGTGCTCCCTGTCTTTGTTTTGGCCCCATATGGGTTTGACAGGACCTCTGCATACAGTTTAGTTTCCATGCTTCCTTCAGACCTGTTGTCTGTGTCTGATGTAGCCATTGCCGATGCTACTTCTGCAATATCTTTGTCTCTGTGCTGTTTCAGATGTCTCAGCTCCTCTTCTAATCTCTCTATCTTGATTTGTGCTGCTGTGGCCTGTTGCTTCCACTTCTGCATTCTGCTGCTAACCTCTCTTCCATCTTCCTTTCCAGCTCATCTAGTCTCCTTCGCCAGTCTTCCTCCCTTTTTTTTGAGCTCTACCTCCCATTCCTCCCTCCCAGATTCGTCCCTGGAGCCCCTTGTCCTCATCCTGGTTCTAGGTTCCCCCATTGTTCCACAGAAGGGGGGACGGGTGGCTAGGGGGAGGGGAATAGATGGCTAGGAGGAGAGGGGATGGATGGTTGTGGGGGAGGGGGAGGATGGTTATTGGAGGGGTAGAGATAGTTGGAGGAGGGGGTTAGATGGTTTGGGGAGGGGTAGGTGGCTAGGGTTAGGTGGTTAGGGAAAGGGGAGAGGTGGTTAGGGGAGGGGGAGTACGTGTTTGAGAGAGGGGATGGATGGTTATAGGGCAGGGGGAGGATGGTTATTGGAGGGAGAGAGGTAGTTGGGGGGTTAGTTGGTTTGAGGAGGGGTTAGGTGGTTTGGGGAAGGCATAGGTGGCTAAGGTGAGGTGGTTAGGGAAGGGGGAGAGGTGGTTAGGGGAGGGGGAGTATGTGTTTGAGAGAGGGGATGGATGGTTATAGGGCAGGGGGAGGATGGTTATTGGATGGAGAGAGGTAGTTGGGGGGTTTAGTTGGTTTGGGGAGGGGTTAGGTGGTTTGGGGAAGGGATAGGTGGCTAAGGTGAGGTGGTTAGGGAAGGGGGAGAGGTGGTTAAGGGAGGGGGGTACGTGTTTGTGTCAAGTGTTTGTGTCAAGTGGAGTGTGTGTGTGTGTGTGTCTGTGTGTGTGTGTGAGTGTGTGTGTGAGTGTGTGTGTGTATGTGAATGTGTGTGTGTGTGTGTGTGTGTGTGTGTGTGTGTGTGTGTGTGTGTGTGTGTGCGTGTGTGTGTGTGTGTGTGTGTGTGTGTATGTGTGTGTTTATGTGTGTGTGTGTGTGTGTGTGTGTGTGTGTATGTGTGTGTATGTATGTGTGTGTGTATATGTGTGTGTGTATGTGTGTGTGTGTGTGTGTGTGTGTGTGTGTGTGTGTCTACCCTTGTGTGTGTGTGCTTGTGTGTGAGGGAGGGATGGTTATGGGGGGGGTAGGTGGTGTGGTTGAAAGATCCGTCATGTAGGCACAAATTTAGTCTCATTTATCTTTCCCAATTATGCTACACTCTCCACTTATTGCCCTTTCTGGATTTACATATTAATTGTTGCTGGTTATTATCATTTTCCTTGTTCACATTGAGAGAGGACTTCGTAGCTTCCTAAGTATTCTTACTGCTAATAACTACCGGTAGTAACACTGCCCTACCCCTGTGTGCATGTGTGTGTGTGTGTGTGAGTGTGTGTGTGTGTGAGAGAGTGTCTTGTGTGGTGTAATGACTGGCCGCAACTTCTTGTGACCTGACACAACCCTCCTGGGACTTGACCCTCGCACCATCTTACAATGTTGCCCTTAAAAGCTTGTCCCACCTATCTTATGTTAAGTTACTCGCCTTGTGTGTGTGTGTCTGGATTTAAGTATCAATTATTGCTGGTTATTATCCTGTTCCATGTTCACATTGGGAGAAGACTTCCTAGCTTCCTAAGTATTCTTACTGCTAATAACTACTGGAATTAATACTACTCTACCTCACTGGACTCTACCTTCTCACACTCGTCAACACTATATTCACTATGTCTATGCTATTTCTATTCTAATTCTGGTAATAGCTTGCAGGAGTGAGTGACCATTATCAAACAGTATGCAAGACCAGCCAGGGCCGTCAACATGCAAACCACAAATAGGCGAATAAACTTGCGCTGAATGGTGCGGTGACTTTTTGCCAGCTGCTGATGGCGGAGTCGTCGTACGTAGGCCTTAAATCCCTATTTTGGAGATTCTTCACCCGTGATGTTTATAACCATATATTCTCGTACATCCCGCTTCCTCACGCGATTTCACTCTTCACTGACGATAGTATACACTTCACATTATATTCACTTCACTTTATATGTATAATGGCGCACAACTTGTCGTGACGTCACTTCTTCAGGCCTACCGCTGCCAATGTGGCAACAGCGCCTAAGACCCCCAACGGTTTGCGCTTTGAAATATTATGATTTCAGCTTTCCTCTCACTTTCTTTAACTAATAACTTTAATTATCACTCGTAGTACTGTTCACTGACATTCCACTACCACTGATTACTGCTAGCTGTTATTGCACGCCTTACAACGCTAAAGTTCTCAGAGCCTTGTTACCCACGTCTGCTCCCGCCTCTATGACTGAAGAAATACTTCCTAACATCCCTGTGACTCATCTGAGTCTTCAGCTTCTAATTGTGACCCCTTGTTTCTGTGTCCCCTCTCTGGAACATCCTGTCTCTGTCCATCTTATCTATTCCCCGCAGTATGTTTCAGGTCGTTATCATGTCTCCCCTGACCCTTCTGTCCTCCAGTGTCGTCAGTCCGATTTCCCTCAATCTATCGTCGTAGGACATTCCTCTGAGCTCTGGAAATAGCCTTGTTGCAAACCTTTGTACTTTCTCTAACTTCTTGACGTGCTTGACCAGGAGTGAGTTACAAACTGGTGTTGCATACTCCAGTATGGGCCTAACTTACACAGTGTACAGAGTCTTCAAGGATTCCTTATTAAGGTATCGGAATGCCATTCTCAGGTTTGCCAGGCACCCATATGCTTCAGTAGTTATCTGGTTGATGTGTGCCTTCGGAGACGTGCTCGGTGTTATGGACACCTCAAGATCTTTCTCCTTGAGTGAGGTTTGTAGTCTTTGTCCACCTAGCCTATACTCTGTCTGTGGTCTTCTTTGCCCTTCTCATTCACGACTTTGCATTTGGCAGGTTTGAATTCGAGAAGCCATTTTCTGGACCACGTGTCCAGCCTGTCCAGGTCTCTTTGTAGTCATGCCTGATCCTCATCCGATTTGATT
>NC_091297.1:23830224-23833749 GCF_038502225.1 Cherax quadricarinatus
TTTACTCTTCCCCGATCTTCATGACTTTGCATTTGGCGGGGTTAAATTCGAAAGCGAGTTGCTGGACCAGGTGTCCAGCCTGTTCAGGTCTCTTTGAAGTCCTACATGGCTCTCATCTGATTTAATTCTCCTCATTAACTTCACATCATCTGCAAAGAGGGATACTTCTAAGTCTAATTCTTCCCTCATGTCATTCACATATACCAGAAATAGCACTATTCCTAGGACCGATCCCTGTGGGACCCCGCTCGTCACAGGTGCCCGCTGTGATATCTCACCACGTACCATGACTCGTTGCCTCCCTGTCAGGTATTCTCTGATCCTTTGCAGTGCCCTTCCTTTTATACACGCCTGATCCTCTAGCTTCTGCACTATGTCGAAGGCCTTCTTGCAGTCCAAGAAGATCCAATCAACCCACCCCCCTAGTGTCTTATTTCTGTTACTTTATCATAAAACTCCAGTAGGTTTGTGACACAGGATTTGCCTTCCATAAATCCGTGCGGGTTGGCGTTTATGCTCATGTTCTCTTTCAGGTGCTCCAGCACACTCCTGATAATCTTCTCCATAACTTTGCATACTATACACGTTAGTGACACTGGTCTATAGTTCAGTGCCTGTTTTCTGTCTCCTTTTTTAAATATGGGTACTACACTTGCCTTCTTCCATACGTCAGGTAGTTGCCCAGTTTCAATTGATGTGTTGAAGATTGTGGTTAGTAGCACACACAGTATTTCTGGTCCTTTTTAAGGACCCACGGGGAAATGTCTGGTCCTATTGCCGTTGAGGTATCAAAGTCCCCTAGCAGCTTCCTCACCTCCTCAGTTGTGTGTATGTCATCCAGTACTTGTTGGTATATTCCTTGTTGGTGTCCCCCTCTGTTCTGTCCACCCAGAGGCCTTCCTGTCTCCACTGTAAATACTTCCTTAAATCTCATGTTGAGCTCCTCACATGCCTCTTGATCGTTTCTGGTGAGTTCCTCACCTTCTTTCCTCAGCCTGATCACCTGCTCTTTGACTGTTGTCTTCCTCCTAATGTGGCTATACAGCAGTTTCCGGTCAGACTTGACTTTCCATGCCATGTCGTTTTCGTACTGTCGCTAGGCCTCCCTCTTTATCTGAGCATACTCGTTTCTGGCTCTTCGACTAATCTCTATTTTCCTGGGTCCTTTGCCTCCTATACCTTTTCCATTCTCTGGTGCATTTAGTTTTTGCCTCCCTACACCTTCGGGTAAACCAATGACTCGCTTTGGTCTTCCCATTATTTCTATTGCCCTTTGCAACAAACCTTTCCTCTGCCTCCTTGCATTTTGTTGTTACGTATTCCATCATTTCATTTACTGACTTTCCTGCCAGTTCTCTGTCCCACTGAACCTCCTGCAGGAAGTTCCTCATACCTGTGTAGTCCCCCCTTTTATAGTTTGGCTATTCCCATTCAACTCCTGTTACCGTCTCCACTTGTAACTACTATGTATTCAAAACACAGAACCATGTGATCACTAGCTCCAAGGGGCCTCTCATTTGTGATGTCCTCATTGTCTGGACTGCTCAGGGTGAACACAAGGTCCAGTCTTGCTGGTTCATCCCCCCTTCTCTCTCTGGTAGTGTCCTTAACATGTTGATGCATGAGGTTTTCCAGCACCACATCCATCATCATGGCTCTCCATGTTTCGGGACCCCAGTGTGGCTCCAGGTTTTCCCAGTCGATCTCCCTGTGGTTGAAATCGCCCATAACCAGTAACTTTGCTATGCTCGAGTGAGCTCTTCTTGCCACCTCGGCCAGTGCATCCACCATTTCTCTATTGCTCTCTTCATATTCCTCTCTTGACCTCCTGCTGTTCTGTGGTGGATTATACATCACTGCAATGATTGCCTTATGTTCCCCAGACTGAAGTGTACCTATGTAATCCCTTCCTCCAATCTCATCCATGCCGTCCATTTCCTCAAATCTCCATCGTTTCTTTACGAGCAGTGCAACCCCTCTTTCCCCTCTGCTCAGTTTATCTTTCCTCAGGATCTTTTATCCTGGTGGAAAGATTGCGTCTGTTTATTGTCTCAGTGAGTTTCGTTTCTGTGACTGCTGTGATGTCTGGAGACTTCTCATTGATTCTTTTCCTGCTCACCTATTCCTGGCCCCCACAAGTGTCTGGGAGAGTCCCTGCATATGTCCTAGTTCCTTCAATGTCTTCCGACCTCTCATTCGGTCCTAATGTGCTCCTTGTCTCTGTCTTGGCCCCTTGTGGGTCTGACATTTCCTTTGCATACAGTATAGCTTCCTTGCTCCCTCCAGTCCCTTTGTCTGTGTCTGATGTAGACATTCCTGATGCTACGTCTGTATTATTTTTTTCTCTATGCTGTTTCAAATTTCTCAGCTCCTCTTCTAAGCTTTGTATCTTGGCTTCTGCTACTGTGGCATGTTGCTCCCATCTTCTGCTCTCTGCAGCTAACCTCTCCTCCTTCTTCCTTGCAAGCTCGTCTATCTTCCTTCCCCAGTCTTCCTCCCATTTTTTGAGTTCTGCCTCCCAGTCCTCCCTAAACAGCTTTGTCCGTCAGTCCCTTGGCTCTCCTCCTTGTTCTTAGTTGCCCCATTGCACCAGAGAATGAAGGGGGAGAGACGGTTAGGGGGAGGCGGAGAGATGGTTAGGGGGAGGGGAATAGATGATTAGAGGGAGGGGGAGAGATGGTTTGGGGAGGGGAGAGATGGCAAGTATGTGTGTACTCACCTATTTGTGGTTGTAGGGCTCGAATCTTAGCTCCTGGCCCCGCCTCTTCACTGGTTGCTACTGGGTCATCTCTCTCCCTGCTCCATGAGCTTTATCAAACCTCGTCTTAAAACTATGTATGGTTCCCGCCTCCACTACGTCACTTTCTAGGTTATTCCACTGCTTGACAACTCTATGACTGAAGAAATACTTCCTAACATCCCTCTGACTCATCTGAGTCTTCAACTTCCAATTGTGACCTCTTGTTTCTGTGTCCCCTCCCTGGAACATCCTGTCTTTGTCCACCTTGTCTATTCTGCACAGTATTTTATATGTCGTTATCATGTCTCCGCAGACCCTCCTGTCCTCCAGTGTCGTCAGGCCGATTTCCCTTAATCTTTCTTCACGGGACATTCCCCTTAGCTCTAGAACTAACCTTGTCGCAAACCTTTGCACTTTCTCTAATTTCCTGACGTGTTTGATCAAGTGTGAGTTCCAAACAAGTGCTGCATGCTCCAGTATGGGCCTGATGTACACGGTGTACAGTGTCTTGAACGATTCCTTACTAAGGTATCGGAACGCTATTCTCAGGTTTGCCAGGCGCCCAAATGCTGCAGCAGTTATCTGGTTGATGTGTTCTTCTGGAGACATGCTCGGTGTTATACTCACCCCAAGATCTTTCTCCTTGAGCGAGGTTTGCAGTCTTTGGCCACTTAACCTATACTCTATCTGCGGTCTTCTGTGCTCTTCCCCGATCTTCATGACTTTGCATTTGGCGGGGTTAAATTCGCGAAGCCAGTTCCTGGACCAGGTGTCCAGTCTGTCCA
>NC_091297.1:23833849-23911349 GCF_038502225.1 Cherax quadricarinatus
ATATATCAATAAAATTATTAAAAACACGTAATCCAGGGGGAAATAGGTAAAATAATGATGTGAACGTGTGTGCACACCAGAACATACAAACCCAAGCAGTCACTGGCCCGGCACTCTAGGAACAATTAAAGTGGACTTAAAACGTTATTGAAAGGAAATGACTAATTAATTAAATGTCTGTCAACCAGGTATGCAACTCTCCAGTATCTTTATGGACTAACCAGAGAATCCAGCTCGTCACAAGACGTGAGGTGTCCAAAAAACAATGAACATGTTTTCCCTAACGCATTTTTGGGGTATGGTTAGGTCAGAGACTATTTTCATTCTCCTCCGGCTAGAATTCCAGTCTCAAGAGCAGTATCCAGTATCCATTTTGGATGTCCGTGTTATGGTGAAGTCTCAATCAACTGGAAGTACTTTTTGGTCGCCAGCTTATCCTCATAATAACAGAGTTTTTCACTGTTGCTAAGATAATCAAATGGGTGACTGTTGAACGAGTCTTAAACAGTGACTATCTGGCTTATATTTATAAAATGCACATGGTAGGCCCCAGTTTTCGCACATCACATCTTTTTATCCCTTTCATTTTATTTTTTATTTATTAGCGTTTTGATATTTAATTATTTATTACTGACGGAGAACTATTTAACCAAGCTAAATGTAATCTAACCTACCATAGCCTAAATAACGTAAATTGAGAAATTTGCTACAAACTACACGAGAGAAATTCACATAAAATTCGATAGGATGGGTTGCAATCTCTTCAAGATCCGAGATAAATATTACCCATACCATCTACCAGTCCACTGTACTTCAGCGAATGCTAGTGGTTTAGCAATTGTATATCAAAACCTTGAATAGGCAAAGGAGCTTCAGTTTAACTCCCCCAAGAGTTTGATAAGCTATAACTCAACCCTCCAAACAAGTCAAGGAGCTAGTGAGTAAGGCTTTTAATAATATTCACAGGAACTTTTGCTTAATAAACTCAAGAAGCCTTGCACCTATAGCTTAACACTTTCAATACACCTAAAATTTGTGGATCAGTAGAGGAACATCTGACAGAAAGAAATAAGTAAATTGTCATATACAAACAAACAAAAATTCAAATCTTCCTTAATAGAGGTTACAGAGCTTTGGAAGTTTGAGTTGATTAGAGGAAGCATCCTAAAGCTCATGTATGAAAACCAAAATACTAATTTATTTAAAAGAAATTGACAAATATGTACCTACACAGTTCAATAACAAGCCGAATTATCCTCTTTAAGAAGAGACAAAAGTGTTAAAAGCTTGAAGCCGATCGGGAGAAGCGTTCTCATTGTGTTGCACGAAAATCTTGGATGATGGAAAAAAAAATTAACAATCACTGTATGCATCCTTTTCCGGGGGATACCTCGTGATAAACACTTGAACTCCTAGGAGTTGTGCTGCAATTCAGTGATATGACAGCAACTGTTCATCAGCAGAGTATTTACGTGTACAAAACTGACCTGTCTCTTGTCAGGTAAACGAGAAGGTTACGATGAGTGAGCATGACAGCCTTAGGCAGCCCTGTAGTGCCAGAAGTCATGAACATAATAGCCACAGCTGTGCTAGGCTCCAGACCCTCAGCCTGCAAGGGAAAAAAATAGTATGTATACATTCTGAAAATCAGTTTTTAATTTCCTGTAGATTTGATTTTTTTTTTTTTTTGGAACAATTGATATTAACGTCAACTTGAGAAACACATGGCGAAAGTACAACAAGAGCATGTAGTAAATACTTTAATTATTACTTACAACTATATATAGGTATATCATTACTAAACAATTTGTTATCTTATTTAGTTACACATCTATACATTGCACAATGATCATTAATGCTGCAGTTTACTTATATTCAGACAATCAACAATATTTTCATCTCTATGCAGGAGATGAAATTTTCAATGTACATACTAGATATTCACTCAAGAGCTTTTGATGTATATGCTAGCCAGTTTGGTTAATTAAACGTTGTGTTACTTGTGTGTGGCTGATAATGTAATTGATTACAACAGCTACTGGTCTTAACATGAAGATAGAAAAAATAACTATTCGCATAATACCTTTTTCTTTCAAAAATGAGACCATAGCATTTTGCTATGTACTTCATCCTGCAACAATTTTGGGAACAAAATCCTATCATGTATCCTTTCCTTCAACTTTGATCATCAGCTCAATGGAAAAATATTACTTTCCTCACAACCATAAAGACCACAGTGCAAATATTACCCGGGAGGGTAATATTTGCACAGTTAGTTCACAATGTTAGTTCACAGTTACTGGTCGTGTTGTTGGATGGTGGCAGAATACCTTACATATGACTGTGATAAGGAATAGGATGAAGAAGGTTATCTCCAATATGTGTCGGCGATAATATATGAAACATCCCACGTCCTCAATAGCTGTGATTTTTCAAGAATGCACCCATATTTGAAGAAAATGAATGCTAAATAAGTACTATCTCTAAGTCAAAAACAAGATTCAAACCTGCGCTCTCTGTACCTGGGGAAAAGTCCAAGTTCTGAGGGAGTCTGGCCTAATAACCCGATCTCCCTGAAGAAATTGGACTCTTCGTTATTTCTAGTGATGAGCACATCAAGGGAATGTTAGTTCATTGTGTGTTTCCTATTCAACTTTAAACTTCATAGAAAGAACAAAATAGTTAAAATTCTCCAGAAATGTCTCAGATCTGTTTATGAAGTCGGCCCATGTGGTAAAGACATTATCAACATATCTGTACCAGAACAAGTCTGTGGTTTGATCCTGGGAAGCCCTGTAGTTTCATAGTATCCCAGGTATAGATTAGTAAGTACGGGAGAGAATGGGCTTTCTATACCGCAACCAAGTTCTGTTTGCAGAATTCATTGCTGAAAGAGGAAACATTTGTATTGGTAAGGGCTAAGATTTTCTGGATGGAAATTGTGAACTCCTTTTGATGTGGTAGCGATGTGCGGCGAGAAAATTCAGGATATCATCGACAGAAATCCTAATGAACAAGGAGTCCACATCCATATTTAACATTTTCATTCTGCAGGTCGATATTTTTTTTTGCTTTCTCAATGGGAAAAAAAACTTGCCGAGGAAAGGAGATAGAACACCAGTTAATTAACCATTTAGCTAATTTGTACGAAAATGACCCTCTACTGGAGATGGGTCTCAATGGATCTCTGGTAACCCATAAAAGAGAGACTTGGATCGGTTGTTTTGAACTAAAGTAGAATGTCATTATCCTACAAAGAAGTACCAGCCATTGGAAATAACGAAAAAGAACAATGACATTCTACTTCAGTTCAAAACAACCAATGCAAGTCTCCCTTATTTTTATGGGTTACTCAAGACTCACATGCAGGGTGAATATTGAGACCAGTCCGCTCCATTAGTGGTTCATTTTCGAAAAATTTGCTTAATGGTTAAGTGGTCATCTATCTACTTTCCTTCGCAAGTTTTCTCAGTCACATTTGGTACATTCAGAAGAATAAATGTATGCAATCAGTCATACATGCGATAGGTTATCAATTATGCATACGATGGGTTATCTTTCGTGCATTTAATGAGCTATAAGGCATGCAAATTACAAGTTATCAGTCAAGAATATGACAAATTATCAGTCACATACAGAATGAGTTATTAGTCATGAATGTGGTGAGTTATCACTTATGTATCTGGTCGTTTATCATTTAGGTTCGTAATACGTTATGTCAGGGATCTGACGAGCTTTACGTCCTACTGTTGATTTCTTACCTTAGTGATTGGCGGTAATGGGTGAAAATGCACCAGATCATAAAGGTTGGATCTTCCAGGTACGTCTCCCAAGACCCACATCTTCCTAATGGTGCCGGAAGGCAGGTGGGAGATGGCAGCCTCCAGCTTGGCCACCACAGTGATGTCAACCACAGCCCAGCGAACACCACTCACTTTCATCACACAGACCAACTCGTCTTTTCAATTAGTACAAGATGATATAAGTCACTAAATACGAAGAAGAATGTTGCACATTTTCTTTGCTTAAGAAAGGTTTTATTAAGGGGGTTGCTTAATTTGTAATTATTCTTTAAAAGAACGAAGTAAATTGCATTTGAAATGATTGAATAAATGTTATCACGAGAATTACAAACATGAAGGTATGCATAACCTTGATTTTTGGCTGAATTCTGTTTAAAACTCTTATTTTCACGGTAGTCATCAAATAAGGAATTGGCCGACTAAGAGTTTGAAGACAAGTATCCTGTAGTGTTGTTCTCAACCTTCTTCATTTCACAACATATTTGGTTAAGATCCTTATTATATTTTTCATACTAACTACTTGATGAGATTATTCGTGTTCAAATTCCCTAATTAGTTCTTAGGAGGCAACGAAACTGGCCTGCCTGGAAGTCCAAGTCGTGTTAGCTACACTGACCAATAATAAAGGTCGGTTTATATACATTATCTGCCATCAGAGAGAAAACGCTAATGATGCAAAATTGGATTATTAATTTAAATGCATTGTAAACCTAAATCTCTTACATGTATCAAACATTATTACTCTTGCTCTTTTTGTTGGATAAACCAAATTTCTTCCTAAGAATATGTGATAATATGACAAGTATCACCAAAGAATCAAATTCGTTAATTTGGTGATTCATTATCTCAAGGGAACACCTATTTTATATATTCTAATTTACAGTTTCCATTCAGAAAGTGCTGAAATAAAGCTTACGATTTAAACATTCTCTGTGCAATTTTAGTTGCTTTATCTATTCGAAATCTCTAAAAATATCTAGAAATACATTATTACCTCGGCAACTGAGAAACCTAAACATTATTTTGCCATTATATTTTAATACTGCAAAAAATCTTCCTTGTTAAATTAAAAATCAGATTTCATGCGTCAAGAAAGTTAATTGATTCTGTTTATTATTATTAATTTATTAGATGAAGAATCACTACAGTGTTTGAATTGCAACTACACAAGAAGTATTTTAGCATCTATAATGACATAATATATAAAGTGCCTAGAGACCAAGCAGGATAAAAGGACGTTGTCGCATACGCGGTATATTGTGTCTCACAAGCTATAAATATTCACGAACCAGGTACCTTTTACCCACGAAACCTCTATGATTCTTACGGGTTGAGCGCTTCTGTATGAAAATAATAAAATTATTTTTATCGACAAAAGAGTACATATACTTTCATACAAGATTACTAAATGATTTATTTTGGTTTCATAGATCCCATATACGATACTTTTCCAAGTTGCACATAACATATACATTATTGCAGATTGGGTACGTAATATTACACGTGACATGCATTCTGACAAAAGAGGTTGTGTTGTACGGCAAGTATTACTGACAACAATGGAAGACTCTTGGTGCAAAGAAAATTTTTATTACAGGCAACGTAACACTCACATTCACATCCACTTAAATATCTAGATACCAGTACCTGAGGCGACATTGGTTGTTAGATAACAAACTTGAACGTTTTGAAGACACATGATATATTTTCTTCTCTACGATTAGATCAAAGTAATTTATTTAGAAACTTTACAGGAAAAGCTTCAGTAAATATGAGACAATCGTCAATATTATTACTGACTATTTACAAAGGCATTCTTCTTCAATTCTATGATGTTATTTCCATTAAAAATAACATCATGGCAAAATTTTGTTTTTAACGTTTTCATTTTTTTTAAACACCAATATAGTATTTTCAAACTTTCATGATCACAGAAAATTCAATTAAACCATAAACCATAAACACTCACCTGCAACAATTTTCCTATCTCCATTTTCCCCGAAAACTTGCACTTACACTATCAAAATAAAATGTTTTATTTTTATGTTTTTTTTTATTTTCAGGACTATCACCATGAAGCTCCGAGAGCATCATATTCTCATTATATATATATATATATATATATATATATATATATATATATATATATATATATATAAATATATATATATACACTTTCACTTAAATTCGGACTATTTAAAAAATTATAAATAACGACTCCCTTTATGTGTTAAAAAATGCTTCTCACATCGCTGAGTACAAGCTAAGTGATCTTAATGGAGATTCTGCCTAACATGGGGTAATCTGTGCCTATTATGAAAGTCTTTGCTTATTATAAGCAACGAGGAAGGAACTGTACAGGACGAGACTAACTGTTATCATCGAGGCGAGGCAGACTCTATAGGGGCAATTTTCGTTTGTATGAATAGCTTGGTCTCCGCGGGGTATTGTTAAAGAACCTGTTATTGCAAAATATGTATGGATTTCTTGTATACGGTATGCTTACGTTAAGTTTAGTTAGATTAGTTAGGCTAGATTATTCTCTCTCTACAAAAAATAACCAATTATTACAAGCAACAATGCCAAGAGATGAAACAAGATAAAAAACATTAAAAATTTTTGAAGCCCACAGATAAATGCTTTAAAGCTCAGTAAGCAGTGATTCATTTAAACCATTCCACGGATACAACCCGCGATCAGAGAGTCATAAAACTCCAGACCGACGCGCTACTCTCTGATCGCAGGTTCTATCCCCACCTGTTATGGTTTGTTTGCAATCGTGTCATTACGATTTCGTGAGTCAGTCACTCATTTGGCTGTCGGAGAAATAGTCAAATACTGTTATTAAGAGGGCGGGCTGTGTAATTGTCTCGCATATATTGTAAACCAGCAAAGGAACGCAACCATTTCTTGTCAAAAGATTTACCTGTACTGAGGGAAGGGCTGGCAGGAACGAAGACAGCGCCGCGGTACAGGACGGATAGCACCACCAGTGGGAAGTCTACATGGTTGGGAGCCAGGTAGAGGACGGCGTGACGCAGTGTGGCCCCAGCGGCGTTGAGACCTGCAGACACCCGTGGCACAAGATCACACAATTCAGAGAACGTCCGCTGTTCTTGAGTCTCTGCGTTTACCTGAAAAAATCAAAATAATTATGTAAACGAAAACAATTGGAGACAGTTAAAAGTAGAAGATAAAAGCACTGTAGAGATCAGCCTAGAATACCACTGAAGAAGGCCTCAGTAAGCCAAAATAAATTAACCACTTCTGTTCTATTTCTCGTTTGTGCCATTAACCACTGTTAATCACACTTTAATATTTGAAAGTCATTGCAAATTTACATCCGCGTTGAAAAAAATATACATACAGCTTTTAACTCTATGTATATTTCAGCCTGCATGTTAAGGCTTCTCCTCAGTCATAGTCCCTCTGAGTGAAGAGCAGCATCACTTCAGGGAATCTCTAAGTTTCAACATTTTTATTGCAACATGAGTTCTATCTGGAACTTAATGATTCACAAAGCTGCTTATTTTGGATAAATACAACATTCTCGTGAATGATTCACCTTCGCCATATTAATGATAACCATAACATAAAGCTCTTTGACTTTTCATATAACAAGTCTACTTCACGAGAAAAACTAGTGTCAACACAGCCACGGTAATCCTGCTCAGTGAAATACAGCTTTCAGTTCATTAAAAATTATCAGGCAAAAGATCAAGAATATCAAATGATAGATTAATGTACGTTTTTCTTAAATAACTCACCATTCCTACAGCATCGCCGTATTTTGCAATTATCTTCAAAACGTGAGCAGCGTAATTAGTGTCAGGTATAGGTGGGAGAGGTGTGGAACCCTCCCACTCCAGGATACGGGGCTTCCGGCCTGCGTCTCCAACCTCATCGCCCATCTTGATTTTTGGCTTTTTATCTGAAGATTGGGCATTTTTAGTACATTTTGTTATTTTGATGAACACCGGGCTAAAACAGTATTGGTCTTCAGCAGAGTGCACTAAAATGTTACCAGTTGCTTCTTCAAAAGTAAACACTGTATTACATCAGAAATGTTTGCTGTATGTGATACATTACATATATATGCAGAACAACCACTGTGAAAAAATAGTGAAATTCCAAGTGCTTTCGTGATATCACCTGTTTACTGTGATCTTATTGCGTATACAAATATGCAAGAGAAACCACGGGGGGTGGGGGTGGAAATCTTAAGCTCAAGTACGTTCACACTTCTCAGTGCGTCATCAGGAGCTGTGCAATGTTGCAAAGACAGCAACAGAAGGAGTAGAGTAAGTTTTCAGAGTTTGGTAGTGCGGAGGCACAAGCCAGTCTCAAACTCTCTGCGGAAGGCAAGCGGGATGCCAACCCACACACCGGTACCCCCGCCGCACTCCCCGTATGGGGTCGGGTGGGGGTAGGCCTCGCAGATAGCATGAGGAAAATATTAGAAGATAGTTAATAGCCAGCACTAAACTTCTAACCGCCGGGAACAGGTAATGTGCCGTAGAAAGTTGCAATATTGGATAATTACATATCTTCATTTATAACCTTCTAACTAATGAAATAAAGGGAAAAAAATACCTCACTTGTCAATGGTGTCGCAGCACCTTCCAGAACATTCAGGAAATACTCGCAGTGTAAGTGTGAATTTTCTTTTTCAGACTTCCTTTCTCATAATAACTAGGCTGTTCTTAATTTGAATGCCATTCCTATCATTATCACCTATCATCAGTTAATATCATTATATTATTAACAACTTGATTCAATGCCATTCTTATCATTATTATCCGCAAATATCATTATTAGCATCGTCATAACATGGCTATTCATAATTTTAATGTCATTCCTATCATTATTATCAACTATTATCCGCTAATATCATTATTATCATCATTACAATATTACCAACAACCTGATTCATTAAACCACTAAACTAGTTGCAATCACCATGTTACAACCATCTATGTGTACCTTGTACCACTGTACCTAGACGGGTTAGGCCTCAATAGTTATACCGACGGACCTAACATATTCAATATCAACATTCGCGCCAAAACGACGGGCGTACCATGATGTCAGTTAATATGCCTGTGTGAATTTTCCTATTCAGGCTTCCTTTCTCATAATAACTAGGCTATTCTTAATAGTAATGCCATTTCTGCCATTATTATCCGCTATCATTATCATCATCATCATAACTAGGCTATTCTTAATTTTAATGCCATAACTATCATTATTATCAACTATCATCCGCAAATATCACTACAATATTACCAACATGATTCATTAAACCACTAAACTAGTTGCAATCATCATGTTGCAACTACCTATGTATACAAATTCCAACTACTCCGTTATGGAAAACTGGAGGAGATAATAACTAGAACAGAGTATACTACTGACTCCGGCCATACAATAGAGTGGAAAAATAATGTAAGGGACCTGGGAGTAGTAATGTCTGAGGATCTCACTTTCAAGGATCACAACAGTGCCACGATCGCACGTGCAAAGAAAATGATAGGATGGATAATGAGAACTTTCAAAACGAGAGATGCCAAGCCAATGATGATCCTTTTCAAATCACTTGTTCTCTCTAGGCTGGAATACTGCTGTACATTAACATCTCCATTCAAAGCAGGTGAAATCGCAGATCTAGAGTGTACAGAGATCCTTTACTGCACGTATAAGTATTGTCAAGCACCTTAACTACTGGGAACGCTTGGAAGCACTTGACTTGTACTCGTTGGAACGCAGGAGCTCCGGAGAGATATATCATAATCTACACTTGGAAAATCTTGGAAGGAATGGTCCCAAATCTGCACACAGAAATCACTCCCTACGAAAGTAAAAGACTGGGCAGGCGATGCAAAATGCCCCCAATAAAAAGTAGGGGCGCCATTGGTACACTAAGAGAAAACACCATAAGTGTCCGGGGCCCAAAACTGTTCAACAGCCTCCCATCAAGCATTAGGGGAATTGCCAATAAGCCCCTGGCTGCCTTCAAGAGAGAGCTGGACAGATACCTAAAGTTAGTGCCGGATCAGCCGGGCTGTGGCTCGTACGTTGGACTGCGTGCGGCCAGCAGTAACAGCCTAGTTGATCAGGCCCTGATCCATCGGGAGGCCTGGTCATGGACCGGGCCGCGGGGGCGTTGATCCCCGGAATAACCTCCAGGTAACCTCCATGTAACCACTGTACCAAGACGCATTACGACCTCAATTGTTATGCCGAAGGCAGACCTAACATATCGACGTTCAGGACAGACTAAACGACAAGCGTACCATGATGTTCAGTTTGCAGACTCTGGTCGAATATAACCGAAACATCATGAAACCCCCTGGCATAAGGAGCAATCCAGCGCTTTTGTATAACATTGTTGTTTAAGACACAACTGACTCCACTAAATAACTATCCAGTTTGTATAGCCCATAATTTGAGTTACATACGGCATTCCTATCATGTTTCAAGAGGGAGGACTCTATTATGTTTCTTTCCATGATGGACATGTTAGGTACAATTGGATTCCGCTATTCAGCTCCCACACTCGTTACAAGTAAAAAACTACGCATTGACAGGCATCACTACCTCTTAAAAATTACAATTACCAAATTGCAGCAATTCCTGCATAC
Organism: Cherax quadricarinatus; assembly: GCF_038502225.1. Taxonomy (NCBI): domain Eukaryota; kingdom Metazoa; phylum Arthropoda; class Malacostraca; order Decapoda; family Parastacidae; genus Cherax; species Cherax quadricarinatus. The sequence goes on from NC_091297.1 coordinate 23,844,294, forward strand.
TTTTTTTTATAAAAGGCTGTCAATGTTCAACCCGTCCTCCTAATAATTGCGTCACACCTTCACAAAGTTTACATCACCGAAAGAATCCTGGACACCATAGTCTTCATTTTCCACCTTTATCATGATAAATTTTTCATATATAGCAACCTTATTGTAATGCTGCTCAGATTCATCATCGACTAACGCACTTCTCTTAATGAACTCATTCTCTAGATGTTTATATTTTGAGTTTATTTGTAATTTTCGGCTAAAAAAAAAATGGTAACAGAGTAGCATAAGTTGTATCGAGTATTTTTTTTTATATTTTATTTAAAACATCATAAATACAAGGCTGCTTAAAAATTAAATAGCATCACCATACATAATCTATAGAGTACAACAAGATACACACCATAAATACCAGAAAAAAAAAATCTTTGTAACTAATACGTATAGATATATACGACAAACACACCATAAAATGCATACGTACGTTTCACTAAACACACACTATACCAAAAGATATAACTGTTTGCGTAACAAATATAACACTGGTGGAAACCCCACTTAACCCATTATAACCTACATGCACATCATACAAACATGTTACATTGATGATTAAACAATAGTTTATGTAATTTGCATACAAAATATACAATTGATTATAGAAATTCCAACTTAGACACAAATTCAATGATTTACTCTAACACAAATTCATTAACATAATAAATATTATATAAATTGACGATCATATTAATCGTCAGCAATTTCCATCCATTCTATGTGTGTTCAATCTTGATACCTATGAACTACGTTTGAATCACAAACAAAAATCATAATGTTGCTAAATATTTATAGGATACAACTGGACGACTCAGGGTAATGTACACAGACTAGACTGAACAGTAACAGGGAAGGGATAAAACATGCATATATATATATATATATATATATATATATATATATATATATATATATATATATATATATATATATATATATATATATACATACGTATATATCTACATATATATATATATATTTATACACATACATATACATATACATGTTTATATACCCAAATATCTGGACCTCCATAACACAATCAAAAACAAAACTAAGAAAACTAGTGACTCAAGAATACAACGAGTCTTTACACAAAGGAAAGCATCAAAAACATAAATATGTAAAGGCACCCCAGTCATTTTGTACAAAAAAAAGGTACAATAAGTAACTAACCCCTGAATCTACAACCACACATCCATAACAACTAAAAAACATTCATGCCCAAACTCATATTCACGCAACTCACCCCCCCCCCCCCAAGAGACGAGCCAGCTATTGCCCACTGACCTACACGACACTTATTCAGAATGCCCGTATATTTATCACAGATTCACAAGGGTTTCAATAGTGAGCCTTTTATAACCGTCCGAAAAACCCTCATCCCACCTCCTCCCATACAATTCCCTATTCCTACACATTGTACGATAAAACGTTATTGCAAGGACACGCCTTCTCACCTCACTGACCCCTTTCCCCCCTCATTACCCACGAAATATAAATGTAATCCACGATAATATAATCTAAAGCCCGTTCAACGTCCTGGTCTAATCCACCTATGTCGAGACTTAACGCACGCAGGACCTGCACTCTTCTGCCTCCCACCCTCTGTTCCACCCTACCCAACCAACTCCTGACATCTTCTAAACCTTCGCAAAAATAGACAACATGAAAAGCCGTGTCTTCCCCACCACAAAACCCACACCCGCCTCCCTCCACGACTCTTCTGGATCGTAGTATTGCCCCTGACGGCAATATACCATGTAAAAAAAGAAACATGACTTCACGCACCCTAGGCCGTAATTTCAACTTACTAAATCGGAGCCATATATTTTCCCACGAGTACATGGGGAACAAACCTTCTACTGGAGCTGCGCACATACCCCCTAGTAACCTACTTAAAACCCTTATGCGAATGTTCCTCCGTTCCTTTACCATCAACAAAGCTCGTAGTACAATCTCACATTCCCTTAACTCCATTCCCCTATACCACTTTTTCACCCTCGTATATACTTGGTCCATATTTCCCGCCATCACACCCACACGCCAAACCTCCCACTTTAGAAAAACACATTTCACCCTACGCTTTAAGTCCAACAATCCCAAACCTCCTCGACGTACAGTTAACATAACAACCTCACGTTTTAACCAATCACACCTCGATCCCCACAGAAAGGTAAATACTCTTCTCAATATTCCATTGATCGCTGTTCCTGTAATTGGGAATACAGCCGCAACGTGCCACACCTTACTATACAATAAAACGTTAACAACGATCACACGTTGGGCCAGAGTGAGATGTTGGGGCCTCAAAACACCCAGACGACCAATGACCTTTTCCAACGTCCTTACTGAATTTTCCTCCCGCGCCACATCCAAATCGTCTCTATAAATAATACCGCAAATCTTTAATGACATCGCAGTTGTGTTAACCACGTTACAGCTCACCATTCCACCCCCTTTCCAGGTACCCAACGCCATCATCATCGACTTTTTACTATTTACCTTCATACCCGTGGCACGTTCAAACACACGCACAACATCTTCCAACCCTTTCATAGACATTCGTTCACACACCAAAACAGTCGTATCATCCACATAACCTATTAATGCAGGCCAACAATCCCCTTCCCTTACCCCACCCCGGGAACTAACTGTGCTCTCAACCCTCCTGTAAAAGGGATCCTGAAAACACGCAAATAAGATCTGTGACATAGGGCACCCTTGTCTTAAACCTCTACCCATCTCAAAGTCCGTCCCCATACACCCATTTATTTGTACCCTCATCTTTGCCCCCTTATACAGCGTGTTTACCCACCCAACTATTTCTTCTCCATAACCCTGTCTCCGAAGAATACTCTGCAGTGCACCCCTTTCCACTATCATAGGCGGCCCGCCAGTCCAAGGCCAGTAAAGTCGCCCCCTCCCCTCCCCCCTTTGACTCCACAAAACTTCTTATGAGCCCGTGACCTTCTAACATCGACCTGCCCGGCAACCCATACAGCGATGGCGAAACGACCCTCCCCACCACGCATTTTACCCTATTACCCAAAATTTTTGCGAAAACCTTATAGTCTGCACAGAGCAACGATATCGCCCTATACTTCCCAAGGTTTGGCTGCCCTTTGCCTTTCGGGACCAACACCACAACTGCCGTATTCTGCTTATCCCCTAACGTACCCTTCTCCTTCATTCAATTTAATAATCTTACCATGAACTTCCCAATCAACTCCCAATGCTGCAAATAAAATTCCACCGGTAAACCATCAATACCCGGGGCCTTGCCCTTCCTCATTCCGTGTAAAGCAATTTCAATTTCCTCCTCAGTAATAACCCCACCCAAAGCCTTCCTATCACTGTGACCCAAAATGCACTTTGCATAAGTGCACACCTTACTTAATTCCACTTCATCCACGCTACTACTAGTCCAGTGTTTTTTATACCACGTATCCACATATGCACTCATAGCTTTTGTGTTTCGTATCACTTGACCTGCTCTATGGATTCCCATCGTCTCATTTACCTCCAAGCTCGGGATTGCCGTCAGCGCCTGCTTTTGCTTTTGTTGTCTCAACACACACGCACCGCGTGAAACTGCTCATTATGCAACGTTCGCAAGCTCTCTTTTATGTCTACAATCTCGTCCATGGGGTAAACACCACCAACCGATCCCTGCCCATAACTTCGTAATCGATCCTCTAAATAATTCGCTAGCCCATATTTTAAAGTGTTTATACGCCTACCCTCCCTCACGTAAAAGGATTTTATCCTTTCCTTTGCCACCGAGTCCCACCACGTTACAATGTCTTCCACCTCCTGAGCTTCCCTTGAAAGCTCATTCCATAGCATAGAAAAACCCTCTAACCCTTCCTCATCACTTAACACACTAATATTTAATTTCCAATAATTCTTATAAATTTCCGCCATCCCCTCCCACCCTACCTCCACTACAACTGCCCTGTGATCTGACAAGACCGTCTCCACCGTATTAAAAGACTTTACAACTACTCCCTGCAAAATATTCACTCTAACCTTGCAGCATATCCCCTTCTGATGAAAGTATGTTCTGTTTCCCAACCACTCCCCCAAACACATCTCGTAACTTAACATCCCTCAACAAATCTCTGAAAGGTGCAGACACATGCCCAGCCCCTTTGGGTTCGACGTCAGCCGCCCTTATGTCACAGTTCCAGTCACCCCCCACTATCGCTACTTCCGGAAGACCACGCAAAAAATAAATAAGGTCCTCACACACAAAATCCGTCGAACCTTCGTGTCATTCTCCGCAGGGGCATAGACACTTACCAAAGATACACGCTTTCCCATCCAAGTCCCATCCACTCGCAACACCCTCCCCCCACCCCCCTCACATCTCTAACACAAACGGGCTCGTCTCTTTTATTAAAAGACCCACACCACTTTCAAACGGATAGTTGGCAGGGTCAGTACTGTATAACCTGCAACCTGCAACACTTCTCCTTCTTTGAAATTGTGTTCTTGAAGGAACAGAACATCAATTCTATGTTTGCTAAGAAAACTGCTCAACCAATCTCTCTTTAGTCTAGTACATAAACCGTTAACATTAGCAGTCATACACCTAAGGCCTGTTATATTTTCCACCCTTTCCTCTTCTCCTCTCGTGGTTCACCACTTGATTTGTTACGTCTATGTGTCTTCTTTACAGTACCTTCCCATTCGCCTCCCTTCTTGCGATGGCGTCCCTCATAACCCCCCCCTCCCCTCACCCATCCTCTCAGTTTTTTTTTCCAGTCCTCTGTGCCGGCGTCAGTACGTCATCCGAATCTGACGTAGCTGCCCGTTTCCTCGTAACGTTCTTATCCTCCATGTCAAGATCCGAGGAAGCCTCATGGTGTACCTCAACATCCACCTCACAATGAGGTATGAAGTCTCCCGATGTCCCAGTCTCGTCGTCCTTCTGCCGAGTCTCATATTGTTGACAATCCGGTCTCAGAAAGTCTCCAGCTACGTCTTCCGGAGACGGAGCTTCCACCACTTGCGGTGACAAGGTCCTTAAAACTTCGTCTAAATCCTCACCTATACTCAACACGTCATGCCGGGGTACCAATCCAGCAGATGGTATCGGCAACGACTCAGATGCAGGGAGCTGAGGGGAGGACTCACTCTCATTTCGAAAAGCCTGTTCCACCATCTCACTCCACAAACGACCACGCCCTTCCTCTGACGAACGATGCTCACCATCACGTGTGACTGGGGCTACTTCTTCTTGCACAGGTTTGGTCACGCGTCTGTTCTTTTCGCATGCCGCCGCTATGTGGTCATACTCTCCACAAATGCGACACGTACGCCGCTGTCCAGGATATAAAACCATTACCTGTGTCCTAAAATCTTGAAGATACACATATGACGGTATGGGTTGACGCAACGTCCTCTTAAGGCTGAATGTACCTTCCGGCATACCTGCGTAGGCACCCATTATCCACTTACCCTGCTGGGCAGAGTGCACAGTTCCATATTTCTCAAAGACGTTTCTGATGTCAGCTTCGTTCGCCTCGAAGGGGACATTCCGCAACTTTATCCAAGTATAATATCGAGACACGTCCACCAGTCTCACACGCACAGCAGGCGTAACGTCAAAACACACATCTTGAAAGCGCCTAACCACCGATTCATAAACTGTCGCGGCAAGCAGTTTCACAAATACTCTATGCGCTCCGTTCAGCGCTACCCCATACAATTCACCATCTTGTATGCCGTATGTCTCCCTGATTATCTTGGGTAAGAGTATTTGAGCTGAACTAGGTGTAATCGCACCTCGAAGTAGTTCAATACCAATAGTATTAACACGTCTGCGATGACAAACCGCCATCTTAACACCAGTAATTTCCCAGCTGTGTCAAAAGAGACACAACAACACCTCCTCGTACCACTGCTGTCAGGTTACTGAGGAGCGTCAGGCAAGGGGATCTACACAGCCCAAGAGCGATGCAGACAATGTATCGAGTATTAGTGTAAGCTGCTGTAGTTGCTACAATCCTGTAAGTGTCTGCCAAAGCAGCAACAGCAGTAATAATAGCAACAGATGGATTATACATACGACGAATTCTAATACACGGTCTTACCACGTGGAACGCACCGCTTCTTTCCAATCACTTTTTTGGGCTATCCTAGATTCTCTACACACATGCTGCTATGTATGATAGTCTATGTAACTGTATTTGTATATATCTGAATAAACTTACTTTTTCTTTTGGTGGTAGGTACTGATGCTGAAGACATGGGAGAGATGAGGTGCTGTAGGTTAATTAACTGAGCAATGAAGGTGTGTTCCGTTTTCTCTGGTCGAGACTAAGCATATATCACTGGTAATGTAGCTCATGCTCAGACTTAATTAAGTCAGACGAAGTATTAGCTGCACTTATTTTCTAAAGAAGTTGTTTACCTGACAAACTGCAATTTTTCTCAGTTCACACACATACATAAATATGTGTTTGAACTGAGATTATGGGGTACATACACTCTGGTAGAGACGGAACTGATGTAACTGGCATTGCAAGCTCGTATTTAGACAAGAACAATACAAACGATACATATTTCGGTTGCTTCGCCATCCGAGAAACATATCCCTGTACTGAATAATCCCAGGCCTATGTATATCAATGTACAAGAGCAAATTAGTGCAAAATGAGGCATAAGTTTCAACTGCAGTTAAATATTAGTAGGAGTGTAAGAAATAAGATAAATGAGCTAAGATTAATTGCATGTGCAGATAGCATAGATATTATTGTTATAATAAATACCTGGTTCCGCCTGAAAGATAGAAAAATTCCTTCAGAATGCCACATATTATCACACAGTGATAATAGGAATGGTGGTATAGTGAAGATTTATTTAATAACTAATGTTAACTATTCCATTAGACAAGATATAAAATTAGGAGCATCGGACACTGAATCTGTTTGGTTCCAGTTTCTCGAAGGGTAGTGAAAACCTAATTTTGGGTGTGATTTAAGGCCCCCCAACCTTGATAGGTAACGCAGTAAACTTTTATGGGACGAAATTCATAAGGCATCTAGATACAATAGGAGATTTTAACTTTCGACAAATTGATTGGAATAATTTGATAGGAAATCTTGAATCTAACTAATTTCTTAATACGATCCAGGATTAGTTTTTCAAAACAGTTTGTGAAAGAACCAGCTAGAGGAAACAACCTGCTTGATTTGGTTCTTGGCAACAAGGAATCACTAATCAATAATCTTGAGGTTAATGACGAGCTTGGAGACAGAGATCACAAATCAATCATTTTCAGTATATCATAACTACAACCAAGTCAGTATCGTATCCCTGACTTCTACTTACCCGATTTCATATGACTGAGAAAATACCTGGGTGCCATTAACTGGTGTGATATGAGTGGTCATTTTCCTGCATTGTTCGTATCGCTCTTGGGCCGTACGGACAGGCTGCGCAGTACCTCCTGACTCTGTTGATTGCTGCGCAGTTTGCCTCAGTGCACTCACAATGGTGGAAGGTGCACGTAGGTGAGTCAACACCGTCTGCCTTCAGTTAGTGACAGGCTCGTTCAACAATCAGAATACTCATCTACTGCTTACTGCGATACTCCGAGATACATATGGTATCAATAATGAAGATCTTTATGGTGTCTCTTTGAACGGCAATTCGAGGCTTTTTGTCAAATTCAGACAAAATAGTACTTACGAAAATATGGTTGCCACCTATCAGGATGTGATGAAGACCGTTAATCCTGGTGTCACTGTTCGCCTTCACGACGTCTCCCGTTTTTTTTTTTTTTTTTTTTTTGTTTTTTCTTTGTTTTTTTTCACAAGACTATACTTTCGCTGTGCCTTCTAGCACATGCCTAACTAGTATTACTTACAAATATAGATACAAAAATTTTTATCTAGAGACTTTTATTTTTATTTAAAACATAGAACAAATACAATAATGTATAAGAGTATAAAATTAAACCATACTAGACATTGCAAAACCTCTAGTACACAATCCCAGTACAGAAAATAAACTCCATATATAATGGCCATATTACAACCATATACATAACCCACAACACATCCTACAAACCCTCCTTTTACAATAATCATTATTGCAAGTGCAGAAACACAGCTGACACTTCTCCCCTCCCTTAACATATGTACAGTCCCCGTTCTAAATAACATACCTTAATTATCCTAATTAATGGCCATACTCTGACCCCATCAAAACCTTAATGAGTATTCACCAAGAGTTGGTAGTGTATTAACAACAAGACACAAAACATAAATTTACAACTAAAACAGATATGAAACATTACATTCCTATACACATACATCGTAAAAAGTAAAAGTAATATACACCACAATATAATATCAATTATTAATTTGACAATCATGAAATATAAATTTTTCAAAACAACCTTGCATAACGGGAAGTTCACGCTCAAAATGCAAGATAATACACCACATGCTACATATCGGTACAATACTAGGCTATGTACACATTTTAAAGAACCCAAGATTACAACATGAAAAAGTAATATCCAAATGGTCTATTATGATTTTAGTAAGTTACCAACACTAAACTCCTTATAACATCTATCACGCCGCATATAAACTTAACAAACCGTGTCACACATTCCACAAGACTTCATTTTATGAGTAATTCAAGATCTCAGTGCCACATAACGCCACAACCATACACACACAGACGTACGGAACCATTCATAATACATACACGTCACTCCCTAAAACCCGCCCTCTACCCTGAAATCTCTAACATACCGTTTGGTGCTACCACGGGTGGAGTCAAGCCCCCCGTTGCCTTACCCCACCCGCAGTTGCAGCAACATTTGAACAGTAAGACATCGATACTTTGCCGGAAAACTATTATCCCAACTTCTACCATATATGAGTTTATTTCTTTAATACGTTCTGTAGATACCTGCCGCAATTGCCCTGATCCTACCTGATCCCCCGGTTTTCCCGCATACCCCACGAGATATAGAGGAAATCAGCCACCACGTACATTATTGCTCTTCGTACCTCACTTGATACTCCGCTAACTTCCAATGTTAAGGCCCGTAAGGTTGAAATACTTCCCCCACTAAGAAAATCTAAAACCCGCCCCAACCACGAACGAACTTTGTCCAAGGTATCACAAAAGTAGACAGCATGAAAAGCTGTTTCTTCGAGACCGCAACGCAAGCAATCCGCCTCCCTTACCAAACCCATCCTATTTAAGACCGATTTTGATGCTAAAATCCCCATGACAAATCTGTACACCAATTCACGAACCCTTGGTGCCAACTTAAGTTTACAAAATCCTTCCCATATATCCCCCCAATTATACAGCGGAAAAACAGACAATCCCTGTACAATTTCCCCACGACAACATATGGTGACCATTTGCCCCACCCGGATCTGTTGCGCATTTCTCAACTTTAACAACAAACGCAGCATGTCCTCACACTCGATTAATTCCCTGCCGCTCCACCATTTACGCATTTCGATCATTACCCGACCCACCCGGATGCCCTTCTCACCGCCCGCCCTGAGGAACCGCTGCTTTACATAGAGGGCCTTCACCCGTGGCCCCAACGACTGACCACCCATACCTATCGCCCAACCTCTCCCCCACCCATGTACCCACCTCCAATAATTTCGATTTTGCCTTGTTAACGCACATGCCTGACTCAGCCCCAAAAAACTCAACAATCCATCCCACGATCTGCAAATCCTTCTCCCCTTTTAACAGAATTGTGGTATCATCTACGTACCCGACCACACGCGCTGCATGGTCACTGCTCAGCGTTCCACGCCTCAAACCACCATCCACCAGCTCATAAAATGGGTTTTGCATGCAAGCAAAAAGCAGCTGGGAGAGGGGGCACCCTTGCCTCAAACCCCTTTCCATACGGCCCGGCTGACCCAATTTACCGTTTACCTGTACGCGTTCCATAGCCGTGGCATACAAGGTATCCACCCATCTTGCAGTTCCCTCTCCAAAACCCTGCTTCAATAAAATAAGCCTCAATAAATCCCTATCAACACAGTCATAAGCATTTTGCCAGTCAAGCCCGAGGACACCCCCCCCTTGACATTCCTCCAAAAACTCCCTAATACGTACATGTCCGTCCCTCATGCTCCTACCTGGTATGCCTAGCTGTCCCTCGTGAATAACCGACCCCATAACCTTCCTCATTCTGTTTCCTAAAACTTTTGCAAAGATTTTATAGTCAGAGCACATAAGAGATATTGCTCTATATGCACTCAGACCCCTCCCCCCTCCCTTTTTGGGCACCAACACAACTACCCCCGTACTTTGTGACATACCTAACCTCCCCTCCGTGAGCATGCAATTTAATACATCAACCATACAGTGCTTAATACTTCCCCAATGTGCCCTATAAAAATCATTCGAAATGCCATCTATACCTGGTGCCTTTCCTTTACTCATACTAAAAATCGCCTCCTCTACCTCCTCCACTCGAATTCTACCTTCTAGTACCGTTCTATCCCTGTCACTTATAACTTTTCTGAAATCCCTCCTCACCAGGCCACCCGCATGGACCCCCCCTACTCCCCTCCGTAGCTTTTCCCCAAACCATAGATCAGCATGAAAACTCATGCTGTCCGTGGTGAGGAGTACTTGACCCGGCAGGTAACCACCCAACCCGTGCATACTTCCAATTGCAAGAGGGACGTCGCCTGTTGCCTGACCCTAAATTTGTGCAAGACACAACCCGAAGGTTTGTCACCCCATAGCACTTCTTCCATACCTGCTCTGACTCTAACCGCATTGAAACGTTCATTGTGAATTTCTGCAAGTCGACTACGAAGTTGTTCAATGTCGTCATACCTACTACTCCCGCCCCCCCACATAGTAATCATTTAGCAGCCCCTCCAGATAGTTTTGCAGCCCATACCTCCACCTCGCCTCCTCTTTTCCCCGCTTCTTATAATAACTCCCTATTCCGGGTTTGGCATGCGTTTCCCACCATTCCAACAAACATTCACCTGCCCGTCGCGTTTCCCAAATATTCTTCCACCAGTCCTGAAAAGCTGACCCATCCCCCTCCCCCTCCAATAGCCGCACGTTCAGTTTCCAATAACCTGGATAAACCTTGATCATTCCATCCCAGTTCAAGTCCGCTAGTACTGCACGGTGATCTGAAATCCCCACATCAAAGGTCTGTACGTGCCCAGCTCTAATTCCTTGTGTTACATAAAGTCTATCCAGGCGGGCCGCATAGCCCCTGCGAACGAACGTATGCTCCATCCCCCACCCACCCCGCCCCACCACATCATAAACCCCTGCATCCCCCAGCAGATTCCGTAAGACAGGTAAAACGCACCCCGCCCCCCTCGGCTCAACATCGCTATGGTGGATAACGCAATTCCAATCCCCACCCATGACGGTAATGAACGGCAAACCCCGAGTGTAAAACGTTAAATCCTCCCTCACAAATTCTATTTTAACTTTAGTGTTGCTTTCCGCAGGCATGTAAACGCCAATAAAACAAACCCTCACCTCACCCCAGTACCCATCTACCCTCACCACCCTCCCACCTCCCCCCTCCTCCCATCTTAAGACACGCCAAGGGCTGGACTCCTTCACCGCTATAGCTACCCCACCCTTTAATTTTAAAGAACTGCTAACATACATTCTGTAGCCTTTTAACCGTAAGTCTCGCCCAAACTTATAATTGTGTTCTTGTATGAAACATACGTCCACAGCGTACCTGCGCAAGAACCACTCCATCCACACACACTTAAACTCTGCCCGCAGGCCATTTACATTGATGGTAACACACTTGAATTCACAAAAGGAGGTTTTCCTCTGTTTGTGGGTCTTTCCCATTCCCACACGTACATTACACTGACCTTCTTTGCCCTTTGACTTCCCAAGGCCCCCCTCACCCCGTGCCTTACCCATATGCTGGGCGCTTGCCATAACCCCGGCTGCAAGAGGCGCCTCAGCCACTTTCGACCATAATTTCTTCCCTGGCCGCTGTCCCGGTGTCAGGACCTCCTCCATATCCGACACTCCTGCCGTCCGTTTGCGAGAACCACCTTCCACACACATCTCACCAGCCGAAGCCTCCTGGTGGACTTCCACCACCACCTCATGCAACCGTGTCATTGTAGTCACGTCCAGGTCTCCCATATTTGGCGAATCATCCTTCACCACTTCTTGACACTCCAGTGAAACGTCTGGGCTATGCTCTGCCCCATCCAGCAGATCGTTTAGCACGTTCTCCAGCAAACTTTCCTGTGACAACTCCACAGGCTCCGTAGGCCCCACAGGTGGCATGGTCACGTTTGTAGTGTCCACCGACAGGGTGGCACACGCCATAGACTGCGTCTCCTCTTGTTGTACTTCCTCACTCCAAAGCGTAGGTCGTTGTTCAGGCGAGGGACCAGTCTCCAGATCAAAGGCCTCTGTTCTTAGGACCGCAGGAGAAGGTTCCCGGATGCGTACAACCAGGCGTCTGGAGCACTGAGCAGCCATATGGTCATACGAGTTGCATAACCTGCATGTCTTACGTTGGCCTGCATAGTGAACAAAAACTTGGGTCCTGTAGTGTTCTAGATAAACGTAAGATGGAATCGGCTGTTTTAATGTCATCTTTAGGGTGCAGGAGCCTTCCAGGAGCCCCTCGTATGGGCCCTTCCTCCATACTCCCTTGGTCGCTGCATGTACCGTGCCGTATTTACCAAAAACTTTCCGAATAACATACTCCTCCGCCTCGAAAGGCACGTTCCTTACTTTGACCCAGGTGACGTATGTGGAGACGTCATGCAGGCATACCTCTATGGCTGAATTCACCGCCATTTTCCTCTCTTGAAAAGCTTCCACAATTTTGGAGTAAAAGCCGGCATTTGCGAATTTTACAAAAAACCTCGACATCCCATTGAGAGCCACACCATATAATTCCTCAGTGGGGATGCCATAGACGTCGCGAATAATGGTAGGCAACAAGACATGCATCGTTGCACCACTGAGAGAGCCACGAATGAATTCCACACAGACCGTGTTTACTCTTCTACCCTGACGATCCGCCATCTTGCGTACTGTAGTACACGGTTCGCCACCAGGTGTAAGCAAGAGCAGGCTCAGAAAGCGTCGTCTCAGCCCGCAGGTTGAGAGACGAGTCATTTACACCTGGATCAAGGTACGAAACGTTCCTTTTGAGGCGGACGAGAGTGATTTGAGGAATGTTTTTGCACGCTATGGCACGGTTCATATGGCAACTTTGGGACGGTGGCGTGATGGTCCTCTAGTTGGTATGCTGGAGGGGTCTTTCTTCCTGAAAATGTCCCTCAAACACCCTATTCCGTCGTATGTGGTTATGGAGGACTTTCGTACGCAAGTGTATGTTATGTACTCAGGACAAAGGCGTACGTGCAGGCTTTGTGGGATGTATGACCATATGGCGGCGCAATGCCCTACAAGACGTGATAAAACGACGGAAGGCGGTTTGATGTTTCACCGGAGCAGCAATCACATGCTGCTGCTACACAACAACATATATTGCCTCGTAAATCGTGGAGTGAGGAGGTAGAGGGTGAGGATGAAGAATCGCCGATATGTCTAACCCTCCCTGGTGCAGTGGAGGACGTGGGCGTGGTATCGGCGACGACAGAGGAAGACCTCGTTCATACTCAGGTTTACGTGGAGCAATCTATTCAAGAAGTTCTGAATGTTTTATTGGATGCTTCCACATCTGAGGGGCTTCACGGTGGTTTAGAGGATGTAAGTGTGAAAGAGAAGGTCGGGGCATCCGCCGGGCATATTGCTGAACTTCAGGTTGTGGTCGTGGAAGTTCATAGAAACAACAGTTCTGAGGATGAGATGGATACTGGCCGCAGTTCTCGTAAGAGAGCGGCGGTGATACCTGACTCTCAAGATGTTTTGACACCAGGGCAACGGTCGGGGAACAAAGCATGGTGCGACGTGACCCATAGAGACACGGGCAAATCTACATGTGTTCAGCATGTCAAAGAGAACGACACAGGTGGGGTGGGGGAAGAAGTGGAGATATGCGCAAGGGAACCAAGATTGTTAAGGTATCCAAGGGTAAACCTCCAATGAAACGTTCAAGTGTCTTACTTTAAATATAAATGGGTTACGATCTGTTGAAAAACGTAAGTATTTGGAGGTTTTGTTAAAAAATTATGTACCCGATGTCGTATTCTTACAAGAACACAATTATAAATCTTTAGGTGAATTGCTGATTCCTGAATATATCTTGTACATGGGCTGTTCTAATAGACTGAAAGGTGGTGTAGCAGTGCTAGTTAAAGAGGCTAGCCCGTTTTCTTTGCAAACATATGAGGTAGGAGAGGAGGGGAGGGTTGTTAGGGTTGATGGGGTGTGGGGTGGGGTACGGGTGGCCTTCCTTGGGGTGTACGGACCGGCGGAAGATGACATTCGTGTAAAAAATACGTTTTTTAGGGACGTGTTGGTGTACCATTTAAGATCACTGCCAGTCGTCACGATTATTGGGGGTGATTGGAATTGCATTGATCGTCGCAAGGATGTCGAACCGAGAGGGAGAGGTTTTTTTCAGGATATTTAGGGGATTTTTTGCGGAGTGTTAATGTTACGGATGTGGGGGGGGATGAGGTGGGTGGGGTCATGCATACGTTCGTTAGAAGGGAGTATGCGGTAAGACTGGATCGCATATACGTTTCTAGAGGTGTCAGCGTCAGAAGTGTACGTGTGCTAAATGTGAGCTTTTCCGATCACAGAGGTGTTATGGCGGATGCTGACTGGGTAGGATTACCGAGGCGTTTCAGAGGTTTCTGGAAGTTGAATGTGGGTTTAATGCATAAAAGAGGTGTGAGGGAAGATTTTGTGAGTGCTTGGAGGGGATGGTGGGCTGAATGGCGGGAGGGAATTGATATAGTCGAATGGTGGGATACTGTCGGTAAGGTGAAGGTGAGGAACTTTTATCAGCAGCAAGGCAAAGAAGACAAGAGAATGCAGTATGGGCTCTTGAACTATCTTGAAAATCAACTGCAAGCATGTTATACAAAGGGTGGGGGAGTGTATCCGGTGGTTGAAATTGAAAATTTAAAACGCTTAATTAGACACATTCACAATCGTATTTTTGATGCGGCGCGGATAGCAAGTGGAATTGATGAGGTTTTATGGGGTGACCGTCCTTCGGCGTTTGTCTTGCGAGAGCAGGGCAGACGTCGTAAGGCGACAGAATTAATGGGATTAGAGGTTCAGGAGCCATTGGGAGGCTTTAGTAGAGGGCAGGTCCTTCGGTCAACGGAGGCTATGAATACCTTTGTAGACGCATGGTATGAATTGCAATATAAAAATGCTGGGATTTCTAAGGGGGCGCTGGGAGAAATGGGTGAATGGGTACGTTGTAATCTAGAGTACATGGACAGGTTGGCTTTGAATGGACCTATAAGTGAAGAAGAGATTAGGTTGGCTGTGGAGGGTATGAGTGTAGGGAAGTCGCCGGGGATTGACGGAATCCCTTGTGATTTTTACAAGGACAATTGGGATTGTATTCGCGACTTTTTGGTGATATTATTTAATGCCATGAAACATAGTGGCATTATGGGACAGCAACAAAGAACAGGGGTGGTTGTTCTAGTCCCGAAAAAGAAATCTGGGAATTATATACATAATTATAGGGCAATTTCATTAATGTGTGGCGACTATAAAATATTTGCGAAATTGTTAGGAAATAGGATAAAACGGATTTTGGAGAGAGTTCTGGACGAGGGACAATATGGTGTGCCAGGACGATCTATGTGTGTGGGACAAGGAATTATTCGCAGGTTCATTGAGGAAAGCGGGAGGGGTAATAAGGGTGGAATATTAGCTTTAGATTGGCACGCTGCATACGATTGCGTGGAGAGAGATGCATTATGGAAGTTTATGCAGTGGCAAGGTTTCGGAAAGGAAATTGTTAGTTGGGCACAGGTTTTGTACGAGCAGGCTATGTTTAGGGTGCAGGTAAATGGTAGGTTGGGAAAAGTTGTTAGGATGCATAGGGGATTGCGGCAGGGGTGTCCTATATCACAAATTCTTTTTGCGTTGATTCAGGACCCGTTTTTTAGAGCCATGCGGGGGATTGTACGACAGGATGACAAGAAAGGTCGGGTGGGGGTACAATCAGGAATTATAGGTTACGTGGACGACACTACGGTTTTATTTCGTGGAGCCAAGGTTTTAGGAAAAGTTTTTTTTTATATTTTATTTAAAACTCAGGTACAAAATAAATGGGTACATAATCAATATGTAACAAGATACAAGCAGTAAAACGATAATCTTCAGTGACTACACAAATACCAAAGAAGCACTTATATAATGACATCAGACTGGCTGTTGCGCTCCAATCAAACACTACTTTTATGTACTGTACTTCACATGAAAAGATGGTCTTATAATAAAAAACGATAGTCCTACATAGTAAAGCTTACACTCCCCCCCTCCCCCTTGAAAAACTACCACTTCCTCCTTAGTATACTCATTGACATCTCTTATACATTTATAAGAGCTTTAAGGACTTCATTGACAACATGTATAAAACACAATCCAGCCATCTAAAAAGCTGACTATAATACAAGGAATATCTGAACATGATGGCACACATCCACTAATGAAACCAATCCACATATAATACAAGGAATATCTGAACATGATGGCACACTTCCACTAATGAAACCAATCCACACCCTAACCCTCATATACCCCACAACAATCAATATTGTGCACGGTGGTGGGTTTAATACACTACCGCTGATCTTCAACCCCCCCCCCCCTTGCCTAGTAACTATGTCTGCCGTCACCACTCATAACCACCTTCAGTTATTGAATTTTAAAATACATTAGAATACAATAAATTAAGGGAATATAAGAGCCCCTTATCGACTCCTCCACAGAATAATAAAATTTTTACATTTTCTAAATACATACCGCTGATTCATCTTTGTGCTTACAAAATATCCCCCATCCCCTATGCTTTTTATCTCTTTACTCCAAAGCTAATACCTTATTATACATTTCATCAATCAAAATTATATTACAATAAGCATAATAATATCAATACTTATCATCCGGCTAATAAGTGTACATTATTATCACACTGATTTCCATGAAATTTACATAAGAATTAATACATATATTGACAATCCTCACAATCCTTCCTGCCTTCTAAATACAGTGTACATATATCCAATGACCTTTCGTTATGATCCAATCATATTTACTTTACACTTCTCCTTTTCCCCAGTGCAAGATAAAATCCACTTGCACTAGACGTCACAAAACATTACATTTATTCGTATAAAATAAGAACTAACATAATAACTTATAACAATATATAGATAGTAATTATTTGACAAAGTAAAGAATACCAACTAATATGGTAATAGTACACTAGAAATTGTAACTCACACACTAATACATATTCCCATTTTTTTATGTATTATCATGTTCAAAAAGATATATATTTATTAGCAATGTTCCAGAGCATTATCAGACTTACTCTGTCACACACTAAGTTACACAATATAACTTATGGCTCCTAATAAAACATGTACCGGTCAGTACTACCTCAATCAACACCAACCTGGCAAAAGACACTTCAGAAAGCCACCCCCTGCCATCCCCTGACCCCATGCTATCTGTATTAAAAACCACAAACTCACATTCCCTTCCATGCTCAAGTTCGTACCTGACGTCGAAAGTCATAAAACCCCTGTCTCTTAACCAAAAGTCACCAGTTCACCCCCCCTACGCCCCCCCTCATTCCTAAACACATAACACCCATATGCTCCACTACCACACACTTTTATTCCACCTTCCATCCTCCACTAATCTCAAAAAAGAACAAAAAGCCAGTTTAGGGAGAAAACAGCCCAATCCAGCTCTAAACTACACCCAACCCCAACATTACACCTACCGTCAGATTACGATAACCCAAGGGAAAACTATTTACCCACAACCTCCCATATAGTAGCCTATTTCTGCATACTGTACGATACACACTCGCCGCAAGCGCCCGCACCCTACATTCACCCCCCACCTCCCGCATGCACCAAGATACATACAAAAAATCTGCCACCACATACATCACTGCCCTCCGAATGTCCTTGGAAACCCCTCCCACATCAAAAAGCAAAGCCCTCAAAGTCGAAATGTTTCTCCCCCCTCCCACCACTATACCAAAAACTCTCGCTAACCATGTCCTTACTAAACCCAAGTTCTCACAAAAATATATAACATGAAAAGCCGTCTCCTCTTTCCCATAATGCAAACAAGTGCCAGCACCTACATAACCCATTCTATATAGCGCTGACCTTGTGGCTAGAATTCCCATAAAGAATCTATAAACCACTTTAATCTGATCTTCCAAAAGTCTTCCCAAATGCCCTTCCAATCATACATCGGGTATGTAGCTACTCCCTGTATCGCTGTACCCTGCCAACCTGTCCTCCCCAGCCTACTTACCTTCACTTTTTTTGCTTCCTTTACTGCCAACAAATTTCGTACTATATCTTCACACTCCAGTAGTGCTTTCCCCTTCCACCATTTTTGCACATCCTCCATGACCTCTCCCACCCTTCTACCCCTCTCCCCTCCCACCCTCAAATACCGCTGCTTCACATACACTGCCTTCACTCGTGTGTCCAAAGGTATAAGACCCATCCCACCCTGCCGTACACCCATCATCACCACCTCCTTTTGTAGCCATGGCTTCCCATAACCCCACACATACCTCAAAACTACCCTCTCCAGTTCTTGAATATCGCACTTCCTCAGGGGATATATTTCTGCCATGCCCCACACTTTACTGTACACAAGTGTATTTACTACCACCACCCTCTGCTGCAATGTTACATCCCCAGCCCTCCACCCGCGCATCCTACCCATCGCTCTACTCACAACTTCCTTTGAATTTATTCTCTGTGCCTCCCTAGCATCCGCCATATACACAACCCCACATATCTTAATTCTATCCACTATGTTCCACCCATACTGTTCCCCCAACCCCCCCCCCCCACCCACGTGCCTACTTCTAATAACTTTGACTTTGCTCCATTAACCCTCATCCCTGTCCCCCCCGCCAAAAATCTCTATTATACGTCCCACATTCCCCAATCCTATTTCCCCTCCCACCAAAACTGTGGTGTCATCCACATACCCCACAATACCACATCTCCCATGTCCCACCTCTCCCTGTTCCCACACTCCTTCCTCTATAAGCCTATAAAAAGGGTCCTGCATGCATGCAAAAAGGATTTGAGACAAGGGGCAACCCTGTCGCAAACCCATCCCCATCTGCACTGGCAACCCTAACTTCCCATTAACCTGTACCCTTACCGTTGCAGGCGTATACAAAGTAGTCGCCCAGCGCACAATCTCATCCCCAAAACCCTGTTTTTTGTAAAATACTCCACAACATATGTCTATCTACACTGTCATAAGCCTGCTTCCAATCAATCCCCAAGATCCCCCCCCCCTTGTCTTCCCTCCACAAAATCCTTAATTCTTCCATGCCCCTCACGCATACTTCGACCTGGAATCCCACACTGACCTCTATGTAGGACTCGGTCAAGCACCTTTTTCATACGGTTACCTAAAACCTTCGCAAAAACTTTATAATCTGCACACATGAGGGAGATCGCCCTAAAAGCACCCAAGGTCTCCCCCCCCTCCCTTATAGACCTAAACTACTATCCCCGTGCTCTGCGATTCCCCCAATACTCCCCTTTCCTTCATACAGTTAAACAACAGGACCAGACATTCCTTCATACAATCCCAATGTGTAATATAGAAATCATTAGGAATTCCATCAATGCCCAGCGCTTTTCCCCTACTCAAGCCCATTACCGCCTCCTCCACCTCCTCCTCACTGATCCTACCCTCCATTACCGCTCTCTCCTCCTTCCCTATAAAACCTCGAATTCCTTCTCCCAGAATCTCTCCCTCCCTCTCTCCTCCCTCCCCCTGCTTAAATTTCCCCCTAAACCAATGATCAGCATAATTGCTCATTCCATCGGTGGTACTAAGTACCTGCCCCACCCTATATCCACCACCCCTTTACACACCTCTAAACCCATAATCGTGGTCATCTGTTGCCTATTCCTAAATCTCCTCAAAACACATCCTGACGGTTTGTCACCCCATAGAACCTCCTCTAAACCTTCCCTCAAAACGAGAATTTTGTATATCCCTCAATCTTCCCCTTAAAACCTCTATTTCTCCATGTCTATCCCCCCCTCCCCCTTCATAACAATCATTTAGCTGCCCCTCTAAATATTTCTGTAAACCATACCTCCTCCTCGCCTCATCCCGTCCTCTATGCTGGTAATACTCCCTAATCTGCAATTTAGCGTGCTTCTCCCACCATTCCAAGACATCCTCCTCTTCGTTACGAGCCTCCCATAGTTGCTTCCACCATTCCCTAAAAAACAAACCCTCCCCCTCTCCCTGAAGTAGCCTCACATTCATTTTCCAATAACCCACATACCTACGAACCATCCCTTCCCATGCCATCTCTGCCAAAACGGCACGATGGTCCGAAAAACCTAAATCTATCGTCATTACACGTTCAACTGTTATATCTCGAGTTATATATATACGATCCAACCTGGCCGCATAACCCCTCCGCATAAACGTGTGCTCTACTTTCCACCCATCGCCCCTGACTATGTCATAAACCCCTGCATCCCTCAACAAATCCCTCAATACCCCAAGCACACACCCTGCCCCTCTCGGCTCCACATCCTTATTCCTGATTACACAATTCCAATCCCCACCTATTATAGAAACCATTGGTAAACCCGGCATGTAGAAAAGCAAAACCTCCCTTACAAAATTCACCTTTACCCGTATGTTACTATCTGCCGGCATATATATCCCCAGAAAACATACTCTAATCTCACCCCATATCCCCTCCACCCTCACCACCCTCCCCTCCCCTCCCTCTTCCCACTTGAGCACGTGGAATGGGCTGGACTCCCTCACTGCCACTGCCACCCCACCCTTTAATTTCCCTGAACTACCAACATACATCCTAAAACTGTTCAGCCTCAACTCTCTGCCATACTTAAAATTGTGTTCTTGAATAAAACACACATCAATGTTAAAACGCCGCAAAACATCCTCCAACCATACTCGTTTACCGTCAGCTCTAAGGCCATTCACGTTTATCGTTAGACACTTAAAGATTCAGAAAGGGTGGCTTTCCTCTATGTCTCTGTGTCCTGTCTGTTCCACTTTTTGCTGCTTCTGTCTTTTCCCGTGCACTCTTTCCCGCCTAGATCCCCCCCCCTGTGCACTACCCTGCCCCTTCTTAATCACTCCCGCCCACGTCTTCTTCCCTGAACGCTGAGCTGGTGTTATAACCTCCTCATCCGACGAACCTCCAGCCCTCTTTCTAGATGTGCCCTCAATTTCCATATCAGTATTTCCATTCCCCTTGTGCACCTCAGCTTCCACCTGTAGCAACTGCAACATGCCAGGCTCTGACCCCAGAGGCCCTGGAATCTGCTCAATCAAGTCCTTCTCAACCATCAGAATTCTCCTGTCTGTGGATGGGTTCTCCTCCGCAGGCACGTCCAGGAAAGACTTAATCATCTCCTGTAGGGGTGTAGATAACTCCTGTGGATCACCGGTCTCTCCCACCCCCACAGGCTGCTGCTCAACTCCCGGCCCCGTTTGCGGGGGAGCATCCGAAGCGTCACACAATTCTCTTCCACGCCCTCCACTTCGTCCACCCAATTACCTTTGCCTGCTGCACTCAAAGTCATCGGCAGAGGTTCCGCCTGAGACTCTGTGACTACTTGCCGTTCCCAATGCCACGGCGCTGCTGCTTTACCACATCCAGCCGCCATGTGGTCAAAAGCGCCGCACAGGCGACACGTCTTGCGTTGTCCCGCGTAGGTCACATACAGCTGTGTCCTAAAATCCTCCAGGACAACATACGATGGAATAGGTCTTCTTAAAGACATCTTGGCGGTGTAAGATCCAGCCGGCAACCCTTCATAGATTCCCTCCGTCCATCGAACTAAAGTTATAGCATGCACCTCACCATATCTTTGAAATGTCTCTCTGATATCCACATCGTCTGCCTCGAAAGGAACGTTGCGGATCCTCACCCAGGTGTAGTATTTTGAAGCATCCCACAGGCGTACCTCCAGACCAGATGATACGGTGATGTTCTTTTCCTGGTACTGAGTCACCGTCCTTTCATATGCCTGGATCCACTGTGCAGAACTTTATGAAATTCGTGATGAACCATTAAGTGCTATTCCGTGTAATTCTTCAACTTCAATGCCAAACGTGTCCCGTATAATCGTTGGTAATAAAACAGAGGCATTCGTAGGGTAAATTGCCCCTTTAACAAGGTCAACACACACGGTGTTGCTCCTCCTGCGGTAGCTGGCAGCCATCTTGGTGAAAACAGGAAGTTGCGCACCAGAGAAATCAGGAGCTGTTTGCGCAGTACGTCCACTCAGCCCGAAAGCGAAGAGGACAATTGTTTTAGGAAAAGTGAGCGAATTGGTGGAATGTTTCGGGAAAGCAACCGGAATGACGGTTAATAAGGAAAAATCAATGCTTATGGGGGTGGGAGATTGTGCGGGTGTGGTATTAGGCCAGAGGGAAGGCTGGCCTTTAGTAAATCAAATTAAGGTGTGTGGGATTGTGCATAGGGACAACATACAGGATGCGATGAAGGTCAATTCAAGTGAGGCTGTAGAGAGGGTTTTAGGTCGTTTGACAGGATTGAGGGAAGGAGGCTTGTCTATACATCAGCGCGCAATTGTGGTGAATGTGATTTTGCTCAGTAAGTTGTGGCATGTGGCATGTATTTATCAGTTACATCCATATGATGAAAAGCGTATGTTAACGCGTATATATAGATATATTTGGGGTTCAGGTTGTGATTGGTTAACGAGGGATGTGGTGTCTCTTCCGGTTGGCCGGGGTGGCCTGGGGTTAATGAAGCTGTATAATAGAATGTTCGGCATGTATGTCAAGCATAGCTACTTGAGAGAGGGTAGAATGGCTGGCACGGGTTTGACCTGGATAAGATGGGACTTGGTATGTTGGTTGACCGGCACGGATGTAAAGAGATGTGAGGACATGTTGAGGATGTTAATTTACGTAAACGATCCACGCAAGATCAAGATCGGCAAACTGGCACTGGTAGAGGGCAGGGAAGTAGTGGCTAATGTGGAGGGAATATATCCAATGTATGCATGGAAGGACATATGTGGCCGTTTAAAAGCATTACGGTTACGGGCCAAGGTCAGGGAGATAATGTTTAAATTTTTACATAATATACTGCCGTCCGGGGAAGTTTTAGCGAATAGGCGCGTGCAGGAGGGGGGGGCTGTGTTGTGTGTGTGGAGATCCTGATACGGTCTTTCATGCAGTTTATTTCTGTAAGAGACTGGAACACGTAAGGTTGTGGTTTGGTAGGATTTTAAGAATGGTGGGTGGGGGTGGGATTAGTGTCTTAAGAGCTTTAAGTTTAGATGTGGGGGGGGGGGTCGAAACACAGGTACAGAATGCAATCGGATATTTAGTGACGGATTTTGTATATACGTCATGGGTATATATGCATTTATCTGTGAGGGAGAGAATCAGAGCATTGGTAGCGATATTTTATGGTACACAGCAGAGAAAAAAAGACATTACGGGAAACAGATGGTTTTTCTTATTTTCAAAGGGATATTACAGATTCAATGTCAGGGATTTATGGGAGTTAATACCTTAAAGGGTACACGAGGCTGGCTTCTTGAATATGTGTGAGTGAAGGTGGCATACGATTGGTATGGGTGTGGTATAATGTATAAATGCTAGGTATGATCGTTAGTTAGGATGATGTTTTATTCAAACAAATATATATATTATTGCTTGGATACTAATTTTTGTTCTTAAATTGACGTGGGTTAAGAGAGTGGGTCTCTTGTGAAGCAAACTCATGAATTGCATGACAGGTGTTATGTAAAAGCACCTCGTGCAACTTATATATATAGTTTTTCATTTTATACTTTCCTTGTATTAGCCATGTGGCTGATACCTGGTAACGTTTTGCTTGGAGTCTCCTGGGATACATGTTTGGAATATGACCAGATATGAGGGTAACAATTTGTATTATTGATTCCTGAATATATTTTGTACATGGGCTGCTCTAATAGACTGAAAGGTGGTGTAGCAGTGTTAGTTAAAGAGGCTAGCCCGTTTTCTTTGCAAACATATGAGGTAGGAGAGGAGGGGAGGGTTTTTAGGGTTGATGGGGTGTGGGGTGGGGTACGGGTGGCCTTCCAGGGGGTGTACGGACCGGCGGAAGGTGACATGCGTGTAAAAAATGCGTTTTTTAGGGACGTGTTGGTGTACCATTTAAGATCACTGCCAGTCGTCACGATTATTGGGGTGATTGGAATTGCATTGATCGTCGCAAGGATGTCGAACCGAGAGGGAGAGGTTTTTTTTCAGGATTTTTAGGGGACCTTTTGCGGAGTGTTAATGTTACGGATGTGGGGGGGGGATGAGGTGGGTGGGGTCATGCATACGTTCGTTAGAAGGGAGTATGCGGTAAGACTGGATCGCATATACGTTTCTAGAGGTGTCAGCGTCAGGAGTGTACGTGTGCTAAATGTGAGCTTTTCCGATCACAGAGGTGTTATGGTGGATGTTGACTGGGTAGGATTACCGAGGTGGTACAGAGGTTTCTGGAAGTTGAATGTGGGTTTAATGCACAAAAGAGGTGTGAGGGAAGATTTTGTGAGTGCTTGGAGAGGATGGTGGGCTGAATTGCAGGAGGGAATTGATATAGTCGAATGGTGGGATACTGTCGGTAAGGTGAAGGTGAGGAATTTTTATCAGCAGCAAGGAAAAGAAGACAAGAGAATGCAGTATGGGCTCTTGAACTATCTTGAAAATCAACTGCAAGCATGTTATACAAAGGGTGGGGGAGTGTATCCGGTGGTTGAAATTGAAAATTTAAAACGCTTAATTAGAGACTTTCACTATCGTATTTTTGATGCGGCGCGGATAGCAAGTGGAATTGATGAGGTTTTATGGGGTGACCGTCCTTCGGCGTTTGTCTTGCGAGAGCAGGGCAGACGCCGTAAGGCGACAGAATTAATGGGATTAGAGGTTCAGGAGTCATTGGGAGACTTTCGTAGGGGGCAGGTCCTTCGGTCAACGGAGGCTATGAACACCTTTGTAGATGCATGGTATGAATTGCAATATAAAAATGCTGGGATTTCTAAGGGGGCGCTGGGAGAAATGCTGGGATTTCTAAGGGGGCGCTGGGAGAAATGGGTGAATATGTACGTTGTAATCTAGAGTACATGGACAGGTTGGCTTTGAATGGACCTATAAGTGAAGAAGAGATTAGGTTGGCTGTGGAGGGTATGAGTGTAGGGAAGTCGCCGGGGATTGACGGAATCCCTTGTGATTTTTACAAGGACAATTGGGATTGTATTCGCGATTTTTTGGTGATATTATTTAATGCCATGAAAAATAGTGGCATTATGGGACAGCAACAAAGAACAGGGGTAGTTGTTCTAGTCCCGAAAAAAAAATCTGGGAATTATATACATAATTATAGGACAATTTCATTAATGTGTGGCGACTATAAAATATTTGCGAAATTATTAGGAAATAGGATAAAACGGGTTTTGGAGAGAGTTCTGGAAGAGGGACAATATGGTGTGCCAGGACGATCTATGTGTGTGGGACAAGGAATTATTCGCAGGTTCATTGAGGAAAGCGGGAGGGGTAATAAGGGTGGAATATTAGCTTTAGATTGGCACGCTGCATACGATTGCGTGGAGAGAGATGCATTATGGAAGTTTATGCAGTGGCAAGGTTTCGGAAAGGAAATTGTTAGTTGGGCACAGGTTTTGTACAAGCAGGCTACGTTTAGGGTGCAGGTAAACGGTAGGCTGGGAAAAGTTGTTAGGATGCATAGGGGATTGCGGCAGGGGTGTCCTATATCACAAATTCTTTTTGCGTTGATTCAGGACCCGTTTTTTAGAGCCGTGAGGGGGATTGTACGACAGGATGACAAGCAAGCTTGGGTGGGGGTACAATCAGGAATTATAGGTTACGTGGACGACACTACGGTTTTATTTCGTGGAGCCAAGGTTTTAGGAAAAGTGAGCGAATTGGTGGAATGTTTCGGGAAAGCAACCGGAATGACGGTTAATAAGGAAAAATCAATGCTTATGGGGGTGGGGGATTGTGCGGGTGTGGTATTAGGCCAGAGCGAAGGCTGGCCTTTAGTAAATCAAATTAAGGTGTGTGGGATTGTGCATAGGGATAACATACAGGATGCAAGGAAGGTGAATTCAAGTGAGGCTGTAGAGAGGGTTTTAGGTCGTTTAACAGGTTTGAGGGAAGGTGGCTTGTCTATACATCAGCGCGCAATTGTGGTGAATGTGATTTTGTTCAGTAAGTTGTGGCATGTGGCATGTATTTATCCGTTACATCCATATGATGAAAAGCGTATGTTAACACGTGTATATAGATATATTTGGGGTTCAGGTTGTGATTGGTTAACGAGGGATGTGGTGTCGCTTCCGGTTGGCCGGGGTGGCCTGGAGCTAATGAATCTGCATAATAGAATGTTAGGCACGTATGTCAAGCATAGCTACTTGAGAGAGGGTAGAATGGCTGGCACGGGTTTGACCTGGATAAGACGGGACTTGGTACGTTGGTTGACCGGCACGGATGTAAAGAGATGTGAGGACATGTTGAGGATGTTAATTTATGTAAAAGATCCACGCAAGATCAAGATCGGCAAATTGGCACTGGTAGAGGGCAGGGAGGTAGTGGCTAAGGTGGAGGGAATATTTCCAATGTATGCATGGAAGGACATATGGGGTCGTTTAAAAGCATTACGGTTACGAGCCAAGGTCAGGGAGATAATGTTTAAATTTTTACATAATATACTGCCGTCCGGGGAAGTTTTAGCGAATAGGCGCGTGCAGGAGGGGGGGGGGCTGTGTTGTGTGTGTGGAGATCCTGATACGGTCTTTCATGCAGTTTATTTCTGTAAGAGATTGGAACACGTAAGGTTGTGGTTTGGTAAGGTGTTAAGAATGGTGGGTGGGGGTGGGTTTAGTGTCTTAAGAGCTTTAAGTTTAGATGTGGGGGGGGGGGGGGTCCAAACACCGGTACAGAATGCAATCGGATATTTAGTGACGGATTTTGTATATACGTCATGGGTATATAGGCATTTATCTGTGAGGGAGAGAATCAGAGCACTGGTAGCAATATTTTATGGTACACAGCAGAGAAATAAAGACATTACGGGAAACAGATGGTTTTTCTTATTTTCCAAGGGATATTGCAGATTCAAGGTCAGGGATTTATGGGAGTTAATACCTTAAAGGGTACACGAGGCTGGCTTCTTGAATATGTGTGAGTGAAGGTGGCATACGATTGGTATGGGTGTGGTATAATGTATAAATGCTAGGTATGATCGTTAGTTAGGATGATGTTTTATTCAAACAAATATATATATTATTGCTTGGATACTAATTTTTGTTCTTAAATTAACGTGGTTAAGAGAGTGGGTCTCTTGTGAAGCAAACTCATGAATTGCATGACAGGTGTTATGTAAAAGCACCTTGTGTAACTTATATATATAGTTTTTCTTTTTATACTTTCCTTGTATCAGCCATGTGGATGATACCTGGTAACGTTCCGCTTGGGGTCTCCTGGGATATATGTTTTGGAATATGACCAGATATGAGGGTAACAATTTTGTATTATGTGTACATAATCTCTCATGTGTGTGTGTATATGTGATAAGAAAGTGGTGTGTGTATGTTGCATAATGTTACTTGTTTGGCAATTCAGAATTATCTCATGCTATTTAAGTGGAACCCTTTGTGTAATGTACAGAATATTTTTGTATCTTTGCAGTAATCAAGTAAATTAACTACCAGTTTCATTACATATCGTTCGTTTTTGGATATTTTGTTATATATGCACTTGTTTATGTATAATGTCTTTACAAAGGTTTTATTGACATAAAATCAATCACTAAGGCATATTATTGATGAATAGTTTCTCTTTGTTTATAATGTATATAAGAGGGTTTTAATTAAGGTAACGAAGAATTTGTATATTCTTGTGTTACCTTAGGATAGATACATAATGAATAGGGGATGGACGAATATTTATAACCGTTCTAATGTATATATTGACAATTGTAATTATACTTACTATGATTGTAATGATAGGTAATCCTATGATTTTTTAATGTATTGTATATTTAAAAAAAAAAAAAAAAAAAAAATATGTATGGTGAGGGTTTACGATTTTTTCTTTCTGTAAGGTTAAGATCTCAATACAATGATTGCTGTTTATGATGTGGACGGATCTTGTTAATGTAATTTGACTACCGGAAATTTTTTTATAACCAATGTTAGAAATCAAACTGTTCCATATTTACATAATGTACTTGTTGCACTTGCAGTTTGTTTTGTAAGCCGTGAGGCAGTTATAACCTTTACCATTTTAAGTTTTGGGAACAGATGTATCATTGTAGTTTATACTTCATATTCTTACGTGTTGGAAGATTTATACTTTTGGACAGCATTATAGATGTGTTAGGGTTAACTTAATTTATTGTGCACTCTTGTGGTTCTAATTTTATGTTGTACTTTTCAGATAGGGGGGGTTCTGTCTGGGGAAGGGGGGGGGGTTTAGTTTGCAGGGTTACGGTATGTAACATACTGTGCTCTTTTGAGTTTTTACCTTTTGACGTTAAGTCATAGTACAGAATATCTGGTTTTACTTTTGATATAGTTAGTACGGAAGTTTGTATCAATTCTCTCCTTAATTTGGTTGCCGTTTGTGTTTTCATTAGATAATATTTGTTACATGTATAATTATTTATATTTGTA
Source organism: Cherax quadricarinatus (assembly GCF_038502225.1). Lineage (NCBI taxonomy): Eukaryota > Metazoa > Arthropoda > Malacostraca > Decapoda > Parastacidae > Cherax > Cherax quadricarinatus. The sequence goes on from NC_091297.1 coordinate 23,873,246, forward strand.
TGTGGTATTATATGGCCATGGAAAGTTTTACATTTGTTGACGGATAAGGCCTGTTTGTTTGTTTTTTTATGTGCTGTGATGTACTTTTTAAATAAAAAAAAAAAATCTCTCATAATGTGTGTGTGTGTATATGTGGTAAGAATGTGGTGTGTGTATGTTGCATAATGTTCCTTGTTTGGCAATTCATAATTATCTCATGCTATTAAGTGGAACCCTTTGTGTAATGTACTGAATATGTTTTGTACCTTTGCAGTAGTTCAGTAAATTGAGTACCAGTTTCATTACATATCGTTCGTTGTTGGATATTTTGTTATATATGCACTTGTTTACGTATAATGTCTTTACAAAGGTTTTATTGACATAAAATCAAATACTAAGGCATATTATTGATGAATAGTTTCTCTTTGTTTATAATGTATATAAGAGATTTTTAATTAAGGTAACGAAGAATTTGTATATTCTTGTGTTACCTTAGGATAGATACATAATGCATAGGGGACGGACGAATATTTATAACCGTTCTAGCGTATATATTGATAATTGTATTTATACTTTCTATGAATAAAATGACATGTAATCCTATGTTTATTTAATGTATTGTTTGTTTTAAATATAAGAAAAAAAAAAAAAAATCTTGAGGTTAATGACGAGCTTGGAGACAGAGATCACAAATCAATCATTTTCAGTATATCATAACTACAACCAAGTCAGTATCGTATCCCTGACTTCTACTTACCCGATTTCATATGACTGAGAAAATACCTGGGTGCCATTAACTGGTGTGATATGAGTGGTCATTTTCCTGAGGGTTATGTAGGTGGTGATGGTTACCATTATGACATTTTTCAAAGCATAGTTCAAGTTACCCAGGATATTTATATTCCATATAGGGAAATTAGATCAAACAAAAATGGCGCTATGTTGATAGACAATGGATTAAAACATTTCATAGGTTCAAAGAGAGATATTTACAGGCGACTTAAAGGGGAAGAGGGGTACTTAAGAAATCAAAATATTCATTTAAAGAAAGGAATAAAATTAGACAACAGAGATTGTGGAGTTAAGTCACAAGTGATTCGTGGATTAACCCAAAAGGTTTCAAACCGGGAAGGTAGTCAGGTGACTTTCACGGTTTGAAACAGAGGAGATAAATTATAAGCTAGCAGTGGGGATTTTAAGCACAGAAAAACGCATTTCTAAAAATCAGAATTCTACAAACACCAACAAAATTGAAAAGGCCATTTACAAATTAACTCGCAGCAAAATAGTCCCAAATTCAGAAAATCTAGATGTTGTCTCGCCGATATGAGGTAGTAAATTTACAAATAAAACTCTGTTGCACCCCAGTTTTGATATTTTGAAAGATATTCTCCGAGTCATCAGCGAGGCTCGTCTTCGAACGTGACAAGTAACAAGTTGGAGAAAAAAAAATAGAAGTTTTGTCACCCAGCAGTTACGAGCGACAAGAATTTTAACTTTGGAATGCCTAAATTTCTATTTATGATTAACTTGACTCCTTAGAAGTTAAGGGAATGAAGCGGCCACAAGGTGCAGCGCTTAACTCTCTGGGTAATAGTTAAGAGCAGTTGGAAATTTCAGATTTCCTGATAAGGAAAGATGGATGGCACTTGAAAGACTCTCTCTCTCTCTCTCTCTCTCTCTCTCTCTCTCTCTCTCTCTCTCTCTTTTCACAGGGTTTGACAAGGTTAGGTTAAGTATCCCTAACTTTATTGACAAGCTATTTACAGGTTAAGGAGTCCTAACTTTATTGACAAGCTAAGAGCTCTTACCTACGTCAGCTCATTTGAAAGCATTTTTATTGTTATGAGAAATACAAGTAGGGAACAGGATGAAGTTGGAGCCATCTGTGGGCCAGCATTTTCATTTGATCAACTGACTTTATCTCGTTGACATCATAATGCTGTACGAATGTGTTCCAGACTCAAATCATCCTGGGGATAAATGATCTCAGATGAAGTGATGTTCTGAAGAAGGGTACAGCCAGAGTGAAGTTGCTGCTTTCTGTCCGTCCTGTGGTATAGAAGCTTGCTTCACGCTGTCCTCGAAGTGGATCCAAGTGTGGTACTTAGACAATATTGACCTTGTACATAACAGTAAGGCCACCCACATCCCTCCTGTGTTGAAGGCTCTGCTGAAATGACAGATCTATCCAGGATTGGTCCAGGCGAGAGATGAGACGTCTTGCTCTGTTCTCTACTATGTCAGTCACTTGCTATCGCTATCTCTGTTTCTGTCTCTCTCTCGAGAAGACTCGGGAAAATGTCATAGGAGGACAAGAATACACTCACAAGAAGACACTCAAAAGAAAGCACATTTTGAAATGCCCTCACAATAAATCAGTAACAGACACTCGTAGGAAAACACTCGCAAAAAGATACTCATAGAAAGATATTCACTGGAAAACTCTTTCATAACCTCATCATTACAACTTTATAGAACCTTCTACAATTATTTGACAAAGCAAGAAGATATGTACGATTATTTCAATCTTGATTTTTGAGTTTTAAATTAAGCATATTTTTTTTTGTTAATTCCTGAGATGAAAAGACGAAACAATTTATATTCTTAAGACGTTAAAACATACTATTTATATTTTCAGCTTTTTCATAAAATATAAAAAGCTTAAAAATTATGAAAAAATGATTATCTCATTAACAATTAATAGCCCTCTTAAAAATGTAGAGAAAAAGACATTATCTCAGTAGTATCAGTTCGTAGTAACCAGTAACCAGTTACTGGTAGTATACTCACTACCAACCGTCTGTGTGAATCATTTGTTATTCACTGACGTTACATCTGACCATAGCCTGTTTTTGAACGCCTGCTCACTCCTAGGAACCATCTCGTGAGCCAGTCTCAAGATAGAGAGCAGAGAGGCAGGGTGGGCCTGGTGCTTCCTATAGTTTCCGTTATAATTATACGTACTTAACAGCCTACGTGAGTGTTCTTACCCAATCCACGTTTCGAACCCCCACATGACAATTATGTCACTCGATATATATACACCAGTGAAATTAGGCAGAGTTTGCTTCAGTTGTTTTCTTCAGGAATTAAGAATCAATAAAAGAATATGGTATAGGAATACTGATCAGTTGCATATAATACAGACAAACAGCGTAGCAGCCATTATTATGTCTGGCCATCACACTTGACAAAGTCGGTTGCTAGGTCGAGATATTGTGTGTTTTCTTATGAACAATGATTAAAGTTTGTTTCTCTGTTGGTGAACAGTTGCAAGCAGTCCTAATAAATGACACTTGAGTAGTAAAAGAGACCAACATGTAGACAAACTGCCTAGTACCTGTTACAAGATTCAGTTCACAAAGAAACAGAGGCGTTGAAAGTTTAAGGCTGATAGGAACAGGCTTTCTTCAAGTAATTGCTTCAAAGCTACCAAAATAAAAAAAAAGAAAACTCTCAACAAACTGTTATAAGCATTCCTAAAGGAAGATATCGAATTAAGATGTGTAAAATAACCTTTAAAATCAGGTTCTCGAAAAATATCTTTACCAAACTGCGGCAGGCCAGGACTCGACCCTACGAACCTTGTACTGCCTCCAGGGACAGCACAATGCACGCATCACTTTAACACTGCGCCACTGATTAGTGGTGTAGTGGTATATATATATCTATCTATATATATATATATATATATATATATATATATATATATATATATATATATATATATATATATATATATATATATATATATATATATATATATATATATATATATATATATATATATATATATATATATATATATATATATATATTTATAGGTAGTAGGTTGGTAGACAGCAACCACCCAGGGAGGTACTACCGTCCTGCCAAGTGAGTGTAAAACGAAAGCCTGTGACTGTTTTACATGATGGTAGGATTGCTGATGTCTTTTGTCTGTCTCATAAATATGCAAGATTACAGGTATGTCTTGCTACTTCTACTTACACTTAGGTCACACTACACATACATATACACATTTATTTATACACACTCATCTGAGTTTTCTTTGATTTTATCTTAATAGTTCTTGGTCTTATTACTTTTCCTTTTATATCCATGGGGAAGTGGAATAAGAATCTTTCCTCCGTAAGCCATGCGTGTTGTAAAAGTCAACTAAAATGCCGGGAACAATGGGCTAGTAACCCCTTTTCCTGTAAAGATTACTAAAAAGAATAAGAAGAAAATTGTCAAAGTGGGAAGTCTGAATGTGCGTGGATGTTGTGCAGATGATAAGAAAGAGATGATTGTGGATGTTATGAATGAGAAGAAGCTGGATGTCCTGGCTTTAAGTGAAACAAAGCTGAAGGGGGTGGGAGAGTTTCAGTGGAGAGGAATAAATGGGATTAGGTCAGGGGTTTCAAATAGAGTTAGAGCTAAAGAAGGAGTAGCAATAATGTTGAAGGATAAGCTATGGCAGAAAAAGAGGGACTATAAATGTATTAATTCAAGGATTATGTGGAGTAAAATAAAGATTGGATGTGAAAAGTGGGTTATAATAAGCGTGTATGCACCTGGAGAAGAGAGAAGTGTAGAGGAGAGAGAGAGATTTTGGGAAATGTTGAGTGAATGCGTGGGGAGTTTTGAATCAAGTGTGAGAGTAATGGTGGTTGGGGATTTCAATGCTAAAGTGGGTAAAAATGTTATCGAGGGAGTAGTAGATAAATTTGGGGTGCCAGGGGTAAATGTATATGGGGAGCCTTTAATTGAGCTATGTGTAGAAAGAGATTTGGTAATAAGTAATACAAATTTTATGAAAAAGAGGATAAATAAATATACAAGGTATGATGTAGCACGTAATGAAAGTAGTTTATTAGATTATGTATTGGTGGATAAAAGGTTGATGGGTAGGCTCCTGGATGTACATGTTTATAGAGGGGCAACTGATATATCGGATCATTATTTAGTTGCAGCTACAGTTAGAGTAAGAGGTAGATGGGAAAAGAGGAAGGTGGCAACAACAAGTAAGAGGGAGGTGAAAGTGTATAAACTAAGGGAGGAGGAAGTTCGGGTGAGATATAAGCGACTATTGGCAGAAAGGTGGGCTAGTGCAAAGATGAGTAGTGGGGGGGGGGTGAAGAGGGTTGGAATAGTTTTAAAAATGCAGTATTAGAATGTGGGGGAGAAGTTTGTGGTTATAGGAGGGTGGGGGCAGGAGGAAAGAGGAGTGATTGGTGGAATGATGAAGTAAAGGGTGTGATAAAAGAGAAAAAGGTAGCTTATGAGAGGTTTTTACAAAGCAGAAGTGTTATAAGAAGAGCAGAGTATATGGAGAGTAAAAGAAAGGTAAAGAGAGTGGTGAGAGAGTGCAAAAGGAGAGCAGATGATAGAGTGGGAGAGGCACTGTCAAGAAATTTTAATGAAAATAAGAAAAAATTTTGGAGTGAGTTAAACAAGTTAAGAAAGCCTAGGGAAAGTATGGATTTGTCAGTTAAAAACAGAGTAGGGGAGTTAGTGGATGGGGAGATGGAGGTATTAGGTAGATGGCGAGAATATTTTGAGGAACTTTTAAATGTTAAGGAAGAAACAGAGGCAGTAATTTCATGCACTGGTCAGGGAGGTATACCATCTTTTAGGAGTGAAGAAGAGCAGAATGTAAGTGTGGGGGAGGTACGTGAGGCATTACGTAAAATGAAAGGGGGTAAAGCAGCTGGAACTGATGGGATCATGACAGAAATGTTAAAAGCAGGGGGGGATATAGTGTTGGAGTGGTTGGTACTTTTGTTTAATAAATGTATGAAAGAGGGGAAGGTACCTAGGGATTGGCGGAGAGCATGTATAGTCCCTTTATATAAAGGGAAAGGGGACAAAAGAGACTGTAAAAATTATAGAGGAATAAGTTTACTGAGTATACCAGGAAAAGTGTACGGTAGGGTTATAATTGAAAGAATTAGACGTAAGACAGAATGTAGGATTGCGGATGAGCAAGGAGGTTTCAGAGTGGGTAGGGGATGTGTAGATCAAGTGTTTACATTAAAGCATATATGTGAACAGTATTTAGATAAAAGTAGGGAAGTTTTTATTGCATTTATGGATTTAGAAAAGGCATATGATAGAGTGGATAGAGGAGCAATGTGGCAGATGTTGCAGGTATATGGAATAGGTGGTAAGTTATTAAATGCTGTAAAGAGTTTTTATGAGGATAGTGAGGCTCAGGTTAGGGTGTGTAGAAGAGAGGGAGATACTTCCCGGTAAAAGTAGGTCTTAGACAGGGATGTGTAATGTCACCATGGTTGTTTAATATATTTATAGATGGGGTTGTAAAGGAAGTAAATGCTAGGGTGTTCGGGAGAGGGGTGGGATTAAATTTTGGGGAATCAAATTCAAAATGGGAATTGACACAGTTACTTTTTGCTGATGATACTGTGCTTATGGGAGATTCTAAAGAAAAATTGCAAAGGTTTGTGGATGAGTTTGGGAATGTGTGTAAAGGTAGAAAGTTGAAAGTGAACATAGAAAAGAGTAAGGTGATGAGGGTGTCAAATGATTTAGATAAAGAAAAATTGGATATCAAATTGGGGAGGAGGAGTATGGAAGAAGTGAATGTTTTCAGATACTTGGGAGTTGACGTGTCGGCGGATGGATTTATGAAGGATGAGGTTAATCACAGAACTGATGAGGGAAAAAAGGTGAGTGGTGCATTGAGGTATATGTGGAGTCAAAAAACGTTATCTATAGAGGCAAAGAAGGGAATGTATGAAAGTATAGTAGTACCAACACTCTTATATGGGTGTGAAGCTTGGGTGGTAAATGCAGCAGCGAGGAGACGGTTGGAGGTAGTGGAGATGTCCTGTTTAAGGGCAATGTGTGGTGTAAATATTATGCAGAAAATTCGGAGTGTGGAAATTAGGAAAAGGTGTGGAGATATTAATAAAAGTATTAGTCAGAGGGCAGAAGAGGGGTTGTTGAGGTGGTTTGGTCATTTAGAGAGAATGGATCAAAGTAGAATGACATGGAAAGCATATAAATCTATAGGGAAAGGAAGGCGGGGTAGGGGTCGTCCTCGAAAAGGTTGGAGAGAGGGGGTAAAGGAGGTTTTGTGGGAAAGGGGCTTGGACTTCCAGCAAGCATGCGTGAGCGTGTTAGATAGGAGTGAATGGAGACGAATGGTATTTGGGACCTGACGATCTGTTGGAGTGTGAGCAGGGTAATATTTAGTGAAGGGATTCAGGGAAACCGGTTATTTTCATATAGTCGGACTTGAGTCCTGGAAATGGGAAGTACAATGCCTGCACTTTAAAGGAGGGGTTTGGGATATTGGCAGTTTGGAGGGATATGTTGTGTATCTTTATAAGTGTATGCTTCTAAACTGTTGTATTCTGAGCACCTCTACAAAAACAGTGATAATGTGCGAGTGTGGTGAAGTGTTGAATGATGAAAGTATTTTCTTTTTTGGGATTTTCTTTCTTTTTTGGGTCACCCTGCCTCGGTGGGAGACGGCCGACTTGTTGAAAAAAAAAATATATATATTGTAAATATATATATGTATATATATATATATATATATATATATATATATATATATATATATATATATATATATATATATATGTGTGTGTGTGTGTGTATGTATATATATATATATATATATATATATATATATATATATATATATATATATATATATATATATATATATATATACATATATACATATGTATATATGCATACACACACATACACACACACACACACACACACACACATATATATATATATATATATATATATATATATATATATATATATATATATATATATATATATATATATATATATATATATATATATATATATATATATATATATATATATATATATATATATATATATATATATATATATATATATATATATATATATATATATATATATATATATATATTATATATATATATATATATATATATATATATATATATATATGTGTGTGTGTGTGTGTGTGTGTATGTGTGTGTATGCATATATACCTATGTATATATATATATATATATATATATATATATATATATATATATATATATATATATATATATATATATATATATATATATATATACACATATATACACACATATATACACACATATATATATATATATATATATATATATAATGTACAAATCATTTTGGTATTTATGTGACACCTGTTATTACCATTGATTATGATGACTCACGACATCGTAATGACACGATTGATTACGATCATGCTAACAATGATGTATCAAGAAAAAACATGGATTTATTTTCTTTTATTGGGCTGTTATTTATTATTCCGTTTTAAGACATAACGTGTCTTGTTTCAAGTTCTTTCCATTGTAAGTACCACTCAACAGCTGATAAATTTTAAGTCCAATAAAGAAGCCAGGTAAATTATGCCTATTATTTTGAACATGTTAAAAATTTATAGAAATGTACACATCTTGTATTTAATTAATCGGCCAACATAGGATTACTTACCATTTGCCTGGTAACTTTTCTTACATTTTTGTTAAAATCAAAAATATTCCGCAGCCAAAAAAATCTAGTAAAATGTTAAGTGCATTGTCCTCTTCGCTTTCGGGCCGAGTGGACCTTTGCGCAGACGCTACTCAGTTGCCTCACAGGTACCGAGTTGAGTGGTTGTGTGCTCTGTGCCTCGCCCTCTGGTGGCGAAAATCAACATTACCCCACAAGATGGAGGGAAGCCTCCGACGAGTTAACACTGTATGTGTGGAGATTTTACAGGGATCTTTGTTGGATCATAATGTTGACGTCCTTCTACTCCAAATCCTGCAAGACACATAAGATCTCCAACGATGACATCTATGGTGTTTCAGTAAATGGTGCTTCCCGGGTTTTCGTCAAGTTTACGACTACTACAGTGTATGAGGATGTTGTTCAACGTTATCAAGATCTACGTTGTCAGGTGAACTCAACTGTGGCAGTGTGTCTTCGGGATGTGTCCCGCACTTACACATTCGTCAAGATTCGAAACGTCCCTTTCGAAGCTGATGAGCATGCAATCCGTAAGGTTTTCACCAAATTTGGGATGATTCACCAGACTTATGCAGGTGTATGGAGCCATGGCCCATTTGAAGGTAAACCTGACGGGTCGTTTTCAGTAAAAATGTCCATCAAAATTGCCATCCCGTCTTTTGTTCTCCTCGACGTCTACCGTACTCAGGTATATGTTTATTACCCGGGGCAAAGGAAGACGTGTCGGTTATGTGACGCGTATGAACACATGGCGTATCAATGTGATCGTCGGCGTTCCCGTCAACAGGGTGAGCAGCGTGTGTCGTCAGACGCTCCTACACAAGCCCCCGGGTCCATGGTGAGCGAGAGCGTCCGTCCGACACCAACGCCTCAACAGCCTTCCCTCGATGTACCTGTCACTACACCTGATTCACCGTGTGTAACATTGTCCTGTATGGAGACGGGCGTTACTGATGACGGTGTCGCAGCGACATCAACTGATGTTGTTCCACCTCGTGAGGTAGAGCTAGACCTCCCTGTATCATTTTCGGAATTGTATGGTGCGGTGGAGGAGTGTCCAGCGCCACCATCCACCCCAGTGGCGTCCGATAATAGCATTGGTAGCCCACCGTCAACGATTGCAACTCCAGACGGACCCACTGTGATAATTACTAGAGTGAACGTCCATGCACACATGACCGCAGCCGCCCGCACCGTTGTCGACGGGAGCTCCCGTAAGCGGGCGGCAGGGAATTCAAGTAGTGATGATGAACTGACACCAGGACAACGACCAGGGAAAAAGTCGTGGGCCGCGATTGCGGCTAATCGCTTTGACGACAATGCCAGGGTGGCGAGCCTCCCGCTTGGCGATGTTTGTGGCACAGACGGTGATGTCGCTCAATGTCTCAATGTATTACGAGTGAATGTGTGTGACGAAAGCCAGCAACATTCCAGTGTTTAACTATAAATGTCAATGGTTTACGGGCGACTCACAGGAAAGATGATTTTGAGCAGTGTTTATGTCATTTTAAGCCTGATGTTGTGTTTCTCCAAAGCACAATTATCGGGATGTGGGTGAATTGAGAATACGAGGTTATGTTGTGTATGGAGTGAATAGTCCGCGGTTAAAGGGTGGTGTGGCAGTGTTAATACGAGAGAACAGTCCTTTTCGGCTACATCATTGGGAAGTTGGGTCTGACTGTCGCTTAGTGCGCGTTGACGGGTGGTGGGGTACGATGAGAGTCGGATTCATTAGCGTTTATAGACCTGCAGTGAGGGATGCGAGTACGAAAAATCAGTTTTTTCAGGAGACGCTTGTGTATCACTTCCGGTCGCTACCCGCGGTAACCGTCGTGGGAGGTGACTGGAATTGCGTTACACGACGTCGGGACGTGGAACCGCGGGGTAGTGGGTTTTATTCTCAACTTTTGGGTGATATTTTGCAAGGGGTTGCTTTGCGCGACGTGGGAGGTGATGTAGTTGGTGGGGTGGATTTTACTTTTGTCCGACAGGGTTACGCGGCTCGACTCGATAGGATCTATGTAGCGCGTGCTATTGACATACAGAGTGTCCAGACATGTGATGAACATTTTACTGATCATCGTGCGGTATCGGTACGTCTCGCCTGGGCTGGTTTGCCACAAGTAGTTCCTCGATTTTGGAAATTAAATGTTAGTCTTTTAAACGGAGATGAAATTCATGATTTATTTCGTCGGATGTGGTCTCAATTATGGAATAATGGGATGGGTGTCGTAAATATACTAGAGTGGTGGGATGTAAGGGGTAAACCCTGTATTAAATCCTTTTTTTCGGGCAATGAGTAAAGAGGCGGTACAATTACGTTATGGGAAGTTAAATTACTTACGGGATCAATTACGTGCGTGTTACGAGCCACGTGCAGAATATCCGGTAACCACCATCGCCGCCCTAAAAGCGGAAATATCGGATTTACAAAATCAGTTATTTCAGGGGACGCGAATTGCGGCGGGAATTGATGAAGTCCTTTGGGGAGACCGACCATCTGCGTATGTTATACGTGAACAAAATCAGCGTCGTCGGGCGTTCAATATAATGGGTTTTACGGTGCGGGACGGGGTTGAGTCCTTCCCGTCGGGTACGACGATAATGGATACCGATCGTATGAGTCTTTATGCTGACATAGTTTACCGTGATACATTTAGTGGTAGTCGAGATCGTACTGTTGCCATGGATGTCGTCCAGTCGTGGGTGACTAGTAAATTAATAGAGGATGAACAGCTATATGCTATGGGGCCTGTTAGTGCTGATGAAATACGGACAACTTTGCAGGACATGAAAAAAGGAAAATCGCCGGGGTCAGACGGGTTGCCATGTGAATTTTATTTAGAATTCTGGGGCGAGTTAAGTGAGTTTCTTGTTAGGTTATTAAATAGTATGAAAAATCGGGGTTGTTTAAGTAGGTCTCAGAGAGAAGGTATTGTGGTTCTTGTTCCGAAAAAAAAAACGAATGTACTGATATACATGATTACAGGGCGATTACCCTGTTAAACACTGATTATAAATTATATGCAAAAATTTTGTGCAATCGCCTTAAACCCATCCTAGAGAAGGTTTTACATCCAGGTCAGGCTGGTATTCCGGGACGATCGCTGTATTTAAGCCAAAAGGTACTTGGTGATTTCGTTCGCGACCACCAAAGTGAAATGGGTAGGGGGGGAGGAATTTTGGCATTAGATTGGAAGGCTGCGTTTGATAACGTTGATCATCGAGTGTTGAAAATCATAATGGAGCAGCTGGGTTTTGCACGAATGATTATTAAGTGGGTTATGTCATTGTATACTGACGCGAGTTTACGCGTCCAGGTGAATGGGAAATTAGGTACGACTGTATCCTTACATCATGGGATTCGCCAGGGGTGCCCGTTATCGCAAATTTTATTTGCTATTTATCAGGAACCATTGTATAGGGCACTGGCAGCTGGGTGTGAGCAGCATCCATGTAATGGGCAGTGCGGTAGGCCCATCCATATTGTTGGCTATGTTGATGATACAACGCTCATGCTTACAGATGCCGGTAGTTTGTCTGCCGTAGATCGTATTGTGATCACTTTTAGCGAGGCAACGGGTATGATATGTAATAAGGATAAGTCTGGACTATTACTTTTAGGGCCGTGGCAACGAGGTCCAATCTCCGTGGAGAGTCCGTGGGTTGTGCGTGAATCCTTGAAAATATGCGGGTTAATTCATGCGGCTAGTAGTACTGAAGGACGTGTACTCAATTCTAAGATGGTGGTTGACAGCGTAATCCGGCGTGTGGGTATGCTAAGATTACATGGGTTAACTCTCCACCAACGGGTGATAGTTACTAACTCCATCCTATATGCTAAAGTGTGGCATGTTGTGCGTGTATCTTTGTTGTGCCCAAGAGATGAGACACGTTTATTGGTGCGTGTGTTTCGGTTTATCTGGGGAAGTCGTTGTTGCTGGTTACGACGCAGTGTGCTTAGTTTAAGTGTTCGCAAAGGGGGTTTGGGATTATTAGATTTTCATGCTTCAATGCTTTCCCATTTTGTCAAGCATACATATGTGCAATACCTGCGAGTGGCAGGTAATCCAGTTAGCGAGACGTATCAATACCTGTGCGAGTGTGTTAATGGGCATGATCGCCATATATGCGTAGATATGTTGCGCGTACTTACAGTTGTTTCGAATCCGCGCACGTGTAAATTGCGTATCTTAGTTCGGGCGACTATGGAAACTGATGTGGCACCGGTCTGTAGTCAGTTTCCGTTGTACGCTTGGGCTGATATTTGGAACCGTCTGGTGGATCTTCCGTTGCGACCCGTAGTTCGTGAAACGGTATATAAATTTTTTCATAACATCTTGCCGTCCGGGTCTGTTTTGTGTACACGACGGTTATGTGATATTCCGTCCTGTAGCGATTGTGGGATAGAAGAAGCTGTTTTTCATGCGATTTATTTTTGCGAGCGGTTAGAAGCCGTGCGCTGTTGGCTCGGTAGACTTATTAGGTGGGTGGGGGGGGGGGGGTTGTCTCCCTTACGTGTCCTTAGTTTAGACGTGGGGGGGGGGGGTCCCGGATGATGTCGAAAGGGCATTGGGGGTGTTAGTATCAGATTTTATTCATACATCTTGGGTGCTCCGGACAGCTGGAACAATTGAGAGGGTACACGGTATTATAGCAGTCATGTATCGAACCAAGTGTAGGAACAAGCTGTTGTTTGGGAATCGTTGGGAGCGTAGTTTTCCATATACCTACCGTAGTTTCCGTGTTCCGGATTTATGGAATTTGTACGACGTAAAAACGTAAAAGGACTGGTCTCTCGTATGTGTTTTGAGTGCGTGGTTTGGTGTGAGAGTAATAAGTAAGGTTGTGTTTGGTGTGAAAGTAATAAGTAAGGTTGTGTTTGGTGTGAGAGTAATAAGTAAGGTTGTGTTTGGTGTGAGAGTAATAAGTAAGGTTGTGTTTGGTGTGAGAGTAATAAGTAAGGTTGTGTTTGGTGTGAGAGTAATAAGTAAGGATGTGTTTGGTGTGAGAGTAATAAGTAAGGTTGTGTTTGGTGTGAGAGTAATAAGTAAGGTTGTGTTTGGTGTGAGAGTAATAAGTAAGGTTGTGTTTGGTGTGAGAGTAATAAGTAAGGTTGTGTTTGGTGTGAGAGTAATAAGTAAGGTTGTGTTTGGTGTGAGAGTAATAAGTAAGGTTGTGTTTGGTGTGAGAGTAATAAGTAAGGTTGTGTTTGGTGTGAGAGTAATAAGTAAGGTTGTGTTTGGTGTGAGAGTAATAAGTAAGGTTGTGTTTGGTGTGAGAGTAATAAGTAAGGTTGTGTTTGGTGTGAGAGTAATAAGTAAGGTTGTGTTTGGTGTGAGAGTAATAAGTAAGGTTGTGTTTGGTGTGAGAGTAATAAGTAAGGTTGTGTTTGGTGTGAGAGTAATAAGTAAGGTTGTGTTTGGTGTGAGAGTAATAAGTAAGGTTGTGTTTGGTGTGAGAGTAATAAGTAAGGTTGTGTTTGGTGTGAGAGTAATAAGTAAGGTTGTGTTTGGTGTGAGAGTAATAAGTAAGGTTGTGTTTGGTGTGAGAGTAATAAGTAAGGTTGTGTTTGGTGTGAGAGTAATAAGTAAGGTTGTGTTTGGTGTGAGAGTAATAAGTAAGGTTGTGTTTGGTGTGAGAGTAATAAGTAAGGTTGTGTTTGGTGTGAGAGTAATAAGTAAGGTTGTGTTTGGTGTGAGAGTAATAAGTAAGGTTGTGTTTGGTGTGAGAGTAATAAGTAAGGTTGTGTTTGGTGTGAGAGTAATAAGTAAGGTTGTGTTTGGTGTGAGAGTAATAAGTAAGGTTGTGTTTGGTGTGAGAGTAATAAGTAAGGTTGTGTTTGGTGTGAGAGTAATAAGTAAGGTTGTGTTTGGTGTGAGAGTAATAAGTAAGGTTGTGTTTGGTGTGAGAGTAATAAGTAAGGTTGTGTTTGGGTACGAGAAAGTGTAAGGAAGGTAAAATAGGAGTTTATTAGATTGTTTTTATTATCCTTGGACTCGTAGTACAGTTTTCATGTGTCAGACCGTGACTTTTAAATCTCCATCAAACAAATGTACTATTGCTATATAGTATTGTAACCATTATGGGTTACAGGTCATGGAATAGTTGGGAATAAATTTATGAACATCATATGTATATGATGTGTAAATAAGAGTCAGTTATTATTTATTGGTTGTAACATGTCTTACCGAGATTAATAATTACACCATTACCTAATGTTTTAATTAATGTGGATTGATTTGTCTGGTCACTTGACAGTGGACATAGTTTCACTTGTATGGAGTTTGAAGGATAATTTTGTATTGTATTATCATTGTCGTGTCAATTCCACTTAGTTGGAAACTGTGTTTCCTATATTATGGTTGTTGTTCACTGTATAATGTCATTATTGCAGATGAGTTTAGTTTTAAAATTTACTGGGCTCCTGAGTATTAGTTTGTTCTTATTCGTATTGTCAAAGTTAGATAAGTTTTCCCCGACCTATCTATGTATTATATAGATATCAGTTATCGTATCGTTTTATGTGTTATTTATTGTTTCATGTACTGTTAAATAAAATATATATGTTTGTGTATGTATGTATAAGTATATGTATGTGTGAATGTGTGTGTGTATATGTATATATGAGTGTATAAGTGTGTATGTATATGTATGTATATATATATGTATGTATGCATATATATATATATATATATATATATATATATATATATATATTATATATATATATATATACATATATATATGTGTGTGTGTATGTGTATATGTATATATATGTATATGTGTGGATGATGTGCGTGTGTATATGTCCTACCTATCTATGTATTTTATATATACCTGTCGATGGTTTGTTTTCTGTGTTAATTATTATTCCATGTACTGAAATGTTTTAATAAAATATATATAAAAAAAAATGTTAAGTGTAGCTAGCAGGCAGTGGAACGGTCGTTTTCCTTCATAAATCATATTATACCACTCTTGATCTCCCCAAGGGCTCCCACAACACACTCCTGGCACTCACCACCAAATTACTTTCCTCTCTTCTCCAGTTTATCTTTTATTTCCCATTATATTCCATTGTTTATCTTTCTTCTCGAGTTTACCTCTGGCACTCCATAAAGCTTGTTTGCTAGAGGCTGCTATTCTCAAGTATTATTTTTTAGTTCTCTCTTGACCGCAATGAATTTCGATTCGATTACACTATTCTGCATTTGGAATGCTTTTAATTTTTATTTTTATTCATGGTTGCGATCTTACATATTCTTGGGCTGCTGTCTGTAAATATGTAAACCATTTTGCTCTATCACGTAAGGATTTTGATTAAAATACAAATTAATGATAAAATATGTGAATTTTTGATAAATTGTTAATTTATTAAAAATAGGCAAGTAATCAAGGAAAACCCATTCTTTTGCTTTTAAGAACATACGAATTCCAAATCAACATGAATTAAATCAAATGTTTTTATTAAAAAAATATGCTCCTAATGGTTAGCCTACATATTGAATCAAAGGAAGGAAGGCCGCTTTGATTTTCGCTTGTGCTGTGCATCGAGACCATTACATTTCAATTTCCAGCAGTAATCCGCCATCATGCTGACATTCCATTTGCCCTGGTATCGAGTTTCCATGGTGAAAATATCCTGATGGAACCGCTCTCCTTGTTCCTCACTGTAGTTCCCACAATTGTTGGGAAAATAGTTAAGATGAGAGTGTAAAAAGTGCATCTTCACATTCATTCTAGACCCAAGTTGTTGGAAACTTGAAATCAGGTCTTGGATCATTTGTTCATATTCGGGGGAGCGCCTGTTTCCCAGGAAGTTGTGGACAATCTGCTTGAATGAAAACCAGGCATTCATCTCGACACCTGCTAATGCTTCATCAAAATGCTTGTCCTTCATCAATTCCCGAATCTGAGGGCCAACAAAGATTCCTGCCTCTAGCTTGCCTTCACCTATACGAGGAAACTTTGACTCCAGGTACTGGAAAGCAGTTCCATTCTTGCTCAAAAATTTTCATAAGCCCTAATTTTATGTGGAATGGTGGCAGCAGAATTTTCTTGGGGTCAACAAGTGTCACACTTTTCACGTTGTGATTTCCGGGTAAGAAGCTGGTTCTTGGTGGCCAGTCTTTTTGTTCATAGTGCTGGCTGTCTGCCCTACTGTATCAAAGACACAGAAAACATGGATACTTGGTGTGTCCGCCTTGAAGACCTAGTAGCAAAGCAATAACTTTTAAATCACCACAAATGAGAAAATTGTGATTCTGATACTTGATTGCAGATATTAGTGTCTTCATATATGCGTAAGTTTCTGACATTTGGACACTATGGTCAACTGATACAGATGCAGCTGTGTTGCCACTGCAGAGAAGTACGTACAATAAGGCCAGAAATATTTGAACAAAAACTAAAGATTCCTCTTTGTCAAAGAACGAGTGAATTCCGCTTCACGATGACGGTACCAAGCGAATGTTGTTCCAAGAGCTAGAAGCCTGTGTTCCTTCAGTGTAGAGGCAAGTAACTGTGCACTTTCTCTTGGAAGGTTAAGGTCTCTCACCAAGTCATTGAGCTTAACTTGGTTGAAGGTTTTGGGATCATCATTTATTGGTGGTTCATAGTCTACTTCCATCTCCTTAGAATCACTGGTATCAGACTTTGATGAAATTTGCCATGTCTCAGGTGGCACAGGTACAGGAATATCATCAGAGAGTGGAACAGGCCTTATTGCTGAAGGAATATTTGGGTATATTATGCCATCTTTAGTCTTCCTGTTGAATCCAGCTACTTTAGTCATACAAAAGTAGCAGTCATCATGATGGTTCATATGCTCCCACCATACCATTGGTACTCCAAAAGGCAAACATTTAAGTTTTCCAACTGACCACATTTGGAGCTTACTGATGCAACTCTTGCAAATTTTGTGTGCAAACCTGGTCTTCAAGTTTGCAGCCAAAATAAGCAAAATAGCAACGCTTCAATAAAGGAATAATGTTGCTCCGGGAATCTGAAGGTGTGAATTGCCCGCAGACATAGCAAAGTATGTCTGGTGAATTTATGCAGCCTCTAGACATATTGATAATCTGAAAATAAAGACAATTATATTAGATTTAACATTTAAGTCAATATAAGGTAAGTATTTTAATTGGCAATATACCACTTTCTCATTTATGTTATAAGAAAAGAGAAAAGTAACGTTTCAGTATAACTTGGCAACCTGATGTGATAGAGATGAATAAAAAACACAATGAATCACTATTTTCCATATATATACCAAAAAAGATACCATCGAGTCAATAAAAAAAATCATGCAGACTAGTGTTATTTGTACAGAATTTATGGATGCTAAGTAACTATTGTTAATACTATATACTTCTGTTTTCATCACAAGCATCACATGTGGTGTCTCACGCACTCACACACATACACACACACACACACACACACACACACACACACACACACACACACACACACACACACACACACACACACACACACACACACCCACACACACACACACACACACACACACACACACACACACACACACACACACACACACACACGCACACACACACACACACCTCAGTGGTATCATAGTGGGCACCTGTGACGAGCGGGGTTACACAGGGGTCGGTCCTAGGACCAGTGCTATTTCTGGTATATGTGAATGACATGATGGAATGGATAGACTCAGAGGTGTCCCTGTTCGCAGATGATGTGAAGTTAATGAGAAGAATTAAAACAGATGAGGATCAGGCAGGACTTCAAAGAGACCTGGACAGGCTGGACATGCGGTCTAGCAACTGGCTTCTTGAATTCAACCCTGCCAAGTGCAAAGTCATGAAGACTGGAGAAGGGCTAAGAAGACCGCAGACAAAGTATAGACTAGGTGGCCAATGACTGCAAACCTCTCTCAAGGAAAAAGATCTTGGGGTGACAATAACATCGAGCATGTCTCCGGAGGCACACATCAACCAGATAACTGCTGCAGCATACTGGCGCCTAGCAAACCTGAGAATAGCGTTCCGATACCTTAGTAAGGAATCGTTCAAGACACTGTACACTGCGTAAATCAGGCCCATACTGAAGTATGCGGCTCCAGTTTGGAACCCACACCCAGGCAAACACGTCAAGAAATTAGAGAAAGTGCAAAGGTTTGGAACAAGGCTAGTTCCGGAGCTCAGGAGTATGTTCTATGAAGAAACGCTGAGGGAAATCGGCATGACGACATTGGAGGACAGGCGGGTCAGGGGAGTCATGATAACGACATACAAGATACTGCGTGGAGTAGATAAGGTAGACAGAGACAGGTTGCTCCGGAGAGGGGACACAGAAACAAAGGGTCACAACTGGAAGCCGAAGATTCAGACGAGTCATAGGGATGTTAGGAAGTATCTCTTCAGTCATAGAGTCGTCAGGAAGTGGAATAGCCTAGCAAGTGATGTAGTGGAGGCAGGAACCATACATAGCTTTAAGACGAGGTATGACAAAGCTCTGGAAGCAGAGAGAGAGAGGACCTAGTAGCGATCAGTGAAGAGGCGGGGCCAGGAGCTGTGTCTCGACCCCTGCAAACACAATTGGGTGAGAACACGCACACAGGAACACACACATACACACACACACACATACACACACACACATACACACACACACAAACACACACACACACACACACACACACACACACACACACACACACACACACACACACACACACACACACACACACACATACACACACACACACACACAGAACATTTACTAAATCAGTACATTTGATTTGTAATTTAAGTAACTAATATCTTTAACCCTGTTAAACTAGACATCTGTTCTGTAATTTTTTATTGTGATTATTTATGAATTAAATAATCGCAATATTATATAATAGACTCTTAGAGAAAAAATAAATAATAAATTTTAAGTACAGTAGGTCTAAATTTTGTAGCCTATGGGCCTTCAAATTATTTCATGACCGGTGCAGTAAAACAGAAATATAGTTTAGCATTTGCATTCATTTTTGGACGACATATGTAATTACCACTACAAATGTTATGACAAACTACTTTACAAAAAAATGTCAAACACATAAACCATGTTTCTTAACCAGTGGTATCCATACTGCATTGGGGGTTTGGGAAACGAATAATGGGGGAATGAGAATCGATCTCAGTTTTTTTTAAGTTGTTGCTAAATTAGAATAAACGATTACCTGTTGTGTTCGATCTATCCATATGTAAAGTAAAACCAAATTGTTGACAACTTTTACAGTCATACTAGCATCTAATAGAACTGGTGATGAAGCTGATCTCAACAGTCTGGTGAAGCCGTTATGGGGACATATTGGGCAATCCACTGGGGGTCTGTAATCGTAAAAATGTTGAGAACCCCTGGTATAAGCCGAAGTGTTTGAATTAATCTTGAAGATTTACCATTCTTTTAATTAGTATCCCGAAATCCTCTGTATAAACAGAGGCTTTCCATAAAGTATGGCAGTGATATCATCACATAAAAAGTATATGCATTATTTGATGAACTATGGTAGAAACAAATATTCTACTACTACTACTACTACTACTACTACTACTACTACTTCTACTACTACTACTACTACTACTACTACTTCTTCTTCTTCTTCTTCTTCTTCTTCTTCTTCTTCTTCTTCTTCTTCTTCTTCTTCTTCTTCTTCTTCTTCTTCTTCTTCTTCTTATTATTATTATTATTATTATTATTATTATTATTATTATTATTATTTAAAAGACAAAAAACGAACGATCAGTATAGGGCAGCTCCCCTTCCCCTACGAACCTGTCAAGGCCGTGCATTAACTTGCCCACAGGGTTTCCATCCAGTGCTCCGCCAATTAGTCCCACCATGAGAATTAATTGTAATTCTACGAATTTTCAAAATGCTCAGTCGTGATAGATGCTAAAATTCCTTCTCGCAGATCTTTGAACAGAAATTTTCCCTTTTCAAGGGTAGGTGAGTGTGAAGTTATCTTTCACCTACATTCTCGAGGAGCTACGATCACTGGCCCCCTCAACCCCCTACCCATGCATCTCTTCGCCCACCTTTTCCCAGCCAGCACACCCCTACGCCCTCGATCCAGCAATGTGACGTGTCAGGCTTCCAGGGATCTTCCTGCTAGGACAGGCGTGGTGGCATTCGGCCTAGAGGTATATACTAGGTGCACCGGGGATTGTACCTATTAATTAGTGATTATAAGTATGACCATAATTTTTAAAGGGGTGGACCGGTATGCCAACGGAAGGCCTCGGCCAGATGACGAAAAGTCCCAGCTGTGGGTCATCATATGACTAAGACCTGTGTCAAAAAACACTTGTCCTGTTTCCTGACGAGCCATACCAAACCAACTACTGGATTGTACCTCAGTCCCTCACATGGCTCCATCCCTTCACACCTTGAGTGTCTAGGTTCCTGGAAGCCTCCAGTTGGGACTAACAACCAATAGCTTCTTCCAGCAGACAGAACTGATAGCCACTTAGATTTTATCTCAACAGAAGATCTAACATCTGTTACAAATTAACATTTACCAGGACACAGTGTGACTTTGTAAATAGTCAAAGTTGGACCGAAACGTCGTCGTTAGCTCCTCCTATGTACGGGTGATTTGTGTATTGCTCCAGTCACAGTATTTTGCCTTTTTGTTATTTATTCACCAAGGCTCTATCACACATCCCCAAAGCAGCTTGCTTCAAATTCATTGATCTCTTGAAAAAGATAATAAGTAAGTATCAGACCCATCCAGAGGGAGCAAATCCCTATTAGCATCTGGAATTTAAAAAACTCCTCTATCTTTTCACTAGTGTAATAAACACCAGCCGGGAAAATGCAAGCAAAGAACACCTGAAGTCTCAAAAATATGAGCCCAAATTAGCAAGAAAATAGAGGAGGGAAATATTTCTGGAGCACTTTGTCTAGTGAGAATACCACTGCTCCCTAGGGATACCGGTATATCATAAGCTTTAAAGAACAAATGCCCACCCAGAGAACCAAACACTGTCATTGACCTCTCTGACAGTACAGCAAGAGAAGAAAGTTTAACCCTTCATGCAGACATGTATGAAACTGTCATGTCAGCAGGTCGTTTCATGGGTTTAAAGTTACGACAATAAAAAAATGCTCAACGCAGCACTCGACGATATTTCAAAGAGCATCTATATGTGCTCAGCAAATTGGCCAATGTGAGCATGGTTGGTGGTACCCCTGAAACTGTTTGGTGCATCAGTCTGAGAAATAAGACCCATCACTCTGAGAAATAAGACCCATTGCAGTTGGAACATCCTCCAACACCTTGTCATGACGTTTGTGAATCACAAGGCTGCTATAATGCTGAAACCAATTCATCTCGGGTTGGGATTCAAGGTGGCTGTGAGGTAACTGCCTACACAGCATGGCATACATTACTAACATGATATTTTTAGGAAAATGCTACAAACTAAGTCAAAGAGTAAATAATGGACTGCAATGGGACTTATCTTGAAAGACAGCTTTCGCCTACACAGCCGTCCCTGTAGGCAATGTCTTGAGAAGCTGTCGTATGTACTCCCTAGGGGCTGTGTGAAAAAAATGTTATGTAAGTATAATTACCCCTAGGGGGTGTTGTGTCAGTATTTCAATAACTGAATACTAACGATACGTACTGGTGTGGGCTCGATGGCCCTCGGATCACCGGGTATTGATATGTCAAATAAACATAAATGGATATCTGCTGTGCAGCCGACCTACCCCTATTATGTATATCAGATGCACCTGGGTATTTGTAGCTGACCCGTAGTTGCACCAGGTTATCCATTGTCTTGATTGAAACAGACGTGTTCTTTGAAGATGTCGCACTACACTCTGTCAGGATTGCAACATTCGTTGTTACACACTGTTCATCAAGTATTGTTTATCTTATCACTAAAGAAGGTGATCACACTTCTCTAAGTTTTTTGATGTGTTCTTTGAGATTCTTTTATGCACACAATGCACGAATAAGTGTTTTGTTCATTATCCCGGCATCAAAGTGTCCCTTAGCAGAGTTAAAAGCAATCCAAGCTAAGACGCCTCTCGCCACACTTCGCTTGCCCCAGCACATAAAAGAAAAGCTGACATACCATATTTCCTTTCCTTGCCAAACTTCCACCATGAAGCAATGCAAAATGCTTGATTCTTGCTGTCTGGGCATAGACAACAATGTACACTATCTTTAACATGGTAATAAAGTGGGTGCAGGATTTTTCTTAATTGTCCTGCTAAGGTAAGAGATTGATTCTCTCATTAAACTACAATACTTACAACACTGGTCTCTTGCAAGGAGTCACATGACCCATAACTGGTACATGCTGGTTAAACATCTGTTTGTAATTACTTGGGAAGTAAACATGATGCTTGCCCCTTCTTAGATGGCTGG
Organism: Cherax quadricarinatus; assembly: GCF_038502225.1. Taxonomy (NCBI): domain Eukaryota; kingdom Metazoa; phylum Arthropoda; class Malacostraca; order Decapoda; family Parastacidae; genus Cherax; species Cherax quadricarinatus. The sequence continues at coordinate 23,896,167 of NC_091297.1, forward strand.
GCCCATCAAGGCAGAAAAGGGCTGAAGGGGGCTGAAGGGGGTTGATATCCCCCTCCTGGAGAAAATTTCTTCACATGGCAAATAAAATGAGAAACAGTTTCTCCCAACTGCTAGTTCACTGAGGATATTAGTGTGCCTTTGCAGGAGCACGAGTTATTGACCCAGCTAAAGTGTTTTCCATGACAGCCTTCTTTGGCTCAATACCACCGAACTGATTCTTCGAAAAAACTCCAATTTCAGGATGATGGAAGGCAGGATTGGACACATTGATACACATAGCACCTAAACAAGAAGAAATACACTAGCTCTAGGCATTTCCCACTACCATACAAATACAGGAACTATGCAATGTTGCAAAGGTTGCAAAAAGTTGAGGAGAAAGATTCTCTCATAGGTAGGAATGCGTGTCTGACACACAACCCATCCTCTAGTTTTTGAGGAGAAAATTTGTCCAGAAAGGGGATTTCAGCCCTCTCAGCGTGTCACGTGGGCATAGCCCTGAACAAAGGAACAATAGTGCAGTGCGTTCAAAAAAATTGTGGTAGAACTAATGACACAGTAAACTGGGACAGATCTTCCTGTTGTGAAATACTGTGAAACAAAGACTAATCTTAATCCTGGTGTAGTGTAACAGTGTGTATTGGGAAAAATCTCGATTATGTGAGAGACAGTGCAACTGTGAGACACTGTCACTTCAATCAAGACAATGATACAAGGGTGAAAATTTCCCTACCACTAGCCAGGGAAAAAACTTTCGGGACCGATACAAATACCCAGGTAAGTCTAGACTTCTACACTCCTAGCTAGGTCGGCCGTAGCCGTAGCGTATATTGCCTAGATTTACCAATACACTTCGTTTTCCATGGGCCATTGAGCCCAAACAAGAAACTGAAAATCCATTCTGCACTAAATTACCAGTGAAATGCTCAAATATACGCTCCTTTTGAAAAATTATTTACTCATCACTTGAATCCCCTTTTATCCCTCATCAGCTCAGGGATGGAGTATAGACGGTTCCTCGAAGGAACGACCAGGTGGTAGCTGTGGGGACGCTGAGCCGTCACTGAAGCCTTTACATGGTCGTACTCTAACTGGATAGTGGCCACATAGTGGTCTAAAAACTTGTAAGACAGTTTACAAGTAAGTACGAGCTTAAGGTCCTTCGAAAAACTGGTAAAGACTGGAATCTTTAGAAATATATGAGTCCCTGCACTCAATCAAAGAGAATGGTGAGTTAGTCAGCTGCCTCTAGAAAATGGAAGTCGAGGCGCTGCCTCAAACAGAGAACGGGAGCAGGATCACTTGCTACTCACCCAGCACACCCAGTGTTACCCCATCACCCAGCACAGAAAACGGGGCCCCCATACGGCACCGCTCACCCACTCACCCAAGCACCCAAGCTCGCATACCTACTGCACATCAATGTCAGACTGTGGACAGAGTTGCTGAATGTGTCTGTCTCTACACAGTCTTTATAGACATAAGTTCTCTTATATATTTTAAGAAAGTTTATATTTAGCTTAAGTTTTCATATACGTTAGCAGTGACATTTATATGGATGTATATGGAGAAATTTTCTCCAGGAGGGGGGTATCAGCCCCCTTCAGCCCTTTCAGCCCCTTCACTCCCTTTCAGCCCTGAGGGGCCAAGCCCTCTCAGAAGGGGCGAGCGTCTTGTTTACTGCTACAGTGAGTAATTGATCACAGATGCTATGCGACGTAGTCAAGTGACCTCTGCTCCTTGCAGCGGTGTTGCAAAGTGTATTTTTATAAGAGACAGTACATCTCTTACTTAGCAGGACAATTAAGGAAAATCCTGCTCCCACTTTATTACCATGGTAAAAATAGTGGACATTGTTGTCTATGCTTAAGACAGCAAGAATCAAACATTCTGCTTTGCTTCATCGAGGAAGTGGCAAGGAAGCAAGGAGTACTAGGTCAGCTTTTTTTTGTGCTAGGGCAGTGACGGCTTGGGGCGGTGTGGCGTCGCCAGATTAACTTTGACTCTACTACGAGTGACACTGACGCCAGGATAACCAACAAAGAACACTGATATGTGCGTTAGTGTGGACATAGTGTCTCACAAAACACGATAAACACTTACAGAGAAGTGTGATCAACTTCTTAGTGATATTGTGTGAACAATTATTGATGAACAGTGTAACAACGAGTGTTGCGATCCAACAGAGTGTAGTGCAACATTCTTCAAAGAACACTATTCTTCAATCAACTCAATGGATATCCGGGCGTAATTACAGGTCAGATACATATACCCAGGTAAGCGTTCTAACTCGTGATGTACTACAATTGACTGCGCAGTTGAGTATAAAATCGTGAGTTAGTCACTTATCATAAACCCCGGTGATATGCGGACCATTGAGTCCAAACAAGTACGTACATCATCAGCCACCAGTGTATGAAATATGCTGACATAACACCTCCTAGGGGTATTTTATAATCTTACAAATTATATTTCTTGACAGCCCATGTTGAGATGGTTTCGACAGCTTCTAGACCTCGTCTGCAGGGGCGGCTGTGCAGGCAATGAGTTGTCCTTTTAAGTTAAGTATAAGTCTTTAAACTTAACTGGTAATGCCATTTCTCAACATAATTGGTCGTGCTCGAACCGGATAAAGACCACACTGTGATCCAAATATGTTGTACTACAGTGTACAAATAACCTATGAGCCAAGGTCCTTCGAAAAAAGCTGTAAAACTAGTGTTTTTACAATATAAATCAGTATAAATGAGTCCCTCCAGACTCAATCACAGAGAATGGGCAGCCAAAAGAAAACGGGCGCTCACCCAGCTTTCACCCAACGAAAACGGGAGCTGGGTGACTCACCCACACCCTGCACCCACTGCTCTAATCTCGAGAAGTGCTGACCAAGACAACAACCCAACAGATGTTCAGTTTGTCTATGTGTGTATATACACAGTGTTTATAATGTTTATAGACACAAATTAAGAGACAAGATTGTGTTAAAGTTTGTTTCTTATAGATCTACCTGTTATATTAAAGGAACTTATATATAAAGTGTAAGCTTTCAAATATATATTAACAGTGAAATTTATATATGTGTAAGTAATATTCACGGGTAATTTACAGTTATACAGTGACATTTATAGTGTATAGTGAATGAAGTGTATAATATCGCTATTTACGATTAATCATCGTGGTCAGGCTGACACAGCAAACTCAAGCCATAAATACCAGACACATGTACCCTGTACCCTTCATGGTCATTGACCCTGAGGTTAAGCTTAGTGGGTCAGTAGTGTCTGACTCGATTATTGCTGACTTAAGCATAACAAAAACTCAGCTGTCTATAGCAGTACGGTGTTTTTTAAACACTCTAAGTGTGGTGCTAGAATTTTCAGTATACCATTAAAATGGCTTGTTTGAAAACTCAGTTTCAGTCTTTACAGACTAAGATTACACAATTAGAAAATCTAATTTCAGTCTGTATAGGATTAACTCAAGATACAAACATAGATTTTGATGATCTTGAGGTCAAGTTTGAATTATTTACACAACGTATGGAAATAATTAATTCAGACTATACACGTTATGAAAATAAATTTCTTGAATCAGATCCATCTGAGGATGAAATTAAAAATGTTTTGGATACTTTTAGTGATCAACAATTAAGGTGGACAGGAGTACAGGCTATCTGCCGTAAAACTCTGTCACAGAGACCTACTACTAGTGGTCAAACACCTGTTACACCTGTAACAACAACAAGTGTCCCATTACCAAGCTTACCTACATTGTCATTACCTATTTTCAAAGGTCATAATTATGAAGAATTCATTAGTGGGTTTCAATCCATAGTAAATTCACGAACTGACATAGATGAGATTGCTAAGTTCAATTACCTTAAATGTCTTGTGAAGGGAGAACCCTATGAACTGATTAAGTCATTTCCGGTGGTCAAAGGCAATTATCAAATAGCCTTACGTGTCTTACCAGACAATTACTTCGATGCTGACAAGGCCAGAGTTAGACATGCAGTCTTAATATCAAGCTTGAAGCCACCCAAACATTGTTTTTCAGACTTACAGGCATTTAGAATCACATTAGACAATAGTCTCAGATCTCTAGGTGCTAAATATGACCTAAGACAATGTGATTGGTTTATCAGTGGTATTGTACAAGATAAGTTGTCACCACAAACTATTGAACGATTAAATATTATGTTCAATAAACGCTATTTCACTTGTGAGGAAATTAGCAATGGTTTACAAACAATAGTTTCATGCATGCAAGCAACGAGACAAGATGAAAAATCCACAAATCTGGTGGATAATAAACCTTCAACTCAGTATAAAAAGAGTATAACTACTCCCACTAAACCACATAATGGGAAATCCCATATAGGCATTTATCAAGCTGTGAATAAAACAGACAGTAAACAGACTGTCATACATAAACGTACTCCAAAATGTGTACTTTGTGACGGAACACATTGGGCACAGTATTGTAGTCAATACACATCAATGGAGGCACGTAAACAACGTGTTCATCAGCTGAAAAGGTGCATCAAGTGTTTAGGTGAACACAAGGGAGGTAAATGCTCACTGAAGAAGTGTTTTAAATGCAAGGGTATGCATCATACAGCATTATGCCCAAATACTTTTGCTGAACAGCAGAAGACTTCCACAGAATCAGGAAGTCAACAAGCAACAGCATTAAATGTGAGAGATAAGTTTAAAGCAACTGCTCTCCCGATAGCTCGAGTTCAGTTATCTAATAAATTACACAAAACCAATGTGCAAACACTATTTGATCAAGGCTCACAAAGGTCCTTCATAAGAAGAACAGTGTTGCAGAAACTGAATAAACAACCCTATGCCAAAATACAGTTAGATATAGCTGGTTTTTTCCACAATTCTGGTAAACAGACATATGACCTAGCCAGAATCACTGTTGGTCTAGGAAACAGGAAAAAGACAGTAGAAGCTGTGGTAGTAGATGATTTGCCTAAGTCTGTGCAGATCCAGGGATTAAAAGAAACAGTTGCAGCACTGAAAGCAGCTAAGGTCAAGTTAGCCTGTCCTGACATACAGACGGACACAATTAGTCCAATTGATTTAATCATTGGAAGTGATTATTATCACTGTTTTGTGCAAAATATAGTAAGTAAACATGATGTTCACTTGCTGAAAACAGCAGGAGGCCACATGATATGTGGTCCCATTCCCTCTCAAAGTGGGAAAGAAGCTGATATTGATTCAGTGGAAAATGTACTAGTTACGAGAATAACCGCTGATCATGTACCACAGCAAAAATTATCATTACTGGAAGAAATGAATGAACCAGTTGATAAGTTGTGGGATTTAGATGCGATAGGTATTGATGTAAATAAACCAAGCCCACAAGAGTCTCAGACTTATAACCAATATTTGGACACTGTCAAATATAAAGATGGACAGTATTGGGTTAGGTTACCATGGAAATTAAATCCACCACATCTGCCTAGCAATTATCGCATGGCTTTCGGACAAATGAAAGCACAAATACATGAGCTCAGGAAGAATCCAGAGCTACTGACTGTTTATGATAATATCATACAAGAACAGTTGGACAATAAATTCATTGAGGAAATAGTCGAAGATAAGTTGAAGACAGAAGCTCATTATCTCCCGCACCATGGAGTCAGAAAAGATTCTGAAACCACTCCACTACGTGTTGTATATAATTGCAGCGCACGTGCAAATAAAGATGTAGCAAGTCTTAATGACTGTCTGATGACCGGACCCTCACTAACTGAGAAGCTTGGAGACGTGCTTATGAAATTTCGCACAAACCCATATGCCTACACGGCTGATATTTCCAAGGCTTTCTTAAGAGTAGGACTACAAGAAATAGATAGAGATTATACTCGATTCTTGTGGCCTGAAAATCCACATGATCCTCAAAGTCCTGTGAAAACTTATCGCTTCAAATCAGTATTATTTGGTGCAACATCCTCTCCATTCTTACTAGAAGCTACTCTAAATACACATTTGAAGAAATCTGAAAGTCCCTTCAAAGAAATCTTAAAGAAAAGTTTCTATGTGGACAATCTTCAAGGTACTGTGAATAAAGAGGAGGATTTGAAATCCTTATACAGAGAAGCTAACAAGGAGATGAAAGAAGCAAATATGCCTCTAAGGATGTGGAATACAAATTCAAAGCAATTAAGGGAACTTATCAAAGAAGATTTCCCTGAAACTGAAATTCCTGATTGCAACAATATGCTGGGACTTAATTGGAACACACAGGAAGATACTTTGAGTCTCAAAAAGATAAACAATAAATCATGCAGTACACTCACTAAACGTAGTTTACTGTCAGAGGTATCACAATGTTTTGATCCTCTAGGACTCGTCTCACCAATTACCATAAAGGGTAAAATGCTTATGCAAGATGCATGGAAACTCAAAATTGGATGGGATGAGAACTTGCCTCTAGAAATGAGTCAAGCATGGGATGAAATATCCAGGGAGTTTAAGCAACTTCATCAAATTACATTTCCCAGACAAATAGGTCAAGAGGGAAACAAGTACACATTACATGTGTTCTGTGATGCGTCAACCAGAGGTTATGGCGCTGTAGCTTACATGAGTAATGCTGAAGGAAGTACACTAATTACTTCAAAGGCCAGGGTAGCACCCTTGAAGGTCAGAACAGTACCACAATTGGAACTGACAGCACTCTATGTAGGTACAAAATTAGCTGTCTATCTCAACAAGTACTTGATCATCTCACTATTGAGAAAACCGTGATCTGGAGTGATAATGAGGCAGTTCTCCAGTGGTTAAGAAATAATAAGAGTAAGTTGGTCTATGTACAGAACAGAGTAGCAGAAATAAAAGAGATGCAGAGAGATTATCTCTTTCTCCACGTCTCTACCCAAGAGAATCCAGCTGACATGTTGTCACGTGGTGTCCCACTCAAGAAATTTGTGGATAATAAATTATGGCTCCACGGACCGAACTGGCTCTCTAATGAAAATAACTGGCCTCAGCAAAAAGCTCACATTATGCCAGAAGAAACAGTCTGCTTGAACACAGCAGAAATAAGTTGTGTAAATACTGCAGCAGCCACAACAGAAATAGTCATTGATGGATCTAAATACTCATCTTTGGGTAAACTATTAAGAGTTACAGCTCTTGTCTTTGAATTCATTAAAGGAATAAAACCTGATTATGAATGTCTTGAACCCATTAAATACTGGGTGAAACTAATACAGAAAGACGTTTTCTCTACAGAATATAAATTTCTAGAAACACAAGATAAATCCCCAAAGAAACCTGTTATGATTAATTCTTTAGGACTTTATCTCGACTCAGAAAAGATTATAAGATGTCGAGGAAGAATTCATAATTCTTCACTACCTAAAGAAGCCATACATCCAATATTGATCCCCAAGAATCATTGGCTAACAAAACTGATTGTGCAAAACGCCCACAGTAACGTGTTACATGGTGGGGTAGCTGACACACTTTGTCATATACGACAGTCCTACTGGATACCTCAAGGTCGACAAAGTGTGAAAAAACAAATAAAGGACTGTATTACTTGTCGTCACTACGATATGCGAGTATGTCAGTATCCAGGTCCACCTCCATATCCCTCTGAAAGAGTTTGTCATATCACTCCATTTGAGGTGACAGGTGTAGATTACACTGGACCAATAATTTTAACCAAAACAGTTGACAAAGTTCCCATCAAGGTGTACATCTGTTTGTTCACTTGTGCTACAACTAGAGCAGTACATCTAGAAGTAGCCACTGACATGTCTGCTGAAACTTTTATCAAATTATTCAGAAGGTTTGCAGCCAGAAGGGCATGTCCCAGACTGATGATTTCAGATAATGCAACGAACTTTGTTGCTGGTGCTGCTTATATAAGCAAGATCTTTGATCAACCAGAAGTACAACAGATGCTGAATCAACGCAGATGTCGTTGGAGATACATTCCTCCTAAATCTCCATGGCACGGCGGATTTTATGAAAGAATGATCGGCATTGTAAAACGTTGTTTAAGGAAGACTCTTCATCGTCAAAGAATCGACTTAGAAGAATTCCGTACAGTTGTGACTGAAATAGAAAATAGAGTCAACAACAGACCTCTAACTTATGTTACCGATGATCTGGACAATTTAGAAGTGTTAAGTCCATCTCATTTACTCCATGGCAGAAGGCTCGAACCTGTTCCTCCCATGAATGATAAAGAAATCATAGAGGATCCTACTTATTTCGAACCTGAGCAACTCAGAAGTAAATTCAAACACCTTAATAAAGTGATTGAACATTGGGAGAAAATTTGGCGAGAAGACTATCTCACCTCATTGAGAGAACACTTCTATGGAGCTGGTGTTCCTGAAAATCATAAGTCCTTAAGACCTGGTGACATAGTGATTATTGACAATGATGGTCCGAGGTCCCAATGGCCACTTGGAAAAATTGTGACCATATATCCTGATGCAAATGGAATCATCAGGACAGTTGATGTTTTAAACAAAGGTGTAGTGAATAAGCGGACAATAAATAAACTAGTGCCGTTAGAATTACACAGTGTTGAAAACAAAATTAGTGATTCTCCAGAAACCGCACAGACTAAAGCTGTTCAGAAAAGACAAGCAGCAGTGGTGGCGAGTGAGAAAATCAAATTAATGTTAAGTGATGAATAGTTCACCTGCAGCGAACCTCCGCCGCCCCCCAGTGTGGAGAAATTTTCTCCAGGAGGGGGGTATCAGCCCCCTTCAGCCCTTTCAGCCCCTTCAGCCCCTTTCAGCCCTGAGGGGCCAAGCCCTCTCAGAAGGGGCGAGCGTCTTGTTTACTGCTACAGTGAGTAATTGATCACAGATGCTATGCGACGTAGTCAAGTGACCTCTGCTCCTTGTAGCGGTGTTGCAAAGTTTATTTTTATAAGAGACAGTACATCTCTTACTTAGCAGGACAATTAAGGAAAATCCTGCTCCCACTTTATTACCATGGTAAAAATAGTGGACATTGTTGTCTATGCTTAAGACAGCAAGAATCAAACATTCTGCTTTGCTTCATCGAGGAAGTGGCAAGGAAGCAAGGAGTACTAGGTCAGCTTTTTTTTGTGCTAGGGCAGTGACGGCTTGGGGCGGTGTGGCGTCGCCAGATTAACTTTGACTCTACTACGAGTGACACTGACGCCAGGATAACCAACAAAGAACACTGATCTGTGTGTTAGTGTGGACAAAGTGTCTCACAAAACACGATAAACACTTACAGAGAAGTGTGATCAACTTCTTAGTGATATTGTGTGAACAATTATTGATGAACAGTGTAACAACGAGTGTTGCGATCCAACAGAGTGTAGTGCGACATTCTTCAAAGAACACTATTCTTCAATCAACTCAACGGATATCCGGGCGTAATTACGAGTCAGATACATATACCCAGGTAAGTGTTCTAACTCGTGATGTACTACTATTGACTGCGCAGTTGAGTATAAAATCGTGAGTTAGTCACTTATCATAAACCCCGGTGATATGCGGACCATTGAGTCCAAACAAGTACGTACATCGTCAGCCACCAGTGTATGAAATATGCTGACATAACACCCTCTAGGGGTAATTTATAATCTTACAAATTATATTTCTTGACAGCCCATGTTGAGATGGTTTCGACAGCTTCTAGACCTCGTCTGCAGGGGCGGCTGTGCAGGCGATGAGTTGTCCTTTTAAGTTAAGTATAAGTCTTTAAACTTAACTGGTAATGCCATTTCTCAACAATGTATATGTATGATGTATAATATATAAACATGTGTAGTGTTTAAATAACAAAACAAGGCACAATACTGTGACTGGAACGATACACAAATAACCCGCACATAGAAGAGAGAAGCTTACAACGACGTTTCGGTCCGACTTGGACCATTTACAAAGTCACACTAACAAGAAGTGGAGAAGGACGGGTATATATAGGCAGGAAGAGGTAGTAGTAGTAGTAGTAGTAGTAGTAGTAGTGGTGGTGGTGGTGGTAGTGGTAGTGGGGAATTAAGGAGTGTTTATAGCGTCATTGCAAGTGACGACTCAGCAGTATTCTAGCTAAGGAGCTGATGCAGCATCAACAACTCAGAGCTATAATATCTGGCCACATGTACCCTGTAACTTTGATTCAGGGTCACTGAGGTGGTTACTGGGTCAGTGTGGTAGATAAGACACATAGGCAACATTATTTCGAAATGTTTCGCCTACACAGTAGGCTTCTTCAGTCGAGTACAGAAAGTAGGCAGGAGCAGTAGAAATGTGAAGACGATGTAATCAGTCCATCACCCTTGAAGTCGTAGATTTGAGGCTGTCAGTCCCTCAGTCTGGAGAAGTTCTGTTTCAAAGTCTGGAACTAGCTGAAGATCAAGCGACAGCGTTGAGAGTTAAATACTGTCCGAAGGAGAGGTGCAGAGTAGTAGTAGTGAGAATGTAGCCACTGAGAGGTCACGTCCCTCTCAGATCAAACAATTCTCACTTGAAAAAGTTGTCCAAGGTGTTTTCTCTTCTGTACCAAGATGCCATTGTATACCATTTGATATTCACTTTGTCAGACACTGCAACACAATGGCATCTTGGTACAGAAAAGAAAACACCTTGGACAACTTTTTCAAGTGAGAATTGTTTGATCTGAGAGGGACGTGACCTCTCAGTGGCTACATTCTCACTACTACTACTCTGCACCTCTCCTTCGGACAGTATTTAAGTCTCAACACTGTTGCTTGATCTTCAGCTGGTTCCAGACTTTGAAATAGAACTTCTCCAGACTGAGGGACTGACAACCTCAAATCTACGACTTCAAGGGTGATGGACTGATTACATCGTCTTCACATTTCTACTGCTCCTGCATACTTTCTGTACTCGACTGAAGAAGCCTACTGTGTAGGCGAAAAGTTTCGGAATAAAGTTGCCTAAATGCTGCCTATGTGTCTTATCTACCAACCTGTCGGTATTGTATACCATTTGATATTCACTGGGTCAGTGTAGCATGCTGATGCAATCATAACAAGTGCACAGCTGTTCACTGCGATGGTATATTTAAACACTCAAAGTGTAGCGCTAGGAGTTATTCCACTTCAAGATGGCGTCATTACAAACGTGGTTTCAGTCTTTGCAAACGAAAATTACACAGGTAGAAATGCTAATTGCAGTCTGTGAAGGGTTGACTCAAAATGCAAATATTGATTTTAACATGTTAGAAACAAAACTGAATCTACTTTCAACTCATCTGAAGAACATTAATTCAAATTACAGTTGCCTCCCAGGTGCCGAGGTGAGCGTTTGTATACTCCGCGCCTGGCCCTCTGACGGCGAAAATCAACATTACCTACAAGATGGAGGGAAGCCGGCGACGGGTTAACACCGTCTGTGTAGAGCTCTTACAAGAATCTTTGTTGGATCATAATGTGAACGTCCTCCTACTTCAAATCCTGTGGGACACATATAAGATCTCCAATGATGACATCTATGGGGTTTCTGTGAACGGTGTTTCCTGGGTTTTCGTCAAGTTTACGACTCCTATGGTGTATGAAGAGGTTGTTCAACGATATCAAGATCTGCGTTGTCAGGTGAACTCAGCTGTGGAAGTGTGTCTCTCGGACGTGTCCCGCACTTAAACGTGGGTCAAGCTTCGAAATGTCCCTTTCGAAGCTGATGAGTATGCAATCCGTCAGGCCTTCACTAAATTTGGGATGATTCATCAGGCTACTGCAGGGGTATGGAGCCATGGCCCATTTGACGGTAAACCTGATGGGTCAGTTTCAGTGAAAATGTCCCTCAAAATGCCCATCCCGTCTTTTGTTGTCCTCGGAGTCTACCATACTCATGTGGAGAAATTTTCTCCAGGAGGAGGTATCAGCCCCCTTCAGCCCCTTCAGCCCCTTTCAGCCCTGAGGGGCCCAGCCCTCTCAGAAGGGGCAATTATCTTATTTACTGCTACAGCGAGTAATTGATCCCAGATGCAGTACCAGTATACGACCTGTGGTCAAGCGACCGCCGCTCCTTGCAGTCCAGTGTTGCAGAGTGTAGTTTAATAAGAGACAGTACATCTCTTACCTTAGCAGGAAAATTAAGGAAAATCCTGCTCCCACTTTATTACCATAGTAAAGATAGTGTACATTGTTGTCTATACTTAAGACAGCAAGAAACAAACATTCTGCTTTGCTTCATCGAGGAAGTGGCAAGGAAGCAAAAGTACTAGGTCAGCTTTTCCTTTGTGCTGGGGGAAGTGACGGCGTGGGGCATTGTGGCGTCTTCAGATTACTTTTGACTCTACTGAGAGTGACACTGATGCCAGGATAACCAACAAAGAATGATCTGTGCGTTAGTATGAACAAAGTGTCTCATAAAACACAATAAACACTTAAGAGAAGTGTGATCAGCTTCTTTGGTGATAAGATTGTGAACAATAAAGACAAATCTTGTGGAACATAGTGTACCAGTGTGCGTTTTCCTAGACTATGGAAGACGTGGACATCCAAGGACACTTCAGCTTCTATCAAGTCACCGATATCTGTCGAAGGTGTGAAGAACACCATAGCTCACGCTACAAGAGCAAGGTAGGTTACGAATTTCTTGTAGTACGGGGGACTGCCCAGTTTTTGAGTCGCAAGGAGTTTGTAATCAACCTATAGTCGGCAGTAAGGTGTGGACTTTTGAGTCCAAACAAGTAAGTTTGTCAGCCATCAGTGAATGAAATATGCTGACATAACACCCCCTAGGGGTAATTTATAATCTTACAAATTATGATCTATTCCAGCCCGTTGAGAGATGATCATGACAACAATTCAAGACCTCGTCTGCAGGGGCGGCTGTGTAGACGATTTGCTGTCTTTTATCAGCTAAGTGTTCCCTATATTTAAATTTAAAATTAAGGTTAACTGGTAATCCCATTTCTCAACAACTCAGGTATATGTGTATTACCCTGGGCAAAGGAAGACGTGTCGGTTATGTGATGCATATGGACACAGGCATATCAATGTGATCGTCAGCGTTCTCGACAATGTGAGCAACGTGTGCTATCAGACGCTCCTACATAAGCCCCTGAGTCCATGGCAGGGGCGGGTGCCCGTCCGACACTAACGTCTCAACAGTCTTCCCTCCATGTACCTGTCTCTACACCTGATTCGCCGTACGCAACATTGCCCTGTATAGAGAAAAGCGTTGCTGATGACGGTGTAGCGGCGACGTCAACTCATGTTGTTCCGTCTCGTGAGGTCGAGCTAGTCCTCCCTGTATCATTTCTGGAATTATATGGTGCGCTGGACTAACTGAGAAGCTCATGAAATTTCGCACAAATCCATATGCCTACACAGCTGATATTTCCAAAGCTTTCTTAAGAGCAGGATCAGCCACTTCAGCCCCCTGAGGGGCTCAGCTTTCCAGAGGGGCTGATAGCCTTTATTGCTTCCGCATAAACAATTTAATTGATTCCGTATGAGGCTAAGAGCATCATAAAAAGTCATGCCACCTCTGCGGAGTAGTGTTCGTGTAATACGTTTGACAGTGTAATGAGTAAAAGGAATCTCTTTACCTTGGCAGGAAAATTACAGAAAAACCCTTCACCACTGTACTTGCAATGTGGGGCAATAATAAACTGTCTTCGATAGTTAGATAACAGGAAATCTATCATCAGTATTGAATACTGTGACGATGTCAAGCAAGAAAGGAAATCATGCTGAAGTCAGCAATATAGGGTCGTGCCCACGACGAAGTCTACTGCAGGGCTCTGATTGCTTGAAGAAACGGATATGGAAACCCATGTCACGTGGGCATAGCCCAGAACAAAGGAACAATAGTGCAGTGCGTTCTCGACCTTTTATTTGACAATCTCAAAAATTCGCGGTAGAACTAATCACATTGAAGTGGGACAGAGCTTCCTGTCGTGAAATACTGCGAAACAAAGACTAATCTTGACTCTGGTGTAGTGTAACAGTGTGTGTTGAGAACAATCTCGATTAAGTGAGAAACAGTGCAACCCTGGGACACTACCACTTCAATCAAGATAATAATACCGGGGTGAAATTTTCCCTACTCCAAGCCAGGGAAAAAACTTTTGGGTCCGATACAAATACCCAGGTAAGTCTAGACTTCTACGTTCCTAGTTAGGTCGGCTGCAGCTGATAGTTAAGGCGTATATTACCTAGATTTACCAAAACACTCCATTATCCATGGGCCATTGAGCCCAAAAAGTACGTGAAAATCCATTCAACATTAAATTACCAGTGAAATGCTCAAATATACGCTTCTTTGGGGCAATTATTTACTCATCACTTGAATCCCCTTTATCCCTCATCAGCTCAGGGATGGAGTATAGACGGTTCCTCGAAGGAACGACCAGGTGGTAGCTGTGGGGACGCTGAGCCGTCACTGAAGCTAAGTATCTTTCAACAATGTCCTTTAACAGACTTAGCTTCGTATTCTCCAGATCCCTGACATCTTCTATTAGAGATCTGCCCACCCATCCTCGTTTATTCTATGAGTCACCTCATCTTTCACAAACCCATGTGCAGACAGGTCTACTCCCATGTGTCTAAATTCGTGTACTTCCTCCATACCACCTACTCAAAGAAAATTCAATTTTATCACCTTGCTTTTCCCTATATTTACATTTAACCTTCTTATTTTACATACCTTGAATTTTCCAAAAGGATCTTATCATGGAACATTTTACTTTTTTTTTTGACAGCTTCGAATTTGCATCAAATTCGGTATCTTTTCATCCCACATCGCTCTTAACACACAACACTGTGCAGTCTATATAATGTTATCGTCTTCATTGTTGTACTGACATGTTTCGTCAGTATTAAAGCAGAGTAGGAATTAGCAGTAAAGGCTGATTCCTACTCTAATATCCTGAAGAGTGACCAGAGACAATGCCACCGTCATGAGACAAAAACCAGCGTCCTGAAATACAACACCAGCGTCCTGAGATACAACACTAGCATTCTGAGATACAACACTAGCATTCTGAGATACAACACCAGCGTCCTCAGATACAACACCAACGTCCTGAGACACAACACCACCGCCCTGAGACAGCATCTTTAAACACTAGCGTCCATCATGAAACACAATTTTCACATTAACATGCTCAATAAAGGTCTCTGTAAGAAGACAATTCCATGTATTAGAGAGGGTGATTGAAGGGGAGGAAACGGAGAAGTAATAAC